>NC_136483.1:194260785-194418285 GCF_053919585.1 Euprymna scolopes
AGTTGAACTCAAAATAACCGCAAATCTGCAATTCAAGAAAATAGAGTTGTTGATTTAAAGTTTGCCGCCTCTAAAAAAAAACAAAAAAAACAAACAAATTTACTCAGTTACTGTAGCTAAGATCACTCATCTATTTCAAACAAATGTTTCACTTTCTGCGATACATTCACTTTTAGGTTTTTTTCATCTTGTGTACATTCAGAGCTTATTTTTGTAATAAAGCAGTACTTGATTTATTTCCATCATGAAATAAATAAAAATGTACAACAAAAATATTGACAGGTTTACCATAAGAATGTTGAATATAAAAAATATTTTTAATATGAATCTGGAATATTACGGTATTTTAATATAAACTTCGAAGTTTAAATTTATTTTAAAACACGAAAAAAATAATAGAAAGAAGGAAATATGAAAAAAAAAAAAAAAATTGAATCAATGTCAACTAGCGGGACCTGTGGAAATTCGCGAGTGGGCTCTTTCATATGTAATATATTGATGTTGACATTCTGTGGATGTTCAGCGTAAATGGAGACGCCCTGATATTATTGTAGCTCTTTTGTTAAAACTACAAAACTTTTTATGTGTTTATGTAACCTAGCAGAGACGCTTGGCATAAAATTCGCACAAATATGATATTTTAATTTATGCAGATTTCGTATATATTATTATAGTATTATTATTAGTTTATATTATTATTAGATTATATTATTATTAGAGTAAATTTTCTTTCGATTCTTATATGTTATAAAGTTGTGATTTATATATCCATATGACTTGGATGTATCAGCTTGAATCGAAACCGAAACCAAAACTTATGAAAAAAAAAAAAAAAAAAAATATATATATATATATATATATATATATATATATATATGAGCAAACAGTTAATAAAATATGTTAAAAAACACTTTGAAATGAGTTAAAAACATATTTAATCTGAAAAGGAAACACTAGATAAATGGATAGTCCTTAATCCGCGGAGTTTCGAAGAAATACTCTCCTTCTCATCAGAGGGTAGGAATTAGCAAAATGCGGGATCGGATTTTGCATGCAGAAGTATTTGATGAAACAACAAGTAAGTCAAAGATCTTACTTGAAAACAAAATAAGTTAAGCAGAGGGAATATGGTAAAGAAAAAGGTGATTACACATGAATGGATAGTCTGGTGGAAGATAAAAAATCCAGTGACGGTAAAATTCAAATGTAAAACTTCAAGAAAGTTAAAAGAATTTCCATTTGTACAAGTAAAATCCCGTAATTGGAAGAAGATGGTCCATAATAATCCAAAGGCAGAAATCCATGGAATAATTGACAAACATGTGTACAAGGAAAAAAATAATATCAATAAAAGAAAAATAAGATGTGCTTTTCACTCTACTTCCGAGACATAACTATAAATAAAAAAGATCTAGGAAGAAAAAGGAGAGAGAAAAAAAATGATGAAGTTAAATATAAAATAAAGGGAAACAAAAGTCAAAACGACCCAGACAGGAAATGTTATATATATATATATATATATATATATATATATATATATATATATATATATATATATATATATATATATATATATATATATATTCAGAAGAAAAAGATGTAAGCGTGACACACAAAATAAAACACTCTATCTTATTAATATATAGATGTAACATTTATGCAGATTAAAAAAAGCTTTTGCTTTCGTCTTCAAATAAGAAATTCATTGAAATTTAAATTAAACATTTGAGGCATTTTTCTAATACTAAATACTAAATAAAGTTTAATAAAGTTTACTATTTTTTGCTTCTTGCAAAATGAAAAAGAAAAATTGCGCAATCGCATTTCGATCTTGAAAAAAGTCGCCCGAGGAAGAACCAATTCTAAGTGATGAACGCAACATATTGTTTCTAATCAAGAAGAAAAAAAAAATCTCAAAGATACACTTTTTGCCATTAATTTATTTCTAGTTTTATATTTTCAGGATTAGCAACATGAGTCGAGAATTTTAATTGATTCTTTGAAAACATAGCGTGTTACTAAAGTTCACTATGTATTAAAACTGGGATGACACATGTGTCAGAAAGTACAAAACAGTTAAAAAGCCAACAAAGACATTTCATGTTTTAATAGTTTGTCTACGAGGAAATATAGCCACAATAAATGAACCGTGTATTCATAGATGAAACATTCAATTAAATACATTGTCCTCGTGTCACATTATGATGCGCAAGGTTACTTCTAATAAGATAAAAAAAAAATATTTGCTAAGCATTTGCTTATATTTTTTTGCTAACCAACATGCTTTATCTGTAAGATAGTAAGCCAAAAACAAAAACAAAAAAAATGGAAACAATTAGGATTTAAACTCAAACATTAAGCTAGAAAATAATTTGCTATCACTAGATTAATGATTTCAAGATTTTAATGAAGAATGGAATGGGGTCTATGGGGCGATGATTTTGCAGGTCAGTTTTTTTTCGCCAGAATTTCTAAAAGCTGGTACTATAGAGGCAATTTTCCATTATTCTCAGAATGGGAAGAAATGGATTATGGAAAAAAAATTGCCTAGGTGAGAAAAACGTAAGTGGCACAATAATAAACGCTCTTTTGTCGAAGCTGGAGATCCCCACATTTGGAAGGGGGATTTAAAATCCACTTTCTATAATGTGAATATGTACAGAATTGGTGACTTTTATTCATAAAATTGCAGACTGTTATCCTCATCTTTATAGTTGTTGTTTCATCACGTTTGGATCAACTATTCCCAGTAAATACTGCTTTCCATAGTTGGCGTCTCACCACGATTTGGCCAACTAATCCTTTGGCCTGCTTTGGATGGGATTGAAACCACTATCTCCAGACAATACTCACCTGGAATCATAGAGATTCAACACCTATATTCACTGCTCCAGTGGTCCTGAAGGTGACTTTGTTTGTGAAAATATAAAAATGAAAGGTTATCACCAAGTGATTATTTAAGAGCTGCTTTTTGGCATTTTTAAAACTATGAACTCGGTCATGAGATATTGGATCTTGACCTCAATGGAAACTTAATTGAAAGTTAAGAGCAATAAAAATATACTTTAAAATATTTTAATACATCCATGGATACTTTCTTATTCCAATTTTTGAATTACAATTGAAACAAAATATAGTAGAACCCTGGGATACAGTGGCCCTTGAAAACGACTTTTTCAGGTTACGATGAGGAATACGATGTTTTTCCGGCCACTGGTTACGGTATTTGCCCCGCCTTACAGTGTTATTTATAATGTTACTTGATTGTATACATGTGTATTATATGCTGTACTGTATTTTGTTATTAATTTTTAGTGCCGTATTCCGGGGTTCTACTGTTTCATTGAAATATTTTAACACATCCTTTGTGAGTAGGTAAGTTTCAAATTGTTATGGTGCGATAGTGATCTACATTATTTCCTAACTAAATGGACTCTTCTAGACACTATGCACAGAGTAACACATGAAAAAATCTCTGAATAGCTTCTGTTGTTTGTTTTGTAAGCATCATTCATGATGATGATTTTTGTTAGCATTTGGTTTCCCGATATCATTCTAATAGGATTTTTTTCTAGAAGGATACTGGGTACTTACAGGCGGGATCACGTGAAGGTTGTCAACGTCCTTAAGTGAAAGTGTTTCTATAGAATGGACTAGGTTTGAACTTAGCACATCCAGGTTATCAGTCCATTGTTGCGCACCATTGAGCCATCATCGCCTCCCTGTTTCTGTTGCTTAGTGACTCTTGACTGGAAGATCCCATTTGAGACTCCATTCTCAACAATCAGTCGAACAGAAATTAGGTTAAATCTGTCGGACTGACTAAGGTATTGGTCCTGTGTAATCATAAGAGATATCATCTTTTAGGCCACACCTTTCCACTTTGGGAATGATAACAGGGCTGCGCAGGCAATTTTAATAGGCTAGAATGCTCCTTCTTTATGGGTTCTGGCTTGATTCTTTCCATTTTATAATTTTTTGTCATACCTTCCTGCAGCGAGAAGGAAATAAATACCTAGTGCTGGAAAAATCTTTCTCTAACACACTATTCTGTACTTTTGTAAATAAAGCCCCGTCTTGTATTATTTATTATTCAAGATTATGAAAACCAAAAATAAATAAATAAACAATACATCATGGATATGTTTTTTTTTTTTTTTTAATTTTGAGTTTCTAATTGCAATTGCAACAAAATATCAATGAAGTCCACAGTGAGACTACACACATACATCTGATAACGTAAGAATGGTACAAAGTCTTATCTGTACTTTACTTCTTTATGTTGTATGACGGATTCCTGAAGTTATGCCATGGAAATGTTGATAACTTAAAAACTATTTGAATCTGATTAAGCTGAAATTCTGTAGATGGTAATTGTTTTCAAAGAGTATCAGACCCATGCATGAAATTTTGAAAAAAAAAAAAAAAACAAAAAAAAAACGAAATTTGAAATCACGTCAAAATTTTCAAGATCAAACGTCAAGATAGCTTGTTTTAAAGGTATCACGCTTGTCTTCGTTTCGTAGCTTTTGAACTTTTTGAGTAAAAAAACAAATTAAGGGGCTTAACTTTTGGAACGACTCTTGTGAGAAATTCATTGAAAGATAACAGAAAGGGTTGAAATAGGATTATCAGAATGTGTTGATATTTTATTCTTGTCATTCCATGAAATATTAGGTTGTCCCCAAAAGTTCGTTAACACTTGCAAAAAATTGGAAATTTACTCGCCAAGTAATAATAATAATAATAAAAAAAATTATCCTCAAAATAAAGACCATCATTTTCCAAGACTTTTTGTCATCGATCTGCAAGCTTTCGGAACCAACTCAAAATTCACGATTCCTTCAAAGTTCCACCAAACGTACAACATGACTTCCTTGCCAAATCGATCTCGTTTTGAAACCAGCGGTGTCTCTTGCCCCTTTTGAACCCATTGCTTATCTAGATTATGCTGGAGCAGATAGATCCATTTCTCGTTCAATGTCATAATGCGCTTTCAAAAACGCTCGCTCAATGGATTTCTGAGTAATTGATGGCAAATTTCAAATCGTCTGTTGGCTTTTGCTTTAGTGAGTTTGTGCGGATCTTGACGTGGCTTTCTGTGAACAAAATTAAGTTGTTTCGAGTGTCAGTAAATTGTTGATTTGGCAACTCTAAGCTCATCAACCAATTTTCGAGAGCTCAATGAAGGTGCAATGTCTAACCCGATTTGCAAGTTTCCATCATCCAATTTTAAAAACCGTCCCGAACGAGGCTTATCTTCAAGACTTATGTCGTCAGAATCAAAACGCTTTTACCACATTGAGATCACCGCATATGCAATTGTTCCTTCACCTTGGGCAACACAAATCTTCTTTTGCGGCTTTTCTGGTTAAAAGACTTCACTTCTAGCAGTAACGAATCAAAACTCGCAGCTCAATTTTATTACTTGTCATCTGGAATAGAAAGAGAAAGATCGCGATTACAATATAAGCAGAAGAAATAAAAAATTGCAAAAAATTCAATTTTTCGCAAGTGTTTAACGAACATTTGGGACAACCTAATATTAAAAAAATTATGCTAAAGATTTTTTTTTTATTTTGTCATTTGTACTGTTTGCGTTTTACAAGTATTTTTCTTTTTAATCCATTTGCAGACTTTTGACAGAATAATGTTAGAGAATGTCATTTCTAAAATCACGATGGAAATCACATCAACTAAGGCTAAAAAAGCGTACATGGAAAACGTCCGTCAACAAGTTAACGATGAGATTGAAAAGAGGAATGAGGTGATTGCACGCAATCATGAAAGAATTTTCAAGCGAGCTGCATTGATTGAGAGAAAGCAAACGACCATCGATTTATGCAACAAAAAACTAGAAGTTCTCATCCACAAAGCTGGTGTAAGTAGTCAGAAATCCACTTTGATGAATTAACAAAAATTAGGAGAGAATGGTAGATTTATTAGACTTTAAAGTGACAATATATTTCTACTGCAAATGTAACATGTAAGGAAGCTATCTTTGAATTATCAGAGTTCTTTTAAGAGTTTCATTAAAAGCCTCTGTAAAATGGTAAAGTTTACAAAAAAAATAAAGTGCACATGTTACTCACGTTGGCCAGTACACACACACACACACACACACACACACACACACACACACACACACACACGTATATATATATATATATTGAATAAATTTTCAATGACAATTTATTTTATCTCATATATATATATATATATATATATATATATATATATATATATATATATATATATATATATATATATATATATATATATATATATATATTCACAAAATCAAGACAACAAAGATCGGATTGATAGCGACAAGTAGTGCAATTTCATTGTACGTTACAATCGTTTCGCGACTATTCGGACAGTTTCAAATCTTATATTATTCGAAAACATTCACAAGAACGGCCTCTCTTCAGACGTTGAGAAAACACTCTTTAATGAACAATATGGAATCCATTTTCTTTTTAAGTAAACCCATGTGATAAAAAATTTACCTACATTTCTTCCAATCAGAGTTTTTTTTCCGTTTTCCGTTTGTTATTGATTTTTTTTATATCTACCTATTTTCGTATCTCAATTAAAAAAAAATTTCAATCGATTATTTATTTATCCTTGCAAGCAAACATCCTCACACACACACACACACACACACACACACACACACACACACACACACACACACACACACACACATATTTATTATATATATATATATATATATATATATATATATATATATATATATATATATATATATATATAAACAAAGGCAAATGCAAACTTCAGTCCATTATAAGTACTAATGTTTATATTTATCACAACCAAAAAAAAAAAAAAAAAAGGGCTCGATGCGACGATCGTAGAAAGTAGAGCTTGATACAAGAAGCATAAATGAAAACTGTAAACCAAAATTTACATGTAAAATTTATTTTTCGACAGAAACCTCCAATAAATAAAGACAGTTAATATATCCTTATTACGCGGAGTTTCAAATAATGCAACTTTTTTCTCTTCAGAGGGAAGAAATGAGTTAGCAAATTATATAAATAGCAGAGCTAAAAATTTGCTGGTTTTAGCATTTATAGGTTATAGAGTGAAAAATAATGTTTGTAGAATGTTTGTCAAGATGAATAAAGAAAGAGGAGAGAAAAAATGAGAAAAAAAACCAAACAAACCCGACACGAGTAATTCCAAGGTGCAATATAGTCTTTTGTAGATATCAAGAGGCGAAGGAAATATATATTTGTTTTCGGAGTTTCAAATAGCTTCCATAGACAATGGTGAAATTTGGGGATAACTCAAACCTATGTGGTCGAGGTGAATAATCCTAAAACCGTTACAGAATGAGATTATATCTGTCGTTGAGGAATTACGAATAAACATGGAGGTATCAAATCCAAGTCAGAGGCAAAGATGTCAACCTTTACTGTTTCCATGGGTTGCTTTTAGTGAACTAGGGCTTGTCACCTTTCAGAAGTTAGGTTAAGAGCAGCGATCAAGATGTGTGGGGAAAAGGGGTAGCAACCGGAGACCGGTTAAGCGAAAGAAGAAAGGAAGGATGGAGTGGAGAAGGCAAGGGACTAAAGCATTTGTATGCGGGGAATTCTGAAAGGTTATTTGTAGGGAAAATAAAGGAAGGCCAGATTAAACAGTTTGGTGAAGATTGGTCAAGCGATGTGGATGCTAGACTGTATACAAAGAAAGATAGTAACAAACTTGACCGAAAATATAATCCCCATCTTGGCGGAGGTAAACAGTGTGTTTGATGTTTTTATATATATATATATATATATATATATATATATATATATATATATATATATATATATATATATATTTTTTTTTTTTTTAACGTAAGAAGAAAGTTTCAAACTGAATGTCAATTTCAATTCTTTCGATAAAAAAGAAGAAAAAAAAAGAAAAAAAATCCAATATAACTGTTTATTATATTTTATTTTACATTTTCTTTTTCTTTCTTTCAGGGCATCGAACTTGGTCCTTTGGAATCGACCATTAACTCCCTTAAGAAATCGATCAGAGAACGCGAGCAAGAATACAGCGAACAGCAGCAGATGTGGTTGCAAAAGCAGAATCGTTTGGTGCAGTTGATTAAAGAAAGAGACATACAGTCGGAAGTTATGGACACTGCAAAAAAAGAAATGACCGTCCATTCACAGAAAAAGATGAGAATCGAAAGTAAGATGTCGAGATGTCTCTTTTAATTGATTGGTTTACATTTTTTTTTCGTTTGTCATTTTGAAATAACAAGAACAGGTATATATTAAGTAATATTAAGTAATATTAAGGCATTATATCATTTGAACTATTTCTCTTTAATTATACTAGCTAACTCGAGAATGCACTCTCTAATTTCGAAAATAAAAAATATATGTAAATTCCTTCACATGTGAATTCAAAACCAGACATTCTTCAAAGCGATGAAAATGCTATTTTAAACAACCAGATCGACTAACAGATAATGCAAGGTTACATTTAAAACCAAACAAAATCCAGTGTAAATCTCCTGTAGTTGAATAATAGGATAGACTGGGCCATTTAATGTTGATGCAAAACAATGCATCAATATAAATCAGATTCTATGGCGATTTTTATAGACATAAGATTGGGGGGGGGAAGGTCAGGTACGTTGCAAGCAAAAGAGAAAGGGAGAGAGGGACAGAGAAACAGGGAGACATACAGATTGATTATTTACATGCAATAATCCTTTTTTCTTTCTTAAAGAATTCCAGTATGTTAACTATGTTAACAATATTTTATCATACACAACTATACGCATTGAGAAAGAGACGGATGTGATGAGATATCTCCTTTTAAAGGGTAACACCCCATCATCACCAAAATGCCACAACTCATCGAATCAATAATGAAATTAGCGCAGAACATTAAGAAATTATATCGTTTGAATTATCTCCCTTAAATTATATTAGCTAACTAAAGAATGCACTCTCTAATTTCGAAAATCAAAAATATATCTAAATTCTTTCACATGTGAATTTAAAACCAGACATTCTTCAATTTCTGCAAGTCAACCATATTTTTTTTTACAGAAATTGCACCGGGCAAGGCATGAAGCCACTTGTTGTAAAGAGCTAAAAAATACAACTTCATGGTATAAAACGAGCCAATGCTAAGTGTTAGATTGATAGATTCCAACCCAGAAAACAGTAGTTCTTCCCCGTTTGTAAGATAAATCACTCATGGAATGCGAGGACTAAAGGAGAAAATAAGGGAAGCGAGGATAATGAGGCTGCTGAAATTAAATCCATTATCTACTTTCTACTTTCCTAAGAATACCTTTAATCTATGCTTGACTTGCCCACCAAGTTTAAGTTATGCAGGCCCAACAGTCTTTGTTTTATCCCTGCTCAATAATATCCTTCAAATTGTACTTCTGTATTACAACCACACTGGGATACAATGATTTAGGATGTAATGTCTCTCTTCAGCTCAAGAATAGTGTGATGATTGTTTTGATAGACATTATATTTTAAATAATCACACAAATACAAATCAGGGAGGTTAAGGTTCAATGAATGTGAAGCTTGACATGAGTAAGTTCAGACTTCCTGATATACTTAGATAACTAAAACGATGGAGTGTGAGTGTTTGAGGACCCTTCCCAAATCGACTATACCTTCCTCGTAGTCTAACCATGACAGGACAAATGGGTTCCTCTTTTGTCCTATCCTAATTTTGGACTGTTAATGTGGTTGATGAAACAAGTTATGAAGCTCATTCCAAAAGTAAAGCCTCCAACTTTTTTTTAACTTAAAAGGTTGAAGAGCTATAAAGACGAGAGTGGTACCATTAAAACAAGCGACCTTTTGTGCTCCAGAATTTATTTTTCTACATAATCACCACCATTCTCAACGCACTTTTGCCAGGAATTCAATGATGCATGTTCTGATGCACATCCATGACAAGACGAAAGTTATGAATGCATAAGTTCAGTCATCATAACAGTGCAATTTGCGATCCTCTCTAATCCATTTGGGGAGAATAAAACATAGATGGCCTTACTTTTGGAATGCCCTTCGTAAAATTTTAAAAGGTGAGATAGCTTGTTTGATGCTCTAGTTTGGAATTCCCTCCCTGTTACCTGCTTCCCTGACTGTATTGATATGCATGAGTTTAAATATAATGTAAACCGACATTTTTCTCTTCTCCTCTAAACATCGTCCCAATTAGTAGTCTCTCACATCTAAGCGGCAATATGCTTTGTTTGGGGCAAACATGGTATAAAAAAAAAAAAAAAAAAAAAAAATGGATCAAACCAAACCGTAGATGGCACAATCTGAACATTGGTTAGTATCAACACTACAACCCAAATCCAAAGAATAGATTTTTTTCCCCATGAAAACCAACAGAGTATTGGCCATTATTAAGATGACTTTTTCCCTGTTGAGTGAAGTATGGTTTCGGTTCAGTGCAGTTCTAGTCTGTACATATGTCAGTGATATTCACCCTAGTTCAACTGGCTTCCTCTGAAGGAGGAAGTGTCAAGGGAATAAGAAATTCACAAGTGGTCCCCAATCGCATGTATATCTCAGTCATGGGATATGACGGCATTAAATTTTTGCAGTTCTTGCAGGAACAAATCGATGCCCTCCTACATACAGCGCATGGTATTCCCAAATGGTCACCCATCTCATACTGACCTGGTTCAACGTTGCTTAACTTCGGTGATCTAACAAGCACCGATGTGTTAACATAATTATGCAGTATACAGTTCTAGGAGGTTCACCCTCTCAGATCTGCCTTCTCCCTTTGAGAAGAGAAAGTTTGTACAATATTGAAGGGAGACCTGGAATACTCTATTTGAAATATTTCCAGCCTGTATTTAGCTCCGGCTAATGTGTAATTATGAACAATTAAGTGTGTGTGTTTTCTCTTATGAGTTGTTTTAGGTTGTGTTTATTGTATGTTGAGAGTGTTTGTGTTGTTCAAACAACTATGCGTTTTTATTTTCTTGCTAGAAAGGATAGCTTTTGTTTATTTTTAAATTCTTTGTTCTTGGTAAAAGAGAACAAAAACACAAAACTTTGTTGTTTTATATATATATATATATATATATATATATATATATATATAATAACACGGGGTGGAGGGTGCTTGTTGGGTCTTAAAATAAGCTTAAATATATTTTAATTCATGCAGATTTCGTATTTGTTATTACTAAACCAATTCTCTATTGAATATTATATTGTATCTAATATATAATACTGATTCTAAAAGTAAAAAAAAAAATGACTTGGGTGCCATCAGCTAGAATCGAAACTAAAATATTTAGTGCTCCAACTGCGTTCCTTACCATTTGAGCTATCGACAGATAGATAAGGAATTAAAATTAAACCACCTCAAACTATGAATGAATTTGATGCATGCGTAAAAGTAATAGAAATTAACATTTTGCATTTCACCCTTCAAACATATTTCTATAGGCATTATTCATCCATCCAAACAAAGATTTTACTCGTTATAAACCATCCTTGGTGTATTATTACTATTTCCTGTTAATATCAGGATTATGTGACCAGCGTTTATCGGTTAAATATTTACACACAGGCACACACACACCAACACATACATACACACGTGCATATACGGTTTTATTTATGTATTTATTTATATAGATTACGATGACAATTTGTTGATGTAGGAGGAGTGAACTAGACTGCTAGTAATTTGTGTTATTTCTTTTCCCCCTTGTTTTGTCCTTTAGTCCTCATATTCCATGAATGATGTTTCTGACATAGTGGAAGAATTGCTGTTTTCCTGGGTTGGAATCTATAACAGTTATCGTTAGCAAATCTGTTTTACCATGAAGTATTTTTTTTTTATTAACCTCTTACATCAAGTGGCTTCATACCTTGTCTGGAACGATTTAATGTGTATGGGAATTGACTCTCAACAAACATTTAAAAGTTTCTGCTTTTGTTTTTGGTGAATATACTTTTAACTTTTCTCATTGGTTGAAAAATATATATTTTCTTCTATTTATTTTATTTGAATCTGAAGCCGATTTTTTTATCAAAATATGAATTTTTTTTCTTAATATTTTCTAGTACTTGTAAATGTCTAATTTGCATAATGAAATATGTATTTGGTTAGAGTTAGAGTCAGGGCTAGAGTTAGATACTGAAAACCTGGAAATGAACTAGGGACTTCAGATATGTTTAGTTTAGTAATTCCTTTTGCCAACAACAGCAACAAACTTCACTCACAATATCGGCTGTAGCAGTAGCAATAGTCCTTGCCCCTTGTATTTAATGAGGTCGACGAACAGTGCATGTTCGCCGTCTCGTCGTGGTCGCCAAAAGCTAGAAATGAGAAGAAAAGAATAGAAATCTCATTCTAACATTTAAAAACAACCTTATTGGTTATCTTCGTTAGTATGACTTGTATAGAGAAAAGGTTAGTCGTTAAAAGAGTTTCTGTGTAGCGACGTTGATGATTATATAGGCCTGTTGAAAGAATATTGTTCAGGTATGTTTGTGTATGTAGTAGTGATGAGTAGCCCTGATATATTATTTGTCTCCTAAAATTTAGTAGAAGGAGCGTGAGTCCATGTATGCTGGGGGCAGAAGATTAGAGAGTTCCGTAAAAAAAAAAAAGAGAGTATGTGTGTGTGTGCCGCATGTGGAGGTAGCCATGTTGGCTTGTTTGCCAAAAAGCCAAAAGGCCTAGGCAGTCACGATCCAACAGAGGCGTGTGCTGTCCACAAGAACCGGAGAGAAAGAAGGAGTGTATTGCCGGTTTAATCTTTCATAAACTCGGTCACGTGACTGAGAGCTGGCTTCTGATTGGACATGCCACGAAGGAAGTGTATTTCAAAATCTCCAGCTGCAAGAATTCGCTCTTACTTGTGCTTAATGCAGATCCGTCTGCTACACCCTTTTCTTCCCCGACAGCACGAGACAGGCGCTCTTAACAGTAACAGTAGCAATAATCTTTCTTTTGTCTGTTAATCGACAAGTAACACTAAATAACTAACACTAAAAATAAGCAACACTTATCATGATGCATGCAAGCACCAAAACAAAACTGACTCCCAAATAAAGAATTTATCTTCTTTTATTTATCCATTTTTGATTTCTCATAGCGCCTAATTTGCATAATCACCCTCACCTCATAATCACACAGTTCTAGGTTCGCAGTCATTGTATCCTTGCAGTGGGTGCATGCTAATCATGAACATTTATCTCCCAGTGTCTTCACACCCTCATCATACATATTATGTTGCAAAGACATTTATTGTTTCTTATTATTTTCTTTTTTTCTTTGCAGATAAAATCTGCAAAGAAGAATCTGATAGAAGCGCTTTGGAACGAAGTTTGACCAATTGTCGAAATGATATCATTAAATTAAATGAATTGACCCATAAAGAAAATAAATTGGCTGAGAATTTTGAACAAAATAATATTCTTGTGGAAAATGATTTTATTATGTCTCTTCAGGTAAAAAAATCTCTATTTTTTTAAATTTTATTTTCATTTTTTGTTGAACCAAAGAAAAAAAAATGAACAATTTTACTAGAGGCAAATATGCAAAGAAAAATCATTTTAGTCTTTTTCTATCAGGTTGGTGCAAAGGATTTCCTGATTTAAAATTTCATCTTGAAAATGAAAAACAGTATAAAATACATTTATAAGACAAATTACAATGCAATATTATGAAAATAAACAAGTATTTATTTGTTTAAAATTAATATTTTGGATATAGACTCCATCCTCAGAATTTTATACATTTTTCTGTTTCTTTGAAACCTAGAAGGTGATGCTCTTTTCTCTTCCCTGCAATCTCTTATCCACAGAAAAGAAGTTATAAGCCTGTCTCTGCTCTATCGTTATTTTCATGGCAAGTGCTCGACTGAACTCCAATCTATGGTTCCCCTTGCTAAACTTTCACAAAAAACGCTCGACTAGCTACAACCACTATATACGATTTCCCCCACTCTCTATTTGTGCCTAAATATAAGATTCCATGAACAAAGCTTCTTTCCCAAAACTTCCCGCTTTTAAAACACTGTTCCAGTGGCCTGCTTCCCAGTTAAATACAACATGGTAGCCTTCAAATCCAATGTAAACAATTTACATAATTGATTGAAGAAAATGATTTGACAAATTCATTGTGACATTTCCATTAACATTTTGCACTTGTGCTGTTTTTCCTATTTATTCATTTATGCAATTTTATTTGTGCCATTTTTACTTATGCTATTTTTACCGTGCCATTTTTATCGTGCCATTTTCACTGTGCCATTTTTACAAATTCTTTATTATGATATAAAGTTTTTTTGTTTTACTTTTAGTTTAAAAGCAATAAATTTGCATAACTTTATCACTATTAATAGCAATAGAAAATTAAGTTTTAAACAAATAACAAAAATTAAAAGAATCGTTTTTAGCATCAGAAAATAAGTACAAATTTTTCTGATTCAGACCCCACCCCCCCAAAAAAAAGTTCCGATTTTTTCGATTTCCGATTTTGATTAATCGTCCCAATACTATTTTCAAGTGAGTGTTTATTATGTAAAACCGTTAACGTATACAGGGTAGAACGATAAATTTGTCACCCTAAAGAAAACAACACTACAGCTTTATTTTAAAACTTTTATTGAAAAAATCAATTCAGGTAACTTGATTATGTAGTAGAGCTGACATCTATTCAATGAAGCCGCCTCCAGCCTTAATCACTGCCTTGATATGGGTCTGGAACTGGGAGCATATCTTTTCCACAAGCACCAGCGGCAGCTTGGCGAATACTCGGCAGATGGCGGCGATCAGGCTGGTTTTGGTGTTATGGGAGGTCATATTGGTGATGTCCTCGAAATATGATCAAATAAAGTAGTCCAGTAGTTTCAAGTCGGGGGAGGAGGGAGGCCAGTGAAAGAAGTATACAAAGTCGTAGCACTCCTTCCGAAGCCAAGCCCGGGTCTCTTTGGACTTGTAGGCCAGCATCGCATCCTACTGCCAAACCCATGGTCTGCCAGCAGCCACCTAATTGCACCAAGGGATCACCATATCCAGTTACACTTTGGTGTTGACTTTCAAGCCGACTTCGAAGGTATGAGGTGGCATGATGTGGCCCTCACTTGAAACCACACCAAAGACCATAACTGTGGCCAGAAACTTTGTTTTCATCACCCTGAGCACGTCCCTGTTATTCGTGCAATCCAGCGATGCATTTTAATGGTGCTGGCAATGGTCCTGTTGTCATAACTTGAATCAGTAGAGAGCATGAGTTATACAATGGCGCATCTCCGATCTCGCTCATTGAACATTGTGTCACTTTCAGACATGATAGAAGGCTCCTATCACTTTTGGGATTTGTACACAACTTGCCAACTAGAAGATGGTTTACAACAAAAAAGAGAAAACCGATTTCCATCAAATGGAAATGAAATCATATCGTCTTTTCTAGGGCGACAATTTTATCATTCCACCCCGTATAGTCGAGAACTATTTTTGTAGACTCTTACATTATCCCACAACAATGTAATGAATTTGATGCTGCAAACTTAATTAGGGCCGACTAAAATCCAGTCAAGTGAATGCGGCACAGAGCAGAGCAGATCAAAGTTATTGTTAACAAGCCTATAGAAATGAAGAAGAAAAGGGAAAGAAAAATGATGGAACTGTTTTTTGTTTCGTTTTGTTTTTTTATTATTGTTTCGTTTTTTTTTTATTATATTTTTTTCACTTAAAAAATTTTTTTTTCTAGGAAGCAAAAATGGATTTGATTAATCTGGAAGAAAAACTAGAAAGTCTGAATTACGAAAAAGAAACGCTTTTACAAAATATTGTCGACACAGAGTAAGTCATTTTTATTTATCATCTTTTGGAAGAGGAGTAAAGTAACCAATCTCCATGGGACCACCTGCTTGTCATAGGTAGTAACCCATGATGCCTGGAGACAGGACCCTGGTGGCTGAGCCGCTAATACTCGTATATATGGAATTAAAAAAAAACATTAGCCGCAACAATCCACTTTGACTAGATGAGAAGTTGGAAAGACCCAATCCAATCAATTGGATGCCAGGCTTCATCATATATAATTCATAACTGGCAGCATCCTCCCTCCCCGGCCTATCACTGGTTCACTAACACACATTCCCAAATATATGATGGAAAGCAACGTCCGAAGGTCAATCAATTTGTAATATAAAAACTTGACTGCTAAGCCCACACAATCTGATATATTAAAGTGTGGAAATGATGGAGTTCTGGTGCTTGTGTTAGATATTGGTCGGGCAAAGCTAAAAGATGTGCTGATCAATGATTATTATTATGATCGTTGTTAATATTTACACTTAAAATTATTTATGTTAAAATGTTTTAATAGAAAGGAATGTTATCACAAACAAACATGTTAACTTGATGTTAATTCGATAGATGGAATTTAAGCTAACCATAATATAAACAAAGATACGTGACAAAAAACCAGCAAAGATTTTTAAGCTATGAGTAGTGATGACGTAATGGAAAATATAGATTTTGAGACATAGAGTTTGTTACGAGGGAGATCAGTTTAATACGCAATGGGTTAGCGGACGGACAGGGTTTTTGGACAGGATGCCCATGGAAGTCAGAAGGGGGAAACTTAGCAAAATGTAGTCTTATATAAAGCGTGCCAACCCTGAAAAGGAACTCAGCAAGGAAAAAATGATTTTATCAAAATCTAATTCATGCCTGAGCGTTTTCATTTTCAGAGAAAAGCACCTTTAATTTCAGGACACATAGAAGGGACGCATGGAAGAAAAATTGAAGGTATGTGTTTTTGCTGGTGTCCCAACTGACAATGAGATTTGTCTCTTGTTTACACCCTGTCTATAAACTGTTAATATATGTTAATATATGTATATAAACATCAACACACAATAGAGAACTTCTGCATGTCAGTACAGTTGGAGAAGCAGGAACCTGGAAGGGAATTCCAAAGTCTAGTAGTTCTGGAGAAGAAACTGTTAGAGTAGAAGGTGTTCTGGCATCTGGGGATGTCTACTCGGTAGGGGTGTGAGTTTGCTGATTGTCAGGTTTGTCAGGGGTATTTATGTCAAGAGGGTACAAGGGCTTGTAGTTCGTCAGAGCATATACCATTAAATAAGGCAGAGGAATGCAACATTTCATCGATGGGATAGTGGCTGAAGCCTAGCTGGCAGTTCATGGCCTATTAGGTTGACAACTCTCTTTTTAACCCTGTACAGGAGTGAGAGACAAGTAGCAGGTGCACCAGCCGAAATGTGACACCAATACTTCATACATGGGCGAATGGTAGCCTTGTAGAGGTACGGGATGCTTTCAGGCATAAGTAGCTTCCTAGCACGATAGAGAGAGCCCACCTTCCTTGCATCAGCTGTGCAATGCCCTCGATGTAACTCTTCCAACTCATGTTCCCTGTGAACGCTAAGCTGAGGAGTTTGAACAAAGTACTTTCAGGTAATGTATCTTTAGCTATAGCTCTTGGTATATATATATATTCTGTGATCTGACGAGAACCAGTGTGTCAATGTGATTATGCCATTAAATGAAGGAAAGCAACATTGAGCCTGGCTAGTGTCAGATGGGTGACCATTTGAGAATTCTAGGTGCTGTATGTGCTCTCCACTTATCTCGGCATTTGTTTCCAGTCGTCCAGAACCTCCACTTGCTACTAGTATTTAGCAATGTCGACTCATGAAAGATATGGCTGGAGATTGTGCAACTCTTGCCACAACAATTTCACACACAGGTACCCT
Source organism: Euprymna scolopes (assembly GCF_053919585.1). NCBI lineage: Eukaryota > Metazoa > Mollusca > Cephalopoda > Sepiida > Sepiolidae > Euprymna > Euprymna scolopes. The sequence continues at coordinate 194,278,562 of NC_136483.1, forward strand.
TACAATGAGCATCCATAATCTGTCAAAACTAAAGGAAGCTACCATAGAGTCATGGCCAAAATTATGGAGCATCAATGAAAAATCGAAATTATGATTCAAACTTATATATTTAAAGGTTAAGAATAGTGGAGTAAACATTAATTAATTAATTATTTTAACAACAATCAATATTTGGAATGTCCTACTTTTGCCTTTATAACAGCTTTTATTCGTTTTTGCATATCATTAGCTTAATTGTTGCAAGTGGTAAGATCCGTTTTCTGCCACTCTTCATGACGTTTGGCCTCTGATTTCTTTTTTGATGTACATTTGTGCAATTTCACTCTTTTCCCTAGATGGGACCACAAAGTTTCAATGGTATTTATGTTTGGGGATTGAGAGGTCCCCTTCATCGTTGTAATCCCTGTGATTACTTCCGCTAAAAGTCTTAATCTATATATTTGTAAGGACACTTCTCAACCTATATACTGAACGAATTTTTGATCTACAGACTTGAAATTTTGTATATAGAGTATTCAGACATGTGGAAAACATTTTAATCAGTTTTCATTCCGGAAAAAAGGCTGCTAAGGGGTCAAAATTGAAAAATAAGTATGTGGAGGTCATCGAATTTTTATCTGTTTTCAACTGTTTTACGACTGTGTATGCGCAGTCGTAAAACATGACAGCTTCCTTATGTTAAGCATAAGTTGGTTTGAAAACACTTTTTAAAGATTATGTTAAGCTGGCCTAATGATTATCGTACTTGACTCACTAACTCACTGGTTTTGGTTTCGATCTCAGCTTGAGAATTGAAAGTTTTTTTTTTACTTACAAGAAATGAATTGTTTAGAAAAACACATAATACTTGCATGCACATGTCTCAGTTTCTTTCCGGTGTTTTTACTTCATTTTTTTAAAAGGAATTTAATGTTACGTTTAATATCTTTTTTGTTTATAATAAATAAGAATTATAAGAACTATGCATTAATTAAAATATAATATTTATGCGTATTTTACGACCGGGCAACACCGGGCGGCCTGCTCGTTTATCTATGATTTTTTGGTGTAGGATGATGATGTTGGTGGTGTCTGAATTGTGTCTTTCATTGCAGTCAAGAGATCATGTTATGGGAACGGAAAATCCAATTGCTGAGGGAGACACGGGCGGCGATTCAAACAGATATTGAGGAAGGCGAGATTAGCGTGATGAGGGCCGAAATACATCGGATGCAAATCAGGCATAAACGATTAATACGACAACAGGATGAAATGATACGAGAAACAGAAAACTATTTGAATCGGTAAGAATTTTTTTTATTTTTTTTATTATTATTGCTAGTCCCGATGGAATTTTTTGAAAGACATAAATTTTTGTGCATTCAAAAAAAAAAAAAAACAGTAAACCATCAGCTTGGAATATTTTAACTAAAAATAAATTTGATTTTCTTGTGCCATAATTTCAGTTGCAACTATGGATAATCTGTTTCTGTTAAAAACATTCGAGAAATGGTCGCCATTTTTTATTTTTGCAAAAAGAATTTCATATAATAACCTAAGATTTGTTGAGATGTAATTCGATTTTAGTTTTTGTAATAATAAAGTTACAGTTTCTCTTCATTTTCTCTATCTATTTCCCTCTCTCTTATATATATATATATATATATATATATATATATATATATATATATATATATATATATATATATATATACTAGCAAAAGTACCCGTCGTTGACTGGGTTCAAAAACAGCCTACAGAAAATGGATTCTGATTTATGAAAGTATTATAGGTTATGAAAACGAAAGATTGTAAAGAGATAGCTTCGAATTTGGGGGTATCAAAACCAAAGCAAAATATGATGAAAGTAAAAATAAAATAGATAAACTTCATAATTTATTATACCATACCTGTTCACACTGAAACACTTATCACAATATTCAGTGGATCTATATTAAAAAACCTTGTTAAACTTTGTGACATATTTCCATTCTATGGAGGTCAGGCGCGAACGAACACTCCATAATTTTATTATACCATATTTCTTCAAACTGAAACATAATTATCAAAGTATACTTATGCAGATAGATATGAAAAGTCTTTATTAAAGTTTATGCCTATTTCCATTCTATTGCAGCCAGGCGCGAACGCAGACCCCACAATTTTATTATACCATCCCTATTTAAGTTAAAACATACTTATCAAAGTATTCTTATGTACATCTATATCAAAAACACTTGTAAACGCTTTTTTTTTAATTTTTAAATTTTTTATTTCCATACTTTGTGGACCAGGCGCGAACGCAGACCCCACAATTTTAATGAATCATCATCATGCCAAATCAAACCTACCCATTCCTGTGTCTCGATACATCTTCTATCATTATATTTAATCAGTTTTTAAAAATAGTCAACCATATATGAGCCTATTCGTAACAAGACACACACAGACGTTCAGATTTATATTATAGAAGATACACACACACACACACGAACAAATGATTAATAAAACATGTTAAAAGACATCTTGAAAAAGAGTTAAAAACATATTTAATTTTAAAAAAGGAAGCACAAGATCAGTGGATAGTCCTTAATCCGAAGAGTTTCAAAGAAATACTCTCCTTCTCATCAGAGGGCAGGAATTAGCAAAATGCGGGATCAGATTTTGCATATAAAAGTATTTAATGAAACTACAAGTAAGTCACAGATCTAACTTGGTTAAAAAAAGGGTGAGGTAAGGGGAATAGGAGGTAAAAGAAAAACGATAAAAAGATTTCACATGAATGAATAGTCCGGTGAAGGGTAAAAAAATCCAAAAATGGTAAAATCCAAAACGGTAGAATTAAAAATTTCCAATCCAATGGGTAAATTCCAAATGGTCCAAAATGATCCAAAAGGCAGAGTTCCTTGGAAAAAATCGCAAATGGAATGAATTCCAAATCATTAAAAGAAAAAGCACTGGAGAAAATATTTAAAACACGTCTGTCAAGGCTGGAGGAATCAAGTAAATTAAGGTTAAAAAAAAAAAAAATGCGGTGAAAGTTTAAATTTGAAAAGCAAGGTCAAACTGACCCAGACAAAAAGCATGAAAGTTAGCGTTAATAATGAGGTAAACTTAGATATGCACGTGAAAGTCCCAGAATTAAATTAAGAAACACTGGTCAGAAGAACAAATAAATGGCTAAGTTTATGAAATGGAGCGTCTATTATATTAAAAAAAAAAAAAAACTATATATACATATATACATACATATACATATATATATATATATATATATATATACATACATATATATATATGTACACCCATACACATACATATACATACATACAGACACACAAATGCACACATACATGTACATACATACACACACGCATATACATATATATACATATATGTTATACATATACAATAACACACACACACATATATATGTACATATATATACAAATACACACACACGCATGCATAAACATATACACATATCCAAAAACATATCCAAGTTAAACAAAAACATACATACATACTTACATACAAATTAAGGGGAGGGAATGGCCGGTATCTACAAACTCCGGAATAAGGCAAATAAATGTGTATGTAAATACATATAGTAAAATATAAGTAAACAAATACATAGAATAAAAATGAGTAGGTTGATGTATATAATTCTAAAAACGAACTGATCTCCTATTGCAAACATATGTCCAAGTTTAAATATGGTAAATTTGAAATTACATAGCTATTAATTTAACCCTTCAAATATATATCTTATCCCATAATTTTTTTTTTTTTATCTTACCTTCTAAGCTTTTTATATTTTTAATTTTATTTGTTTTTCTTTATTTCTTTGACCGGTTTTCCATCTGCTGTCTCCGTTTTATGGTATAAGTATACCTATTAATTAAATATATACATCAACCTACTCATTTTTATTCTATGTATTTGTTTAGTTATATTTTACTATATGCGTTTACATACACATTTTTTGCCTTATTCCGGAGTTTGTAGATACCGGCCTATCCCTCCCCTTATTTTGTATGTAAGTATATATGTATGTGTTTGTTTAACTTGTATATGTTTTTGGATATGTTTTTGGATATGTGTATATGTTTATGCATGCGTGTGGGTGTATTTGTATATATATGTATATATATGTGTGTCTGTGTGTTATTGTATATGTATACATATATGTATATATATGTATATGTGTGTGTGTATGTATGTACATGTATGTGTGCATTTGTGTGTCTGTATGTATGTATATGTATGTGTATTTGTGTACATATATATATGTATGTGTATATATATACATATATATATATATATATATATATATATATATATATATATATATATATATATGCATGTATATATGTATATATAGTTTTTTTTTTTTAATATAATAGACGCTCCATTTCATAAACTTAGCCATTTATTTGTTCTTCTGACCCGTGTTTCTTAATTTAATTCTGGGACTTTCACGTGCATATCTAAGTTTACCTCATTATTAACGCTAACTTTCGCGCTTTTTGTCTGGGTCAGTTTGACCTTGCTTTTCAAATTTAAACTTTCACCGCATTTTTTTTTTTTTTTTAAACCTTAATTTACTTGATTCCTCCAGCCTTGACAGACGTGTTTTAAATATTTTCTCCAGTGCTTTTTCTTTTAATGATTTGGAATTCATTTCATTTGCGATTTTTTCCAAGGAACTCTGCCTTTTGGATCATTTTGGACCATTTGGAATTTACCCATTGGATTGGAAATTTTTAATTCTACCGTTTTGGATTTTACCATTCTTGGATTTTTTACCCTTCACCAGACTATCCATTCATGTGAAATCTTTTTATCGTTTTTCTTTTACCTCCTATTCCCCTTACCTCACCCTTTTTTTAACCAAGTAAGATCTGTGACTTACTTGTAGTTTCATTGAATACTTTTATATGCAAAATCTGATCCCACATTTTGCTAATTCCTGCCCTCTGATGAGAAGGAGAGTATTTCTTTGAAACTCTTCGGATTAAGGACTATACACTTATCTTGTGCTTCCTTTTTTAAAATTAAATATGTTTTTAACTCTTTTTCAAGATGTCTTTTAACATGCTTTATTAATAATTTGTTCATATTATAAGCGCTATTTCCTTTTCGGTTTTATTGAGCTTTTACATCTGGTTGAGATTATTTTACTTGTAAATATTAACTCTTTAATATTTATAATATATTTTAAGTTTACCATTTTGATTACCTTGGTAAACTTATTGTAATTTTTATTTATTTATTTTATATATATATATATATATATATATATATATATATATATATATATATATATATATATATATATATAATTTTACTTAATATTTTCCAGAGTTAAAGTAAAATCTTAGTTAATATTTTCCAGAGTTAATATATAATTTTAGTTAATATTTTCCAGAGGTAAAGCAGCCAGTGAGGTTTTAACAAGGTCAATGCAAAAGTGTTCAATACCATAGTAGGACAAAATATATTTTATTTGTTTTACATACGCATTAATATGTCACTACACAATCATGGGCATGTTTCGGTCAGCCAACGACATAAAAATGCTTATGGCATAATTTTCTTCATTTGTACAAGCATAAATAAAGAAATGTATACTATAACACAACTGTTGGTTATTGAACACTATTTTATAAACATAAACAACGAAGTTTCATTGGATTAACATCTACAATATCCAGTGAAATTCAGAAATTCGCAATAGGTGTGGTAATTAAAAGTTCAGTGAGATATCCTATGAAATTAAAAAAAATATCAGGGTTTGAGAAGGAATGGAAAATCTGTGTAGATGAATCCTGAATGAATATATATATATATATATATATATATATATATATATATATATATATATATATATATATATATATATATATATATATATATATGTTGTTGTTGTTGTTGTTGTTATTATTATCATTATATTTAGGTACATAAAATTTTATGTAAATATTTTCAGTATTTACTTCGACAGGGCTCGATACTTACAATAGAGCTAGGTAGTAAGTTCTGAAAATATACATGGTAATTAAGCTGCACAGAATATTTCACGTTTCATTCTCATTAGCATAAGCCTGACGAATCCTCATGAGGATGAAACGCAGAAAATTCTGTGTAGCTTAATTACTGTATATATTTTCAAAACTTCCTATATATATATATATATATATATATATATATATATATATATATATATATTGTTCACATTTTTATTCATACAAACATATCATTATATACAAATGTAATATGCTTTGATTAGGACCCACAATGGTCCAAAAATTATGATAAAATGGTACAAAATGAAGAATTCAAATTCCCAGGAAGAATGACATCACATGACAAAGTTTAGTAGACTTCATTAAGACTTTAAAAAAATTGAAAAAGTAATAAAGGTGGTCTACCAAAGCTGGTAAAATATTGAAATACCAGATGACAGCCTCCGTTATCGATGAAAACATTTCAATGTTTTCTGATTTTCGGACTATTAACTTCATCAAACCTATTTGTTTCATATGTTAAACTTTTTACAGTGCTTTGTATATTATTTGTTTCTAATATATCCCCGGAGGAATATAATCAGTATAACTGTATAACAGTATAGCTGAAACCACTATCAATAATTCCCCCTTCTCTTTATCCCGCGCCTAAACCTAAACATAGATTCCATGAACAAAGCTTCTTTCTAAGAGCTGCACATCTGTGGAACTCTGCTCTGTTTTCCTGCTTTTCAACTGACTATAATATAGTTGTCTTCAAGTCCAACGTGAACAAGTTCTTGATGAGCCATCCCCTTAAGTAATCCGATTTACCAAAATTTCCACTACTAACGATTACTAATTTTCCCATTGACTTCCGTACACTCATTAACCCTTATCCTCGAATGGCCTCCAGACCTTGATAAGTAGTAACTCCTTTGTAATAAAATTTTTTAAGATAATAATAATGAGACTCAACACACAGAAAAAGTCATAACAAGTTTTATTGTATAACAAAGAAGATATTCACGCGCGAACGTATCTTGAATGCCCTAGTATCAAGACTAACTTACTTCTCGTCGATTACCGTCTTTTATAGATTGAGCAATCCATTTTTAGGGGGGGGGCAGGATCTTTCACTATATCAGTTTCGTTGAATGGGTTCGGCATTTCGTCTTTGATTTTTTTTAATGTTTAATGATTCGAAATCAATTAGTATGACAAATCTTGATGATATGACGATGTATTGATGGGGAGAAGCCTTTGCTCAGTGCGATTTTATTTTTACTAAGGAGTTACTTTTTATCAAAACCCATATACTACTCGGGGATAAGGGTTTATAAGGAAAGTTAGTTTAATGATGAAGACTATTATGAGAGGATTGAAAATGGAATGAACAAAGTTTGATAACTTATACGGGTGTTTAAGTATTTGTTGCAATTGGGTTTGAAGACGGTTACGGTGTAGTCAACAGGAACGCAATCCCATGGTAATGTGCCCCACATATGGGAAGTTATTGGAAAGAAACTCTATTCATAGAAATTCTTTCTGTGCTAGACACATGGGGGAAGAAAGGGAAGGTACTTTCGGTTATTGTAACTAGATAAATTCTTGCTAAGGATGTCTTAAAAGGAGAAATCAGAGATTGGAGTTAAGTCGAGCACCTTCTATGAAAATAATGCCTGAGTAGAGAAACATTAGCAACGTCAATTGTTTGAGAAAGCGATTGTAGAGAACAGAGGAGATCATCTCCCACTAGATTGTGAAGTAATTATTTTACTTTTGTTGCATGCTCGGGTGGTATATAAACTACAGTATCTATAACTGATGTCTCTTTAATGTTGTGACGTGTTGATATATATATTTATACAGAAATATATATATATATATATATATATTTCTGTATAAATATATTTTCTTATTATTTATCAATCCTTATATAAGATGCTCACTGTAATTATAGAGCAATATAGAGAATAAATGACAAAAAGTTATATTCCAAAATTCATGATGTTGACCATCTTATAATTTATTCTTTCAATTCAGTTGACTTATACAATTCTTGACAGTATCTGTTTCGTAGCGCAAAATCAATCACTTAATTATTATATCAATCAGTGAATCTATTATGCCCTTAACTCATCAGAAGAAATAGCAACGATTAATCCGTCAAAAGGAATTGAAATGCGATTTAAAATAGTAAAAATCCGAAAATTATATATATATATGCATATATATATATATATATATATATATATATATATATATATATATATATATATATATATATATATATATATATATATATATATATATGCAATATATATATATATATACATACATATATATATATATATATATATTATACGTGTTTTAACATTGTTATCGTCTAGTTCCTTGAATGTGCATATAACGTCTATTGATCGTCACTAGTGTTCATATGTGTGGATATTTTTATAACAGTATGTATAATAACTATTGACAATGACAACTCGTTCAGACAAAGAATAACAAACATAACATTGTCGGTGGGATGACCAGCAAAAGACACATACCTTCACAAAGTTTCTTTCTTCTTCCGAAATTAGAGATGCTTTTCATTCGAAAATAGAAACGCCAAGACGTTAATTATATTTGGATATAATCATTTATTTCTATGCTTGGTCCCTTAGATATTTGGACACACTTCATACAAGTCTACATTTTGCTATTTCACCCTTTTGACTTTTCCGGGTGTCAAGTCCAAATCTTGGAGAACAAAACCTTTGTTTATCCGCTAAGGTGTTGGGTATCGATCTAGTTTCTTACGCCATTGACTCCACGTGACCAAAGACACAAATCGGATGATCCACCTTTGTCACATATTTTGTTTATGTTAGTTAACAGTCATTCCAACAAGTTAACATTTCTGGGAACTATTTTAACATAAATAATTTTATCTTTAAATATTTAATTCTAAAATACCTATTTTAGGCGACATTCCGTTTAGGCTTACAAAACACAATCATAATAATAATCGACTACTTTATTTTTCGGTGTTGCCCAGAACTAACAGCATAACATTCTGTCTAGGACAGAAAGAATACTGTGAGTGGTACCTCCCTAGCAGTACACCATCATAGGACATATCTAACTCGTATATAGGTTACTAGCATGGAGACCCGACGTTGTCCGGGATTGAATGAAGATCAACAAATGTTCCACCCTCCCATACTTATATTGTCATCAAAATTGGTGACATCGCCCATTTTTAAATTAAATCAATTAATTGCCTGCTCTAGTTGGAGACCTGTTGTGGTGCACTGGGAGGAGGAAGTTTCACATGCCTCCCCGCAGTGACTTAGTCCATAATACATTGTAGGTTACATTGCACTTTAAAGAACCTACTGTTGGTTTCATAAAATAATTTTTATATGATGACTTAAATTAAAGTCTAAAATATAAAAGTAAAATATCATGGTTCAGTTGTAATCTAAACAGAAACATTAATTTTGAACGCGCCCCTGTTTTATCAAAGAATCTACTATTTATTTAATACGCTGGGCTCTTCTGCTTGTGCGATGATAAAACCTCTCACATGTACTTTCAATATTAGGCTGTATAAGGGTGGTAATTTTGGTTAAAATCAGACTGTTCCTTCTTCTTTAATTGGATTTTTTCGATTGTCAATTTTTGATACTTATTGGAGGCATTCCAATACAAAATCTACCTAAGAACACGCCCAAACGCATAAAATACATTTGTGTGAAATTTAAAAAAAAATCGGCCCAACCGTTTTGGAGTCCATAGGGAACGAACTCACACACGCACACACACACAAACTGCCTTTTATATATAAGTAGATAGAGAATGTGCAAAAGCTTAACATATTTAATCTTTTCTGTCAAGATCAGAACAAAAATCGAATTTTTATGTAAAACAATATAGAATAATCATAAAAATATTGTTTTTAATTCCACTAAATTGTGTTGAACTATTAAAATGATTTCCAACCCTATTCGTAATGTTTACCCATGTATTTATTTTCACGTTATCGTTTATGTTTGAATTCATGTCCTGAAACATGAATTTATAACATCCCCCTCATATATCTACGACGTCACACCAAAGCTATAATTATTTTGTTATGGTAATATTTTAAACTCTATTCATAAGAAAATCCAAATAAAGCTGTTAGCAGAAGCTTGGATTGAAGATCTCAGGGTTTTGGTTTCGATCCTTCTTGTACTTTATTTTTTTTTTTGGAATTTATTATTTGCTAATTGATGCATTATTTTCCATTTCTAAAAGTAGTTAGGATATCTAATATTTTCAAATTAAATAAATTCCACAATGTATTTAAATATAATAACTGACAGACAAACGGACTAAATATTTATATAAGATAAAAGTAAGCTTTTATATTTGAGTTTGTAAAACTGATTGAAACAAAATAATCTCTGATTTTTTTTATTCTTTGTCTTTGTTTAATCAGTTCGCTTTGGTAAACATAGGTTTGTGTTCTTAAAAACAAAATTTTCATTTCCAATCGATTTTATGATGTTTTATAGTCAATCCAATCAAAATACCCTTTAAAATTGTTTCTTTAATATTTTGATTCTTTGTCTTTTTTTTTAAAGTCGTGATAACATTGCTGGAAAAGGTCGTGCTCGACTACACCAGAAAGTGCTTACAAAAGGAAATCTCAGCAACAAACTGCGAGATTTGAAACGAGACATGAAACAATCGATACAGGTAAAATAATAATAATAACAATAAATATTAAGAGATTTGAATTCAATTATTTTCTTAAAATACAAACAAAAAAGCAAAATCATAGGATTAGTCGTGTGTTGTTTCATGAATGATGCAGCTGTTGTGGTAATTGGAAGTCATAAATTGCTTCATTACTGATGCATAAATTATCGGATCAGATCAGTATCACAGAGTTGTAAAAAAGCTTACTGGCATCCTATCAATACCCTCTGTCATCAAAAAGTTTTAAGATTGTTTGATCACATTAATCGTTCCAGCGTATGGCTATGCAAAATATGTTGAAGGTATAATTCAAAGAAACCGATCAAAAGATCGACAAAAGAAAAAATGGATTAACAACGTTTGTGAGTAGACGAACATAAACCAAGCAAGCATTTTGGCCCAAGATCGTAAGGTTGGGAACAGGTTAGGTTTCGGGTTCGGGTTCACAGGGATGGGAGCATAATCAACCATGTTAGTGCATATTCTGAAGTTAGCAGAGAAAACGTTTCTGAATTTTTAAGATAAGGATTGATTTACCTCCAGCTCCTAGGCTTAACATTCACAAACAACATGAATTGGAACAAATACATTGAGGTAATTGCCAAGGCTGCTGCAAGGAAGGTGAGCTCCCTCTACCCTGCTAGAAGGTTACTTACACCTGAGAGTATCCTGTATCTCTACAAAGCCACTATTCGCTCACGCATGGAATATTATCACATCTCGGCTGGTGCATCTGCTACTAGTCTTTCACTCCTAGATAGGGTTAAAAAAAAAAGTTGCTAACCTAATAGGTCCCGCACTGTCGGCCAAACTCCAACCTCTGTCCCATCACCAACATGTGGCATCCTTGTGCCTGGTTTACAAGTACTTTACTGGTAAGTGCTCGGACGAACTCAAAGCACTAGTACCTCCTTGATGTAAATACCACTGACAAACTCAACAAGCAGCAAAATCCCACCCCTACACTGAAGAGATCCCTAAATGCCGAAAAACCTTCTACTCAAATAGCTTCTTCCTTCGAACTGTTAGACAATGGAATTTCCTTCCCGGCCACTGTTTCCCTCACTGTACAGGCATACAGAAGTTAAAATGTAATGTGAACAGACATCTCACTGCTCAACTCCCCACATAGTGTCCCTGTACATTTGGTCCCAAATAGTAGCCCTTACGGCTTAGTGGCACTATGCCTTGTTTATGGCAAATAAACAGTAAAAAAACATGTATTATTTGGATTATTCAGACTTTTGTTCTCCTTGCGTTCGGTTTTATCGCACAACGTTTTGGCTGATATAACCTCCAACCTTTTTCAGGTGTATTTTGTTGAACTCGGGAATCTTTTTGTTAAACTTGGAAATCTGCACAGAAATTTGAACGGAACCCTTTATTTAATCTATGGGGGTAGTATGATCTTGTTCCGTCAGCCATGATCGGATAGAAGTCTTACGTAATTCACAATTCTATTTTTAATATCGCCCACACTGAGAATTGAACCTTCAACCTCTAGAACCATGCCCCTTACAATTGAATTTTACCTAGTACTTTATCCGTTATACATGAGTCCTTGCTCAAACACGTATCTTCACCCCACCCCTCAATGCTGCACGCCCCCACAAATATGGCATTGGATCAAGATTTTATCCTTTTTACTATTTGTAAACTTGTAACTTGTGGCATGAAGTCATCAATCGTTGCATGAAAATGATTAAATATTTTATTTCGGTATTTCTTTCATAAACATGGCCATTTTTAACTTTAAAAGAAATGTTTATTAAAAGACATTAAATCAAACACGTTTAAAATATATAGATTTATTTAGAATATAAACTGCACCGTTTCTTGCTGATTTGCTCCCCCTCCATAGTGTATATTATATTGTAAGCTTTTCACTCTTTAAAACTATAAGAAAAAGAAAATATTAGTCCCAACTCTTTTATTTAAATACTCCTTTGTTTGTAAGTCAGTTAATCTCTTGCAATCATTGCGTTAGTTTGATTTCAAGAATTTGCGCTAGTCTTAGTATTATTGTAGCGATCATCAATTCTTTAACATGAAAAATTAATTCAGGAATTTAAAAATAAAATAGTATTTTAGCTCATGGCTCCCCAGCAGTGTTGATCTAACACCACCGCCATTAAAAACAAGAAAAAACGTGCCTAGGAAAAATGAAAAAGATGTTGGTTTACATTACATTTAAACTTTTATGTATCAGTTAAAACAGGGAAGCAGGTAACAGGAAGGGAATTCCAAAGTCTAGCCGTCCAAGAGAAGAAACTATTAGAGTAGAAAGCTTTCTTTTTGACCTCAACAGTGAAAGGGTGAGATTTTGTTGCTAAGCGGTTTTGTCGAGAATATGTACGTTGGGGGGGGGCACAAGTGCAACGAGTTCATCAGAGCACATTTCATTAAAGTACTTGTAAAACAGGCACAGAGATCCAATATTGTGGCGATGGGACAAAGGTTGCAGCTTAGTTGGTATCTTTGATAAAGAGGTACAATGGACACGGTTGTTAGCGATTGGAAAGAAGAACTCACACGTTAGTAGAATTAAGAAAGGAAAAGGAGGAGGTTCTATTATAATAATTTTCATTCTGAGATTTTTCAGAACAGTTTCTTTTCAGTCTTCCAAGAGAAAGAATTTTCTCCCCCCCCCCCAAAAAAAAAACTGAAAGCCATCATTTTTGGTGGCATGAAAAAGTAATTTAATTTTGTTGTTATTTCCAGGAAGCAAAGAATCTTACTGATGAAATAAAGAATCTTCAGGCGAAGCAAAATATGTGTGGTCAGAGGTTGGACAGCTTTCAAGAGATTTGTCTGATGCGTAAGAAGAAAGTCGACAACATCGAGAAAGACACAAAAGATCAATTAAACATCAAATATAAAGTGAGTTGCTTACTTCTCTTCTTCTGCATCTTTTTCCTTCTCTTTTTTCTTCTTTTTCTCTGTTCTTTTTCTCTTTTTCTTCATCTCCTTTTTCACTTTTCTTTTTCTTTTACTTTTTCTTCTTTTTTCTTCTTTCGCTCTTTCCTTTTTCTTTCTCTTACTTTTCATTTTCATTTTCTCTTCTTTTTCTTCTTTTCTCCTCTTTTTTCTTTTTTTTTCTTTCACCCTGTTAACTGAGTCCATAATACTGTAATTCGACAGTGGTTTCCTTAACGAGGCCACCTATAGACTATGAGTGTTGCTCATGATGTCTAAAGATAGGATGCTGGTAGCTAACTATCAGATGACCACAGAACTAAAAACCTTCAATACTCTACTTTGTCTTTCTTCTTTTTTTTTTCAATTTTCTTTTCATATTGGTCTAGATGGAGATTGGGCACTCTACCAAATGCCAGACATTCACCAACCGAGAGATCGTTTTAAGATTCTAACCGTTTCTTTGTGCAATTATTTGTATTTCTCTTGCACTTGGTTCACCGGGTATATTTGTCAGGTAGTTTTTCAAATTCTTTTTTATGAGTCTAATTGCTCTTATAATTACTGGAATGATGGAAATGTTCATATAATTCCATTTTCTTTTCATGTCATACATAAGACATTGGTATTTCATTATCTTTTCATGTCATACATAAGACATTGGTATTTCGTTATCTTTTCATGTCATACATAAGACATTGGTATTTCGTTATCTTTTCTCCTTCAGCTCTGTTTAACATCATTATTGGGGGACACTAACTTCTACTAAGGTTGCTTCTCTCTCCTTCTTGTTTCATCTCACTATGTCGGTTAAATAGCTCTGTTTTCTAGGTATGTAGCTGCAGGAATCGCATACTAATAATGGATGGTGTATGGCTTATTTCCAACTGTTTTTTCTGGTATATGTTTCCAGGACTTTATGCTGCTTTTAGTATTCAATTTTTTTTCAGCTCATTCCGTGGAGATATTTACAGATCACTCCATTGTGTCGCGTTGCATAGTAGCCGTCCTCCAGCAGAATCTTACAGCTGGATGTTAGGTGACTCACACTCACTACCTCTGTGGCAGAACCTGCACTTGTCATTGTTGAAACCACTCATCTTCTTAAAATCATTGATCATATCAATCCTTGATCTTGAACAGCCATTATAATCCTCTCTTGATCATAGTGAATTGATCCTCTTTTTAACCAGTCTATAGAGCCTTCCTTATCTATATAGCCGTTCGTGGATTCATCCAGAAAATACTTGGCATGCTGTTGGTTAGCCCATTCTTCCAGTTTATTGCAATGGAAGGTTTGGATGTATTTTTGCCATTTTTTTTTTTTTTAGCTATTTCTGTTGCAGTCTCATTTGTAACTGACCGAACATTTTTGGACAAAATTGTCCAAAAATGTTCGGTCAGTTTTGTGATGGAGGTTTTCATGCTGGCTTTTGTTTCATGATGTCGATATAACATTGAGATTTAGATTTTGGAAGCTCATCAGATATTATAATAGTGGAATGATGCTGATGGTCATTTTTTGAGAGACTTATACCTCCTACTCTTCTGGGTAGATACAGTCTAGGTAGACATTGTTATCTGCATGTTCTTTTGTTACCAGTCTAACATTTTTTCCATTTATTTTGCTTTCACTTTCTTTATTTTGTTATTTAGTCCTCACATTCCATGAGTGATATTTCTGACGGAGAGGGAAGAATTGCTGTTTTTCTTGGCCAGAATCTATTCCATCTAACATTTATTGTTAGCAAGTTTTTGACCTTGAAGTAGGATTTTATTTTCTCTCTACGTCAAGTAGTTTCATGTCTTGTGCTGTGTTGCTGTTGAGAGTGTCTAGTCTTTCCACTGCTGTGTTGCTGTTGAGAGTGTCTAGTCTTTCCACTTCTGTTCGGCATTTTGGCTTGAAGCAAAGAATGGTATCTATTATTTATGAATTCAAAATGGTGAAATAAAAATCAACTTCATTAATTCTGGAGAATTTTTGTTATATTTTCAATAGCAACTAATTCTTTATGATAGATTGAGAAGAAAGTTCTTGCAGAATTTTTAATTTTGATTTCAAATGATGTATTTTCAAATAAATTTTTGTTATAATACCTTTACTTTATATATTATTTTAAAGAGCGTTTTTCGCTCTATCTAATCGTTTAAATTAAAACCGTTTAAATACAATACTCTCCAGACCTCTCACCTACCGACTACCATTTTTACAAGCATCTCGGCAACTTTCTAAAACGTAAGCGATATAAAAAACGCCTTCAGCGATTTCATCATCACCAGAACACAAGATTTTTACATTGCTGGCATAAAAACACTTGTTTTGTGTTGGCAAAAGTGTATTGATTCCAATGGAGCTTATTTCGATCAATAAATCTTTAGTTGAGCCGAGATATGTTCATCTGAATTTAAAAGTTAAAAACTGCAAGAACTTTCTTGTCAAACTGTACATATGTGCTTGGATTTTTTATTAACTTGTCTGTCGATGCTACTTCTCTTCATTGCTGTACTTTCGTCTAGTGGTTGCTGTTCAATAAACTTCTTTTTTATGCAGAAAGTAATTCAAAGAGACATTCGCTGAAAGTTTTCTTCAAGGTTTTATTTTGGAGAGAATTAACTCAGGAGAGAGAGAGACTAAGGTCTTTTTAGCTAATTATTTTGTTCTTCAGATGACTTCCTAGCTTAACTGAAATGAGTGACACAAGGACAGAGACATCGAAGTAACATTTCACACTCTGATCATTATAGCTTTCTACGTTATTGACAATATTCCCCCCCCTCTTTGTACGGCTTCCACAGAGAGATTGTTTCTCTCAGCTCAAAAAATGTCAGTCGTCATCTCACTGTTTTGTTTAGTTTTACCTGCTGTCCCTTGCCTCAACTTTATTTCACCCATCTCTGGAAATGATTCTGCTTTGTAGATTAGAATTATTGCGATATGGACTAAGTATGTTCCTTGTCAAAACCTGCACTTATTGAGTTAATCTCTGTTGATTTAGTATCTCTATGTAACATTCTTATGTATTTATATATTCATATTAATTCGACATTTTCTTTGCACGTCTTTCACATTTAACATTTTCTTTTTTTTTTTTTTCTTGCCATTTTCTCGGCACCAGGGTTTGCTGTTTTTATTCGAAGAGCAGTATAGAAACAAATATTTGCAGCTTGTAAAAACTGGAGAGTACAGATTCTTCTACAAAAAAGATTTGTCCCGATTTAGAGAATTCAAGAACCAGTTAAATAAAACCCATGCGCTGATGTCAATCATAAATCAACTGAAGCAAGAATATCCGAGCCTGCAAGACAGCCTAGAGAAAGTAAGCTTAGCCCTTCAAGACCTCAGTGAAAAATTTGCATCTTTTTCAATGGCTGAAGAGGACTTGAAAGAAAAGGATTAACAGAAGAAAATGCATTTTTTTTTTCTTGTTTTATTTTCTTTTGCTATTTTCTTTTAAAATCAAAAATTTGTAGTTTTCAAAATAAAAATGGGTGCTTTCGTAGGTTGGTGATTTTTTAAACCAACACATTTCAGGTGAAAACATTATTACCTACTTATGTGTCATGACAAAGTTAGTAAAAAAAAACTAGAGGAATAATTACAAGTACAAACAGAATTCATTGAATGATCAAGTTTTATCATATGTTTTAAGGTGGAAGAGTTGTGCGACCAATTCAGTATGATAAACTGACTTATTTCCTTTGACTTTAATCCAAGGTCTATCATTTTTAAACCAACATATTTCATAATGTAACTGCGGATGATATTTTTTATTAAAAATACATCTAGCACATCTTTTATTGAATCATTTTTCATAATTTTGGAATTTATACTAATTTCGACATGACACATAAATACATAATAATGTTTTCACCTGAAATGTGTAGCTTTAAAAGATCACCAATCTACTCAATTACCTAAAACTGAATTTCTGGTTGAATTTCTTTTTCTTTGGATCCAACAATAATTTGAAATCTGAGAATATAAAAAGATTTATTTTTTACATAGGGATTACCGTTCATCAAGGCCCAAAGGCCATTCGAGGATAAGGGTTAAAGAGTTAGGTAACCAGTCAGACAACACTCTAATGAGCGTTAATGGTGGAAATTGATAGAATTTAATTATTTAAGAAGGTAGCTCATCAAGAACTTGTTTACATTAGACTTGCAATCGACCATGTTATATTCAGCTGGGAAGCATCCCTATAGTATTGTGTTCCACAAACGGCCAGTTCTAGGGGGAAAAAATTGTTCATGGAATTTGCGTTTAGTTCTAGGTACACATAGAGAGTTAGGGAATTTATTGATAATGGTTATAGCTAGACGAGTGTATAATGAGAATGTTTTATGGTGGAGAAATCAAAGATTAAATTTTAGTCGAGCATGTTCCATGAATTCAGACATCTCTTCTGTGAGACAGAGGTAGTAGGAAGAAAAAAAGACATCACCCACCAGATTTTAAAGTCAGTTATACAAAACGTATGAAGGGAGTAAAGGGTGTTCTGAGCAGCTCTTCCCCAGATGTGGCAACAGTACTCCATCTTAAGATGAACTTGGCTTTTAGTAGAGGATTGCGTTCAGGAGTGAGACATACATTTTGAAGTAATAAAATAATCCAGCCATTTTTGCCAGCAACTTTGATGACAGATCTGATGTGAGGAGTGATGGTCAGGCCTAGAACACAAGGCACTTATCAACACAAGGCCATTCATTTCAATTGGGGCCAAGTGAGGATCAGAGCATTGGTGGTGAAAAGAGAGAAGCTTGGTTTTCTATTATTTGTTACTAGCGGGAGGATTTCCAATATGTGATATTTTCTGCTAGTTTTCTGCAGACTCAGCCAGATTTTATGCAGAAATTTGAGTTCTGTTATCTTGTTGTTTGAGCTAAACCGGATTAAAATACATTTCTTCGATGCCCCTATGTGTATTTTTAGAAGATAATAATGATCTTTTTTCTTTTTTTTTTTTAGTAGAGGTCAACTCCTGTTGGATGATCATTTTTGGTAATTTCAAGTTAGACTTGCAGAAACCACGAGATAGCTATCCTTTCAATCCATGACAAAGTTAAAGGAGATATAGCTATCATTTAAAGATATTAGAGTTTGTTTTTAATTTATGTAGCAGCGGTCTCTAAGTACTAGAAGGTTTTTTATTTTGATAGTTTCTTTCCCCGAAACTCTTGCCTTTTGAATTCCCTTGCTGCTCCTTGTTTCCTCAACTGTACCAACAAGCAGAAATTTAAGTGCAATGTGAACAAGCATATTGCAGCACAACTCCTCCTCTAGGATGCCAGCTATAAACCTGGCCCATAATCCACAGTATGTTCTAAAATTTCACTAGCAGTGTGCTTTGTTTGTGGCTATAAATCACCCACTGCAGAAGGAAGATCTATAATAGTAAGCAAATTTTATTGGTCATCATAATACTGTTATTTAGTCATGCCTTCAGATCACCCATTTCATGACGAACATTTATAATCATGAAAATGTTTATTATTCAGTTCACAAATAATGATCCATAATCAGACTGTGACATGTTAAAGTTTGTTGCTGGTGCGGTATTAGTTGAGTAATTAAATCTACTACTTCTACTACTACTACTACTACTACTACTACTACTACTAATAATAATAATAATAATAAAATAAATAAATAAATAAATAAAAAGCTAGTGCTACCAGATCAGGCTGTTTGAAGATAATGGATTCCTAACTTAAATGCACTAAACATTAATATTATTGTTTTTACCCGAAAACAAAAACAATAAATTTTCTTTACAAAACAACCAAACACCATAAATAAATATTTGAAGATATAAACAACTTTAAGCGCAAATGTTATTTTTCCAAAATTATTAAATTTGAGATGAAATAATCTGAAAAAGGTTGATATGCCATAAAACAAAACAACCAAACTAAACACCATGAATAAATATTTAAAGTTATTAATTGGATTCGACAGTAAACAACCTGAAAACAACCAAACAGTCTCCAAACTATTTCTGAACTGAAACGGCCATCACAACAAAAATAAATGAAGCACCAAGAGAGAAGTGTTTCAAAGTTATCGACAATTTTTTCACGTTATGGTCAGATGTGCTTATCATTGAACAATGACAAAAAACTGTTGGATATTTCTGATTAGAACTTGGTAGACAAGCCATGCATAGATTAAAGTTTACTTGTATGAAATATGATTGAATTGCAAAAGATATTACGAATTTTATTGACGATTTCATGGATGAGTTGCATTTTATTTTTTGTATATCTTAAGATTTACAACCCCTTTTTTTATATGAAGCATTTTATTTTTTGTATATCTTAAGATTTACAACCCCTTTTTTTATATGAAGCATTTTATTTTTTGTATATCTTAAGATTTACAACCCCTTTTTTTATATGAAGCATTTTAGTTTTTGTATATCTTAAGATTTACAACCCCTTTTTTTATATGAAGCATTTTATTTTTTGTATATCTTAAGATTTACAACCCCTTTTTTTATATGAAGCATTTTAGTTTTTGTATATCTTAAGATTTACAACCCCTTTTTTTATATGAAGCATTTTATTTTTTGTATATCTTAAGATTTACAACCCCTTTTTTTATATGAAGCATTTTAGTTTTTGTATATCTTAAGATTTACAACCCCTTTTTTTATATGAAGCATTTTATTTTTTGTATATCTTAAGATTTACAACCCCTTTTTTTATATGAAGCATTTTAGTTTTTGTATATCTTAAGATTTACAACCCCTTTTTTTATATGAAGCATTTTATTTTTTGTATATCTTAAGATTTACAACCCCTTTTTTTATATGAAGCATTTTAGTTTTTGTATATCTTAAGATTTACAACCCCTTTTTTTATATGAAGCATTTTAGTTTTTGTATATCTTAAGATTTACAACCCCTTTTTTTATATGAAGCATTTTAGTTTTTGTATATCTTAAGATTTACAACCCCTTTTTTTATATGAAGCATTTTAGTTTTTGTATATCTTAAGATTTACAACCCCTTTTTTTATATGAAGCATTTTAGTTTTTGTATATCTTAAGATTTACAACCCCTTTTTTTATATGAAGCATTTTATTTTTTGTATATCTTAAGATTTACAACCCCTTTTTTTATATGAAGCATTTTATTTTTTGTATATCTTAAGATTTACAACCCCTTTTTTTATATGAAGCATTTTATTTTTTGTATATCTTAAGATTTACAACCCCTTTTTTTATATGAAGCATTTTATTTTTTGTATATCTTAAGATTTACAACCCCTTTTTTTATATGAAGCATTTTATTTTTTGTATATCTTAAGATTTACAACCCCTTTTTTTATATGAAGCATTTTAGTTTTTGTATATCTTAAGATTTACAACCCCTTTTTTTATATGAAGCATTTTATTTTTTGTATATCTTAAGATTTACAACCCCTTTTTTTATATGAAGCATTTTATTTTTTGTATATCTTAAGATTTACAACCCCTTTTTTTATATGAACCTTTTTTGTTTTTGTATATCTTAAGATTTACAACCCCTTTTTTTATATGAAGCATTTTAGTTTTTGTATATCTTAAGATTTACAACCCCTTTTTTTATATGAAGCATTTTAGTTTTTGTATATCTTAAGATTTACAACCCCTTTTTTTATATGAAGCATTTTAGTTTTTGTATATCTTAAGATTTACAACCCCTTTTTTTATATGAAGCATTTTAGTTTTTGTATATCTTAAGATTTACAACCCCTTTTTTTATATGAAGCATTTTATTTTTTGTATATCTTAAGATTTACAACCCCTTTTTTTATATGAAGCATTTTATTTTTTGTATATCTTAAGATTTACAACCCCTTTTTTTATATGAAGCATTTTATTTTTTGTATATCTTAAGATTTACAACCCCTTTTTTTATATGAAGCATTTTAGTTTTTGTATATCTTAAGATTTACAACCCCTTTTTTTATATGAAGCATTTTAGTTTTTGTATATCTTAAGATTTACAACCCCTTTTTTTATATGAAGCATTTTAGTTTTTGTATATCTTAAGATTTACAACCCCTTTTTTTATATGAAGCATTTTATTTTTTGTATATCTTAAGATTTACAACCCCTTTTTTTATATGAAGCATTTTATTTTTTGTATATCTTAAGATTTACAACCCCTTTTTTTATATGAAGCATTTTAGTTTTTGTATATCTTAAGATTTACAACCCCTTTTTTTATATGAAGCATTTTAGTTTTTGTATATCTTAAGATTTACAACCCCTTTTTTTTATATGAAGCATTTTAGTTTTTGTATATCTTAAGATTTACAACCCCTTTTTTTATATGAAGCATTTTAGTTTTTGTATATCTTAAGATTTACAACCCCTTTTTTTATATGAAGCATTTTATTTTTTGTATATCTTAAGATTTACAACCCCTTTTTTTATATGAAGCATTTTAGTTTTTGTATATCTTAAGATTTACAACCCCTTTTTTTATATGAAGCATTTTAGTTTTTGTATATCTTAAGATTTACAACCCCTGTTTTTATATGAAGCATTTTAGTTTTTGTATATCTTAAGATTTACAACCCCTTTTTTTATATGAAGCATTTTAGTTTTTGTATATCTTAAGATTTACAACCCCTTTTTTTATATGAAGCATTTTAGTTTTTGTATATCTTAAGATTTACAACCCCTTTTTTTATATGAAGCATTTTATTTTTTGTATATCTTAAGATTTACAACCCCTTTTTTTATATGAAGCATTTTATTTTTTGTATATCTTAAGATTTACAACCCCTTTTTTTATATGAAGCATTTTATTTTTTGTATATCTTAAGATTTACAACCCCTTTTTTTATATGAAGCATTTTAGTTTTTGTATATCTTAAGATTTACAACCCCTTTTTTTATATGAAGCATTTTAGTTTTTGTATATCTTAAGATTTACAACCCCTTTTTTTATATGAAGCATTTTAGTTTTTGTATATCTTAAGATTTACAACCCCTTTTTTTATATGAAGCATTTTATTTTTTGTATATCTTAAGATTTACAACCCCTTTTTTTATATGAAGCATTTTATTTTTTGTATATCTTAAGATTTACAACCCCTTTTTTTATATGACGCATTTTAGTTTTTGTATATCTTAAGATTTACAACCCCTTTTTTTATATGAAGCATTTTAGTTTTTGTATATCTTAAGATTTACAACCCCTTTTTTTATATGAAGCATTTTAGTTTTTGTATATCTTAAGATTTACAACCCCTTTTTTTATATGAAGCATTTTAGTTTTTGTATATCTTAAGATTTACAACCCCTTTTTTTATATGAAGCATTTTATTTTTTGTATATCTTAAGATTTACAACCCCTTTTTTATATGAAGCATTTTAGTTTTTGTGGACAAACATATGTAAAAATAGATAAAAGTATATGCTATAAAGTAAAACAAAACAAACTACTACTCAGAAAAAGATAGAGAAAAACTCATTCCGCTACTCCTACTACTAACGTGTCAACAACACTTCTGCTATACAACGGACGCCAACGATATTTATTTACATTTCAAAGATTCGAGACAACAGTGCTGCATCGGAAGGACTAAACAAAATGAATTTATATATATATATATATATATATATATATATATATATATATATATATATATATATATATATATATATATATATATATATCCCTCTATTTTTAATTGCAAACATTCATCATTTCCTTGCATATATATATATATATATATATATATATATATATATATATATATATATATATATATATATATATATATATATATCCCTCTATTTTTAATTGCAAACATTCATCATTTCCTTGCAATGTTCGTTGATGTATACGAATTTAACGTGTGTGGATATTACATTCAGTTAAATCATTTCCAACATTCTGAAATAGTTGCTTGAAAGCTTGCTGTTGTCTTCACTATTCTGTCATGTTGACGTTCTGATGTCGGCTGGGAAAAACTGTCCGTTAATAAGCTAGTTAATTTTTACCTCAATTGGTTGCCTGCTACATTGAAGCACGAGGGGTGATTTCCGATTGGTTAATAAACAATAAGATTATTATTTTATTGTAATTTGATAATGTGACCTATTTGTAAACCATTGTTCCTTGTATCTTCCATTTCCACTTCTTATTAGCGTTATTATTAGTAAGAGAAAAGGTGAGAGAAGGCAAAGAAAAGGGGGGGGGAGCAAACATGAGAAAAAAGGCTTAGTAGACAAATAACTCATTCTGCTTGTTTAAGCTTGGCCCATTAGAATTGTACGCGTGTATAATCTATTAAACATAAAAGATGGTGTATTATGGTTTATCACACATTGCGGATCAACATCGTATCGCATGCAGTAATGTCGAGGATGGTGGATAGGGACAAGTAAGCAAGACAAGATATAAACCTTTTTTTATCATTTTTTTTTTTTTTTTTACAAAGGAGTCACCACTTATCAAGGTCCGGAGGCCACTCGAGTTAATGAGTGTACAGTAGTCAATGGGAAAATGTCATAGTAATCGTTAGTAGTGGAAATTTGGTAAATTGGATTACTTAAGGAGAATGGCTCATCAAGAACTTGTTCATGTTGGACTTGAAGACGACCATATTATAGTCAGTTGGAAAGCAGGAAAACAGAACAGAGTTCCAAAGGCGTGCACTTCTAAGAAAGAAGCTTTGTTCATGGAATCTACGTTTAGGTTTAGACACAGATAAAGAGTGAGCGAAATTATTGATAGTAGTTTCAGATAGACGAGCGTTTTTTATGTAAGTTTGGCATGGGGGAGACCATAGATTGGGGCTCAGTTCAGTGGAAGTTCTCAGAAATCACTTCTTGGGGCTAACACTTCATCTGTATATGCGATACACAGATACTTGAGTGTTCCATTTAAGATTTTTTGTTTTTTTACCACTCAAATATTAAGTTAGTGAAGAAGTGAAGAACATTAGTTGACCAGTTAATTATGTTATAGTATATATTTCTTAAAGTCTTTTGTCTTACTGGATTCCGGGGCAAGAATTCATCTAGTCTAGTGGAATATCCAGATAAGTGCTGTTACTAAAGGCAATATTACTTGGAGATGGTTTTAGCAATTAAGAATTTAAAAAAAGTTGGTGAGGAGGTCTACCTTTCTTTGCCCGGCGGCTCCCATGTTGTATGAATCATCAGCACTCATCCCTAACCCCATAGACTTTCGCTAGCATGATAGCAGTCGTTGGCCAAGAGGAAGAGGGGGGAGGAGAAGGATGAGTGGTTGAGAAGAGTATTCCAGAGAACCATTTTTGCGCTCTTCTTGAATCCTTTTTTAATCAGATCGTGTGTGACTGTCCTCAGAGAAGGTCTGTTCACGTTGTTTTCCCGTCAAATTCTGACGTTAAATGTACAGAAAGTTTGCCTTAAGAGAAAGGACACATTGTAATTTCAACATATTTTTTCATACCCTCTAATTAAAAAGCAAATAGATTTTACTAGAGAGGAAAGTATTCATTCCAGAGGAACAGCCTAAAAAAAGAACATTTTAATTGTGAATAGTATTATAGCAAGAGAGCTTAATACATTTAAGTTGATTAAAAGATTTTTCTGACCAACCTTAAGAAGACACCGGTGATTAAATAAAAACTTTCCCATTGAAGAAGAAAGAAGTTCCTTTTCAAGAGAAAAGAAAAAAAAAACTGTTAAAGACAGAATACATATTCTAAAAGAGACTTCTTGGAAAGAAAAAATCTCGGAAAAAAGACTGAAAAAGAAGGACTATTTAAAAAAAAACTTTTATGGAGGTCTACATTCTATATTAAATTTTGATCGTAAGTTTTCTTTGTGGTCCTTTACAAGTAAACCATATTGTAATTTTTTATTATTGGGATTTTTTTTGGAAAACAAGACAAATACCCTTTTTTTGCCCCCCCCCCTTAATATCGCTCGAGGCAAATATACTTTTTAAGACCATTGCCTGTATCTTTTTTATGTACGTTTATTTTATTTTTTCATATTGTTAATGTGGTTGATTTTTCAGCTTTGCTTTGGGAAGCAAAAGCAATCATCATTTTATTACCATTTAATTAAATTTGAACTTTAATTTACTTCTGAATTTAGTTTTTATTAGCTCCTTCTATATTGCTCTGTTACCTTTTCCGATTTTTCTCTTGCATCCATTGTTTCCCAGAAAAGGGATTTTGATGAACAAATCAAACTTTCTTACTTGTGCATCATTTCTCATAAAAGTCAGTTTTGTGCTATTCATATCGAGGGATCTTTTATCTTTTTAGTGCTTCGAATACTATATTATTTTTAATATTTGCTCAGGGTTTACTTGTAAGGAAAAGTATATTCATTCCAGGTTGTCTGTATAGAGAGACCTGAGACTCAAGGATGGTGTCTAGTAGGCATTTAAGCTCCTTAATATAATGCGGAAGGAAGTGTATGTAATATGCTTTCAAGATTGGAAGCTTTTTGTGACCACGAGATTCAGATATTGACGTCTTACAAAAAGAAGAAAATACAACAAATTACTAATACTATTCTTCTCAAATTGCTTAAAACAAGAACTAACAAAATAAAAGACCAACAAACCTCTTTACTTTAGTATTGTCATTAGTTGCCTCCCTTGGATATTGGGAGTTAAGAGACTACCGGGCAAGTCCATTGCAATACCAGAAATAAAAACAAAACCTCAGTTACATCCCTTATAGAATTTCAGTATGCCGATGATAATTTTGTGGTGTTCATTTTGGAAGAACATCTGCAGCAGATTCTGAATGCCTTCAACTGCACCTATGCTCAGCTCAGCCTTGTTATTAACCCGATAAAGACGCAGATTATTTACCAACTAAAGCCCAGGTACAGGGTTGACAACACAACTCCTTCCCTCACCATCGGTGATAAACCTCTGGAGAACATGAACTACATCTCATATTTTGGAAACCACCTGTCAGCCAATGCTGAAATCCAAGACAAAGTCCAATACTACCTAAAATGCACCAGAACCGCTTATGGCCATCCTTGAACCCTGTGTGACATCCAGGCAGACACCAAAATGGCTATATACAAAGTTGTCATGCTTCCAACTCTTTTCTATACCTCAGAGACTGGGATGATGTACCGACGATACCTCAAGGCGCTGGAGAAGTTCCACTAATACTGCCTGTGAAGCATTCTGAACATCTCCTTGGAGGATTATTGCATTAATCTCAGCATCTCTGAGGAGGCCAACACCACCAGTGTCGAAGCGATTGTCGTTAGGTACCAGCTAATGGCCACATTATCAGGAGGTTGGATTCCCGGGTGCCAAAACAACTCTTTTAAAAGTTAACGTCACTTCCCCTTTCAAAGGAAACCCACAAATGCGCAAAAGACCACCGGAAACAAGTATAAAAGCAAGAGCAATAAGCAGCATCTTCCTTTTTGGACCAGTTCTCGAGCTGAAATGTTTGGCGAACCAGCCGCCTCCCTTTCGGGGGGTGCGCGCGCACACGTCATGTCCCCTGCGACTATGTATGGGACACGAGCTAACAAACAGTATGTACACTTTATACGTTTTCTATCTCCATAGCCTCGATTGACTTTTTCTCATTTTCTCTCTCTATATATACTACTATAGACTTTCCTTCTCACCAGTAAACAGCGAGAGATGAACGCGGACATGAACACTTTTCTTTCATGTGTTTCTTCACGAAATAAATCCTAGTTCATTTAATTCAATTTAACACGTTCGTCTCTTTCTCAATTCAATTCATTAGTCCTAATTTGCACCACCTCAACAAATTGGTGACACCTGACGTGAGATGAACATGCATTCCCTTCTATACCCTAGATTGCTACAAATTGGTGACACCCGAACGTGAGATGAACACGCATTTCCTTCTATACCCTACACCAGTCCACCACAAATTGGCGACACCCGAACGTGAGATGAACACACACATTTCATTCTAAACCATAAGCCCCCCAACAAACTGGCACCCGACTGATGTGAAATGAACACGCATGGTGACCCTACTTTTTTTGAAAGGAATTGTTTTGAGCGAGACACACATTTTTATTTGATAAAGAAAAAAACGAACATTTCAACAAAGAAAAACAAGTGACCTATTACCAACAAGAACTTCAACGAACTACAATGACGAAACCCCTCGTCAGACTCGGCAGAAAAATAAACACGGAGCTGTCGACTTCATACTAAATTTAAAAAAAACTTTGAGCTCGACAAACATTTTTCATGGTTTCCTGACATTACCCTGCAACAAACGCGAGGAGCAAAATCACATAGGCTTATGCAATTCTCTCCCGCACAGCAGATACAACAACAAAGAAACAATTACAGGACATCCCTATCAACACATAGGAAGAAGCTGAATCAACAATGAGTTGAGATGCACCACGCATACGGATAAACTCACAACTGGAAGTTTTGTTGACAACGGCATCTGGAAACTCATTCAACACGAACGAATGCACAACAAACGCCCGTACAGACAATGTACACACACTACCGCGGAGTCATTTGCGAAGACACTGTCAATTTGACACACGACGTCAACACGAAACAAAAATTGTCCTCCCAATCGAGCAATTCACTTCACTGTCCAAGCAACTCGTTACACATGTCAGCACATAGCAAACAAAACAAATGTCAGCCTAAAAAAAAAAAAAGAGTAAGCGCCTTTTCCACGCGTAAGTAAATATTTTTTTTTACAAAGACACTCCATTTTTAACATTTTTTTTAAAACAACCACACCAACAGCAAAAAAAAAAAAAAAACAGGATGAAAAGTCAATTGCCAAAAACATTACTTAAAAAAAAAAAAAATATATATATGCACTGCATATTTTTTTTTTCCTAGGAAGGAGAGTATTGTGGGAGCCTTTCCTAGTCTCACACAAAAACACATGTTCACATCTCAAGCTATATTACTTGTCATATGCATACGCACACACAAACATACACACGCATGTCCAAACGCGTACATATATTCACGTTCGCGTACATACACTCACATTCACGTGTATACACACACATGCTAATGCACACACATGTACTCACATGCGTGCACATGTATGCACACAAGGGCAACGTCACTTCCCCTTTCAAAGGAAACCCACACATGCGCAAATGTCCACCGGAAACAATTATAAAAGCAAGAGCAATAAGCAGCATCTTCCTTTTCGGACCAGCTCTTGAGCTGAGAGGTTCGGCGAACCAGCCGCCTCCCTTTCGGGAGGCGCGCGCCCGCGCGTCACATCCCCTGCGACTATGTATGGGGCACGAACTAACAGGCAGTATGTACACTTTATACGTTTTCTATCTCCATGGCCTGGATCGACTTTTTCTCATTTTCTCTCTCTACATATATACTACAATAGACTTTCCTTCTCACCAGTAAACAGCGAGAGACGAACGCGGACATGAACACGTGTTGTACCCTTTTCTTTCATGTGTTTCTTCACGAAATACATTCTAGTTCATCTAATTCAAGTAAACGCGTTGTTCGTTCCTTTCTCAAAGCAATTCATTTTTCCTTTCTCAATTCAATTCATTTCTCCTATCTTGTACGACTGGGAGATATGTATAATATATCCACCAGTCCACTACAGTTATCCCCCTTGCATATTGAAAGTTAAGAGACGACCGGGCATATACACTGAGATACCGGAAAAAAAAGAAAAAAAAAGACGGTTAGTGAAAATAAAGCATTTAAACTTTGGCACTGATTGAAACCGCATGTTTTTCTTCTTTACTTTGTGCCAGTTGGCACAGTTTAATATTCAAATTTAAAATCGTTAAATACAATTTAGGCGCGCAGTGCAATTAATTGTTTCGGCGCGTTAAAAAAATGAAAAATGACACCCACGCAAATTCCGGCGTGACCTTTATATACCAAAGGTGCGGACCTAGTTGAAAGCACCCCATGTGATGTCTTCCGTCCAATGGAATTCCTCCTAGGACATATTTTAAAACTGATTTTCTAGAGCTCGTTTGGAGCCGATCAAAATCTCTCTCTTTAGTCTCTTAGCCTTTCGAGCATTCCTTCGTCTCTTTAAACTCTTCCGACTCATTCAACGCTTTCTCATTAGGACTTGCCACGCGTGCAAACATCAATTATTTCATTTCCACTGCTCTGCGCATTAATACTCTCTTTTAACAGACGAACATTAATATTGTCTCTGTTACATATTTGAACATTCAAAGAACATAAAAAAAGAGACTCTCCATCTTTCATATGAACTCAAAAAAAAAGAACTCTGAAATATTGAGAACTATGTTTTGCTTGTTATTGTTTGTTATTTCTATTCCGGAAATAAACCTCCGTTTGTGTTGCACATAAGATTTCTTATTTTCATTTTTATTATTTGTGGAGGAAGTCAGTTCCCCCCCAAAAAGGCCAGGCGACCCCCACAACTTTTACCTGTTGTTCCAGCCACGCGAGTTGAGCCTACACTCGCTCATTCAGATTTAATGGTTCTGTGTGTAATTGTATATATCCATAATAAATGTAATTCTTAAATACGGCATACATCAATCACGTCATAATGTCGATAAAGGAATTGTGATATTATCCGTATTGGATTCCGGTAATGTTTGGAGGTGTATTTAAGCGAGAGGGTAATCTTTTACCCCACCCTTCTGCGATCATCGCTTCTTAACGATCGACTCCGAGACCAACCACATTCAAGCATATTCAAGCACTTCGTCGATTGCGAGGGGCTAATCAGATGTTTCATCAAGACAATGAATCTCTCGACAACAACAACAACAACGAATTGATAATATGAATGAACGCAATAACCAATAGAAAACAACAATTAAAATAATAAAAATAATAATAATAAATGGAGAATATATTCATATCAGATGACGACAAAACTCCCTGCGGTTCTTCAGGGGGTTTGGCGGAAGATCATTTAACAGAAACAGAAAACATTGCTAATGTAATAACACGAAATATCAGGATTGAAATCTACCCCCCCCTCTCTCTCTCTCTCTCTCTCTCTCTCTCTCTCTCTCTCTCTCTCTCTCTCTCGATGTATATATATATATTCGCGCATGTTGGATGATGGCAAATAAAAATTTTAAAAATTATTATTTTATTTAATCGACAAACAATCGTTAATTGATTTTGCTAACATTTCAATGATTTTATCGCATTCAACAAACACCATGTGTTTATAACATGTCTAGCAAAGAAGATTGGCTGTTTGGGATGAGATGGCTTTATGGATCTTTTCTTAAGTATGAATCAGTCTGACAATAAATCTTCTACATTATAAATAAATTTAGTTTTCTCCCACTGCTAGAACTTAGACACCAGGGTCGGAAAGTGGGATTGAGAAGTCAGCGCCCCAGAGGAGGGGCACTCTGACCTGCAAAAAGTGTCTGTGCAATTTCGCCGGCATTTCCAAGTAGGGGCACCTCAGGCAATTAGCAATAAAATAATCCCTTATCCATAAGAGAAAGCAAAGCCTGGGAAGGTGGACCTCCTAGAACTGCACAGAACTAAACTCCCACGGCAAAATCAACAGGAACCAGGTTATTAGGCCTCATCTCTGTTGATTGGGGGTGGGGGATAAAAATCCCTATCCGGAGAGTTTGTTAAATCTTCTACATTAAAGTCTATTGTAATTTTATGAATCTCATAATCATATTTTGCGTCATTTGGTGAGTTGTTGTCAGTACCAGTCAAGGTATGTCCTCGACAATCAGCCGATATAGGCTTGCTTTTTAATGGGCTGAGGCATGGGCCTGTTCCGTCCTAGGTGGTTCACATTCTCAGGTTTTTAGAAAGGATTAGTTTATTGTTAACCGCCTGAGACGTCCCTACAGGGGAATGCCGATAGGACTGCTAAGGCATTTTGTTAGACCAAAGAGTACTTAATCTACTGCACAGTCTTTTCAAGATCTTACATGACGTTTTGTCCAACTATACTATATACATGTATCTATGTACACATGTGTTGTCGGGATGTTAAACTGATGAGTTGGGAGAGGGGGCAATTCATACCTGTGCTAGACAGCCTCACAGGTTTCGCGGGCAACAAAGAAATATAAATAAATAAATAAATAAAAGAGTTGGTTATAAAGTTGCAACGAATTGCACCGTTGCATAGTAATCTTTCCTTGTAACGTGTGTCGTTACTCGTGTAACACGTGTAATATAGATTCAACTCTAAAGCTGTCAAATTCTCTTCTAGGAAAATAAACTCGTATTGGCCAATCATCCCAATCCTTTTACGGCAATTTTGCGTAACACTTCAAGTTACAATGTGCGTGTAGGTTTCTTTTAGATGGAAGTCACCACTTATCAAGGTCTGAAAGCCACTCGAGGATAACGGTTAATGAGTGTAAGGTGGTTGGTGAGACAATAGTGTAATGGTCAGTAGTAATAGAAATTGGGTAGACTTAGGTTATTTAAAAGGGCGGCTTAACAAAAACTTGTTTACATTAAACTTGAAAACGTTGTAGTCATCTTGTAAGCAGTCCTGAGATATAGAATTCCACAGACCGGCAGTTCTAGGACAGAAACTTTGTTCATAAAATTTGCGTTTAGTTTTAGGCACAAATAGATAGTAAGGAAAAATTTTGACAGTGGATGAGTGTTTGTTGTGAATGTCTTGCAAGATGAAGATCAAAGTTTGAATCTCATTTGAGAACATGCCATGTAAATAACGATAGAGTGCAGAAAAGATGTCACCTACTAGGTTTTGAAGTCAGTTTTGAACCCTGTGAAACGACCTCTCCCTGTAGAAAAATACCTAGTTGAGGGTGAAAGAATTAATATTTTTATCCAATTTTTCGATATTTGTTGTCCGAAGGATCGTGCTTCAGAATGATGCCAATCTCGTGAAAATCCGTCGCCTCTATCAAAAGTTTTATACACACATAACATACATACATACATACATTTAAACAGACAGGTGACATTTATATTATAGAAGATTGATACTGTTCGTCCATCAATCCAGAAGTTTGAAACTTGACGCTATCACAAAACACATTATTCAGACAATCCCAGTGCCAAACACTAACTCTGAATAAAAAATTGAGCATTAGGCTAGAAGAGATATAAACATCTTGATAGCATGACTCAGACAAGAGAGGAAAATGCTGCAGGACTAATAAAGTTCTGAAGCGGGAAATGTGTTTGATTGCTTCGATTATTTTATAGAAAAACATTTGTAATTAACATTTTGGTTTGATAGTCAATATTTAGACTTCTATATCTGTACAAAGGAGTTAGAGTGATATAATCTTTCACGGTGGTTATTGGCTTTCTTCCTTTCTAGCTTAGATGCGGATTCAGCTATATTTTATTATTTAAATAAACTTCATGCACACAGATATATATGCGTAGTGTCACTGTTACAATTTTACCTATCACTACTTCCCACATAGCTTATAAATAACTGGGCGAATAACTAGGCGAAATAATGAGACCACCTCGTTTAACTGATGGGGATTAGTGTATTAGTGGAAAATGAGAATACGCATAACTTTTATTAGCATTTCTAAGCAAAGCAATAATCATTTGAATTGAATGCGGATTCATTTATAGCAAAATGTCCGTGTGCTTAACATTTTTGTATTAATTTCGAACCAACACGCAAATATTACACGTTAATTCGCCATATTGCTTTTGCGAACTGCAGCACAGAAAATGTATTTACTTTTTGTTAATTAATGCCGATAAAAAAGGCTTTTGTTCATCGCGTAAATCAATGCCGTCAAATTAGCAAACGAAATTAACTCGCACACATGTGCAATCTTCTTTAATCACATTTCTTAGAAACCTGCTTGTCTGTCAAATCTCTATTTTTTTTATGTAAATCGACAAATAGCAAGAGAATCATTCGAGTATTTCACGAGTTATAGCGCTGGTTTTGTAAATAAGATTTTGCCTTTAAATCCCATTATATTTGTAACATAACGCGGACACGCATATGTAAATGCATGCGAAGTGACGTCACAGGTGGGGTAAAACGGACTATAAAAAGAAAGAAAGAGAACGGCTACGAGGGATATTAGATAACTCTTGAGATCTCGTGAGTGATGTTGAGAACGTTCTAGATCACGTGGGTGACGTCACGTCTGTACCAATGAGGAAATAAATGTTGCTACAAAGAACAAGCGAGTTGGAGTTATTTCCTTTTCTTTGTCTTGGTCTCCTTCGCGACTGAAACTGCATAACGTGTGTTAGTTCGCAGACAGCATTACATATTTGAGGTAACTCAGTGCTGAGCAAAAGCACATTTAAGCACAGCATATTCTTTAGAATGTCTAATCATTAGACAATGCGACTAATGACTACTTCTAAGCCAGGTTTGATTTCTAATTTTCTGTCATCTTAAAGAGTGACATACGCTATGTCTAACGTATCAAATCTGTCAAATATATTCAGGCAACTTAACGACCACTGACACCTATGTGCATACACATACATGGTGCATTTAAATCCATGTCGAATACCACCACTGTATTATTCACGACGAGAAATTAAATTGTCCCAGAAAAAGTGTGAATCGTCCGCTTTCTCAAATCTTGATTTTAATTTTGCTGGATATCAACTCATTCATCTTGTCAGATAATCTTTATGGGGGTACTTATTCGCCAATGACTTGACTATGTGGGAGGTATTGATAGGTTAAATCGTAACAGTGACACTACGCATACATATCTGCATGCCTGAAGTTTATTTAAATAACTAGCTGTACCCGGCCACGCGTTGTTGTGGCTCAGTTTATTTAAACGAAAAACAAACGAAAATCCAAAAAGACAAAATGTATGTTTCTTATTTCAATACTTGTGGATACACAATATTTGGAGACTTATTAATGGTTATATCAAACGCCCAGCGAATTGTGATGTGCATCGATGAGGAAAAAAAGAAAAGAAAAGAAAACTGTTTATAGAATAAACCAAAAAAATTGAATGAAGACCGGTAATGTTACATAGTGTTATCATTGAAGTTATCACTAGGGTTATCATAGTGGGGCACCAAATTGACGTTTGGTGTATAACATAAAAGGGGAGGACCATAATTGTATTTGTTTTCATGGAATGATTATTATTAGAATGAAAGGAGATTATGCGTGTCATAAAATAATTCCGTGTGCGTATGATCGTCTAGTTTCATATGCGGTTGTGTGTGTTCATATCTAATTGTTCATATGCTTTTGTGTGAGTGTGTTACATGCATTTTCTTCGACATACCTTACTTCATGTGTCGTCGATGTTGATCCATCTGGAATTCATCTTCTCTTGGATGGAGACTGGTACCTGTTAGACGAAGATTTATCACTCCAAGACGATGAATTGGTTTTATAGTTTTTTATTTACCTTCCAAATGTCGACACAGAATATGGAAGTGAATCTTGCTTGCTTTGAACACGTCAGCGTCCCCCACCCCCAGTGAAGGGGAGGGAACAGCTATTAAGCCGTCCGTCTTCTTCAAAGCCCAAATCCAGTCTCTCAGATCTAGCCAACCTGATCACGTCACTCATACGTAATCTGGTCAGCTGACCCTCGGTTCTGGTAAACGTGTCTACACTCCACGTTTACTCACCCCTCTCTCTCTCTCTCTCTCTCTCTCTCTCTCTCTCTCAATCCATTCTGTAACAGTAATTCAGAAGAAAGAAAGAAAAGAGAAAGGAATTTGAAAAATTACTCTTGCAGAGTTTAATCCGGATCATCGGGGTTTTCGTCAATTATGGTTCGGAATCGACCGGCAATAATCGGATGAAGCTGAACAAAGTCACAGACGCAGACAATTTTCCGAGCTAACTAAACGGGGAAAAATAGAAATACAATGAAAAAATAAAAAATATAATGCAAATTTACTATATATATATATATATATATATATATATATATATATATATATATATATATATATATATATATATATATATATAGAGAGAGAGAGAGAGAGAGAGAGAGAGAGATCTCACGAAAAGTTGCATTCTGTAATGTTTATTTGCATTTATCACTTTTTTTTGCAATTGGTTTAATAACAAAAGTTTTTTTTTAGACGCAGTCCTAATCGAACACACGTACACAAATACACGCATGCACGAACTATAATAAGAACCATTAGGGACGCTCAGTGAAAGAGAGAGAGGGAGAGAGAGGGGGGAGTAACCCCTTTAACAATAGTATAAATTTAATCGATTTTCTTTTTGTATGAAAGTATAGTGTTTTATAAATAACAAATCGATGAAAAAAAGAAAAGAAATCTGTGTATAGAATAAACCAAAAATAAATAAATAGTAGCAGACCGATGTTAATTCAGAAGGAAGAAAGAAGAAAGGAATTTTAAATAGTTGTAGGATAAGTGTTAAAAAATGAAATAGTTTCGTAAATTATCCTTGCAGAGTTTGACCCAGATCGTCGGGGTTTTTCGTCAATTATGGTCCAGGATCGACCTGCAGTCATCGGATGAAGCCGCAAAGTAAGAGACGCAGGCGAATATCAAAGTTAACTAACCTTACAAAAAGTTGCATTTTGTAATTTTTTTATTTTTACATCTATCAATTTTTTGCAATTAGTTTAACAATAAAAGTTGTTTTGTTTTTTAGACGCAGTCCCAGCCAAACACACGTACACAATCACATGCATGCACAAGCTCTAATAAAAAATCATTAGCGACGCTCAGTGAGAGACAGAGAGAGAAAGAGAGAGGGGGAGGGGAAGGGGAAGGGAAGAGTAACCTCTTTAAAAATAGAATAATAGCGAATAGCAGTTCGCGAGCGCACACACGCACACACAACTGTAATGACCTAAGCATTAAATGAACTTGACGCCGTGCAAAGTAATATGTCTCTTATTGCCGCCATATTGTAATTTAAGCAACCGTTCGTTTTTAAAGGAAAGAATTGGATTCCGTAATATGGTAATTTTCAGAGCTCAGCCAATTAGAGAATGGAGGAAATTTGACTAGGGAGCCTTTATTATTTATGAATTGGAAATTGGAAAAATTATGTATATGCCAGTTACGATTGGTGAAATCACAGAATCAGTGACAACTGGTAGTAGTGGTAAAAATTAATATTTAGAGAGAAAAATATGGACTCCTTCCTCTACAGATGTTGCGGTTGTGATGGTGTTGCTCATAAGATGCAATTTAGTATTTTAATATAACGACAGAATCTCTCTATAATTGTGTTCGAAATCTACATAAGATAGTGGCTAAAAGCCTTGATGTATTGAATTTGTATGTGGCATCTGTTATTGCAAACATGCGATAGCCCAGATAGGAATTTCTGCAGTCATTTTATTCGAGATAAAATATACCTGAATCTGCATCCAATTGGGCAGAAATTAAGCCAATAATTGTGAAAGATTATATCACTCTAATTCCTTTGTACAGATATAGAAGTCTAAATATTGACTAATCAACCCAAAATATCAATTACAAATGTTGTTCTATAAAATCATCGAAGCAATCAAACACTTTTCTACTCATTTCCCGCTTCAGAACTTTATTAGTCCTGCAGCATTTTACTCTCTTGTCTGAGTCATACTATCAAGATGTTTACATCTCTTCTAGTC
This sequence comes from Euprymna scolopes, assembly GCF_053919585.1. Lineage (NCBI taxonomy): Eukaryota > Metazoa > Mollusca > Cephalopoda > Sepiida > Sepiolidae > Euprymna > Euprymna scolopes. Next base: position 194,315,741 of record NC_136483.1, read on the forward strand.
TAATGCTCAATTTTTTATTCAGAGTTAGTGTTTGGCACGGAGATTGTTTGAATAATGTGTTTTGGACAGCGTCAAGTTTCAAACTTCTGGATTGATGGACGAACAATATCATCACTAACAAGTGGAAAAGGTTGATAATTAAAGAAAAATTAATAACCGCATTTACACCACAATACATAGACAAGCAGGCGAATAAAATTTTTGCATATTGAAAGACATTGCAAAATAAAATCTCATACAGTTATGGCGGCACAACCAAAGATAGTAACAAACTGTGAAAATAAAAAATAAGATTACAAAAAACAACAACAGACGTGTATTAGTGGCTTTGTTCAATCTTAGGCATATTTATTGTTGTTTTTGAAGGTTTACGAAAACAAAATTTCCTAATCACACATCTCACTGCGAGGGAAGATGTGAAAAAACGTTGGCTTTTAATATGGCGACATTCAGCTTACTAACTGTTCGGTCTGGATTTACGCAAAACATTAAACTGCCTAAGTTTTAAATGCTTTCCTCCTTGATCAAGTATATTACGCATACTCAAGCATCATCCCTGTTTTCGTAAAACTTTATAATTTTGCAACATGATGTTTTAAATTTATGACTGGGTAAAGAGGATGGACATGAATTTAGTGTCAGATCAGACAAACTGGATCCGCCCTATTTCTTTTCTGGTTCTTCAGCGTGTTTTAATCAATAAAGCCTAATGTTTTGAAGAATGCCTCGTGTTTTACGAATTGCGTTAGGATTAGTTTTTTTTTTTTTTTTTTTTTTACAAAGGCATCACCACATTATCAAGGCCCAGAGGCCACTCAAGGATAAGGATTAAAGAGTGTACAGTAGAAATTGGTCAATATAGTAATCATTAGTAATGAAAATTTGGTAAATTTAATAACTTATATGGAACGGCTCATCAAGAACTTATTTACTTTAGACTTGAACACAACCATATTGTAGTCAGCCGGAAAGCAGGAAAACGGAAGACAATTCCACAGGCGTGCAGTTCTAAGAAAGAAGCTTTGTTCATGGAATCTACGTTTAGGTTTAGGCACAGATAAAGAGTGGGGGAAATTATTGATAGTGTTTACAGCTAGACGAGTGTTTCTTGTGAAAGTTTGGCGAGGGGGGACCATAGATTGAAGCTCAGTTGAACACTTTCCATGAAAATAACGATACATCAGAGACAAACTCGCAACATCTCTTCTGTGAGATAGAGGTTGCAAGGAGGAGAAAAGGACATCTCCTACGAGGCTACGAAGTCTATTTTGAACTCTATCAAGGCAGGACAAGTCCTTTCTAGCAGCTCCTGCCCAGATGTGGCAACAGTATTCCATCCTTGGACGTACCTGGCTCTTATATAGGTAGAGAATAGCATCAGCAGTGAGATATCTACTGGATCGATAGAAAGATCCCACCATTTTTCCAGCGGCCTTGGCAACAGATTTGATATACGTGTTCCATTTAAGATCAGGAGTAATGGTCAAGCCCAGAAGCTTGTCAAAACTTGAGGCCTCCTGAAGACGAGAGCCATTCATTTCAATTGATGACAAATGTGGATTAGAATGTTGATGATGTAAAGAGAGAAGCTTGGTTTTAGATGCATTAAAAGTAACCAGCCACTTCTTTCCCCATTGTACTACGTGCTCAAGATCAGAGGAGAGAGAATTGGAGAGAACTTGGTCGTTTACTGTCTTAGATGTGGTACCATAAATGGTAGTGTCGTCAGCATAAATGTCTACAAATGATGTAAGGATATGATTTGGAAGATCATTAATGTAGATCAGGAAAAGAGTTGGGCCCAGGATGGATCCCTGAGGGACACCGGCCTTAATACTGTGAGCTTCTGATTTTTGCCCCTCAACTACTACTCTTATGAACCTATCAGAAAGAAATGATTTAATAATTGAGAAGACTTTTCCAGCTATACCATAGCTAGCGATCTTATGAAGTAAACCTTTATGCCATACCCTATCAAAGGCTTTAGATATGTCAAGAGCAATTGCCCTAGAAAGATTGCCACCGTCGAGAGATTTGCTAATCCTATGCGATATAACTGTAAGGACATCTGCTGTAGATCTAGCAGAACGGAAACCATATTGAGTGTCACTAAGAAGGTTATTTTTGTTGAGATGTTTGATTACTTCTGTATTTAACACAGATTCTAGCAACTTACTCATGACGCACAGGAGACTTATTGGCCTGTACTGAGAGGGGGATGAGCGATCACCTGAATTCTTAAATACAGGGCATACTGATGAGATTTTCCAGGGAGATGGGAAACTATTCTCCTTAAGACAACGTTTAAACAGTTTTGTAAGTATGGGCGCTAATTCAGGTTGAAGTTTTTTGAGTACTATGATTGGAATACCATCAGGGCTAGTTGCTTTACTCGAATCAAGGTTTTTGATTAGCTTCGCAACATCACGTACAGATATACGTATATCACATAGCGTGTTTTCTGATACAGGAGGAAATATTGGGGGTTGGCGGTCTTGGTCGCAAACGTACGGGGGTCGTTCACCAATACTCTTATATTTTTAACACAAGAAGTTGACGAGCTACAAAGAAGGTTGTTGTCTCATTAAAACGAAACACCTTGTATGTTCCAGACTTTTTTCTACAATGTCACCATCATATCAATGTTTTTTTTGTTTTTTTTTGTCATGAATTCAATGACGCATCCCTGCTTATGACGCACGTGTATGAAAGAAGTTGCTTTCTTAGAGTTTCACACCGTCAATATCCGCATCAGCGAGTTTAAACCTTCAGGTCATGAATGCACAAGTTCAGCCATCATAACAATGCAATTTGCAATTCTTTCTTATTCATTCGAGCGGGGTGAAAAATAGGAGCCATTACTTTTTGAACGCCTCTCGTATATGTTGTCGATTAGTTTTGTCTAGTTTTTAGAAACATAGCTTTTATTACAAACAATTCATTACAAAGGATTAATTGATTCTTTTACACAAGATTCGAAAGAAACGTATGTGTTCATAAACTCACGAAAGCATTAGTGCGTAAATAATTACCATTAAACCATGCACAATTGAGACTTACAATATTCGACTTCATAGTTCTAACGGCATCTGTTAGTTCAATCATACACTCTATTTTTTCAGTCTCTCTTAAACCGATAGGTGACCACACAATGCTTATTCTTCATCCATGGACATCTTTTTATATCGAAGATAAATCATGAGTATCAACCTTTCTTTAAGTAAAGAGTTAGCTATATAAGGCGAGCGTTTACATCTACATAACAGGGAGATAATATTCGCTCTGTTTAGAGTGAGTCTACAGTAATGTTATTTATCCACGTGCTAGATTTCAGACAGTTTTTAGCCCAGTTGAAATATTACGTGGTTTTCACAATGGTTAATACTGTGCCATATTCAAACCTTTTTTTTTTTCGGTGGCTGATAAAGTTACGAACGAATACCGCAAAATGACACGTAACCGAATGCATAGAAATATATATGTTTTTAAATTGACATACTCTTGAAAACTCGGACACAGCCTTTGTCATTTACCGCCGAGGTTATTTTAACACAAGTTAGTATCACTGATTACTCATCTATAATAACCAACGAGGTTCAGTCAGAATTCTGCGTTGAAACAAGCATTCGGCAATATTACATCACTCTATATCTATTATAGTAATCAGTGCAAATTATTTTCCGTTATCGTAACAATCGCTTAACGCTTATTTCTCACCAGCAATAACTTGGTGGCCGTCTTTCGAATTTGAGTATCAATATCTTTCTAAAGTGCAAGTATTCTCCGCAGTAAAGGTTTTGTTAAGGATTCTCTCTCCTCTGTCTTCCCATCCTCATCCTTTTATGATTATTTTGTGCGTTGGTACTACAGTTTACTGCCACCATATTCTCGTGTGTGTGTGTGTGTGTGTGTGTGTGTGTGTGTGTGTATTCCGCAGGTAAATGTATAGAAATTCTCAAATTTCTTGTGAGCTATTTTTACAGTATTCAAACCGTTCCGGAGTTTATAAGGAACGAACACACACGTTCGCTTTTTACATATATGTAGAGATATTCTTCCTTTAAGCATATTGCATTAAATATAATAGACAATTTCTGTCTACATATTTTAATTCTGATTCTTTCTGGTTTCTTAATAAGTTTTCTTTTTCTGAACTGGTCGACGTATCTGCCATAATCGTTTTATGCTTGAGTATTTTCGGACCTGCTCAGAAAATTAATGGCGAGCACAGTGTACTATTTGAAAGGTAATTTATATATATATATATATATATATATATATATATATATATATATATATATATATATATATATATATTAACGGTTTAAATCATTATTCAAATCGTTCCAAATAAAGATCATACACAATGGTAATGACTGTTTACAACTGTTTCCAGCCAGTGTTTATTTAAAGTCATACAGTGAATCATACTTATTTAAACACTAGACTATCTTCAAAATAATATGTGTGTGTGTGTGTGTGTGTGTGTGTGTGTGTGTGTGTGTGTGTTTATATCTTATTAAGGAAAATCCATCTTCGTAAATGAACGATGCCCCTGAAGAGGATAGAACGAGCACGCACTCGAAACGTAATCAAAATCCGTGGAGTTAAAAAACGTAAGAAAATTTGTTTCCGTCAACTGAAATTTCCAGCCGTCTGTTGGTGAATCAAACGTCTGAATCGCCACTAAAAATACGTTTGACTCGACGGGCTTCGCTGAAATGAACCATGGAATCCTACGTGCAAATTGGCCAGAGAAAATGATTCATTCTCGTAAGCGACAGAAGTGACGACTCAAACAATTGGAATGAAGATGATAACACCTGACGTTTGGTGATCGTCGGTGGCTGGGTGACGGTGGTGGCGGCGACCACTGACCAGCCCGAAAAGACAGACAAGGTGTATTTATTGCGAAAAATGCCGACATTCTTATAGATTCAAATAGAGAACTCAAAGAAAAGAGAAAAGAAAAAATAACATATAATTTTATTTTGCTGTGATCATTGTATGCTTTGTTTATCTTACTAACTAGCAGGGTACCTGATTTCGCCCTGGATAAAAAAAAAAAAAACTAGAAAATTATTAAATTCTACCTTTACTTAGGAGATTACATTTAAACACCCTGAAAAACTCGACGGTAAAAATATATTTTAGAATTTACAGTGAGAGATCAATGTTACATGTAAATTTAACGTAAAATGATCACTGATTTCCAGGCCAGAAGTTTCTAACCGGATAGTGTTTTAAAGTTGGTGGGAATATCAAACGCATGCACAATAAAATCAAAATCTCTAACGCATGTGCATGACTAATTTCTAATTTATTAGTATCGGTTCACGATTTCTAAGAATAGCCTAAAAAAAATTGTGTAAAATCGACATGTCTCTCTTAGTTTTACCGTTAACCCTAAGTCCAGGTGGTAACAGACATCCACTACAATTACAAAAAAAAAAAAAATATTTAACTAAAAGCAGAAAGTGTTTACATGTCGTTCAAATGTTATCTGCTTAGAAAGTGGGTGATTAAATTTCTGTTAAATTGATCCCTCACTCTAAAGTCTAAAATATAACTTTTGAAATTTTTACCGGCAATTTTTAAGAGTGTTTACGCATAATCGTTGTCTTTTAATTCTGAAGAACTAGCATCAGGTCATAATGTACGCTAATACAAAAATATATGCGTCCTTTCGTCTCTCTCTCTCACACACACGCGCGTGCGCAAGTTTATGTTCTGTCCTTTTTGAAAAAACATTGTTATAACTAACCAGAAAGTGTTGGCATGTTGTTGAGTGCATCTCAAAATCCAACAAGACGACCGAAAATAAATAAATAAATAAAAAAATAACAGGCTCACTCACGGAGGATTGTTGTAACTGAACAAGGAAGACATGAGATATGTGTTTGAACGTCCGCATATTTTAGTTATTGATGACTTGTGAGGCACCAGACCTCGCCTGATAGGAAAGGTAATGCAATATCAGCAGCCAACTATTTGATCTAGTTGCAGTGTTGTTTTTCGAGCAACTACCGGGAAATATAAAAGAAAGGAATTTTATGCTCCAACAGTAAACTTGTTACATAGTATTTTCTGATTGTAAATAAAGAATATTTTTACAAAAGAAAACACTCCGATCGTAAATGATAGATTTTTATTGGATGATAGATAACACTTCTATCATAATAATCGTTTTAATGAACAATAAACAACAGACCAAAAGTAAAAAATGCAGATTTGTTTGATTCTCCAGTTATGATCATAATAAAAATGGTTTTGTGATTATAATAAAAATGGTTTTGTGATTATAATAAAAATGGTTTTATGGTTATAATAAAAATGGTTTTATGATCATAATAAAAATGGTTTTATGATTATAATAAAAATGGTTTTGTGATTGTAATAAAAATGGTTTTGTGATTATAATAAAAATGGTTTTATGATTATAATAAAAATGGTTTTGTGATTATAATAAAAATGGTTTTGTGATTATAATAAAAATGGTTTTATGATCATAATAAAAATGGTTTTATGATTATAATAAAAATGGTTTTATGCTCACAAAAGGATTTTGTCGTTTTATTTGTTTTTGCAGTTTAGCTATGATAATTTTTTTTTTACTTGTTTTTTTATCAAACGAGGACCAGCACCATTTGGATGTAAGGGACTATTTGGGACAACATTTGCAGGGATATTATGTAGGGAGTTGAGCAGCAAGATGTCTGTTCACATTACACTTGAACTTCTGTAACGTTGCTGGAACAAACAAACAAAAATAAATAGATTTGGGTTGGCATTTTTTTCTTTTTTAACAAAACCATTTATTACCGTTACTTTCCGGTCTCGACACAACTTAAAAAGTCTTTCGATTCCACATGTCTAGCTAACCTGACAGGCGTTTCTCTTTCTTCCGACTCGTAAGCTGGCTACAGTCAGCCCATTCTCACATTTACTTTACACACCCGTCTTCTTCCACATCGACTTTTTTCCCTTCCAATCACGTGGTGTCCTTTTTCTTTTTTTTTTCTTTCAGACGCAAACCCGAGCACACTTGCCAACATTTGCAAACGCGTTCAAACGCTGCTCCTGCTGCTAATACAATCTTTTACCATCCATCTTTCGGTTGCCGTTGATATTTTCCTTATGAACAGTACATAGGGCCCGAGCAAAGCTGGGCTGAACTGCTAGTAAATAAAAGAGAAAAGATTTATAGGGACGTCTTCGTCTTATTTTATAAAAAAAAAAGAAAGAAAGAAAGAAAAGGAGAAATTATTTTTGAAAAAGGGAGACGTTATATAAAGTAAAGGAAAGGCTATTTAGAGAAAATTATCTCAAGAGAACAAAAGTAATAATTTAATTTAACGAAAAATAACATTATTAAAGTTAGGCTAGATTATAAATAATTTTCAATGTCAGAATCTCGAGTAATATTTACATTTTATGTAGGAAAAAAAGAAAGAAGAAAAAAGAAGAAAGAAGAAAAAAGAAAGAAGAAGAAAAAAAGAAAGAAGAAAAGATACATAGTAACCTAGCATTGGCCCAAATAAGCTTTTCTATCAAAACTTAGAATGTGTCCCCTGTCGTGGAAGATTTACTTAAGAAAAGTATGAAATTTTTTGTATTGAATTTTGTCGTGAAAGATTCCGGCAAAAAAAAAAAAAAAAAAAAATATATATATATATATATATATATATATATATATATATATATATATATATATATATATATATATTGTCAAAAAAATATGTATCGTCTTAAAAGGCAGTAACAAATCTGTAAAAAAAAATTAAAAAGCAAAACGTTAGATATATTGCGGGGGGAGGGGAGAAAGGGGCGTTTTGATTGGTCCCAAAATTGCAATTAACGTTTTGGTGTGAACTTCGCGTTTTCTGATTTCTTTGTCTATAAGGTGTAAGGTAGGGATATTGATTTTGCATTGTATCTTTTTTTTGTACCTGGACTTTGTAAGGTCACTTTTTATTTTATTTAAACAATGTATCCGATCTCAATGAGTGACCTAACGGGTCTAGTATTAATTATAAATCACTTTTTAGTTTGCGATTGAGAATAGTCTATATCAAAACATTTTGTAAAGATTTCGATACGAGATTGTAGTTGGATAATGACTTATATACTATGAGATGATTGGAGATGTTGAAGACAGAATGTGATTATTGTAACCCAAGTGAAATCCATGTAAATATCATTGTTTATCATAGCCATGACGCCCCTTAAAATATACCAAAAAAGAGACAAGCCGGACACAAGTTCACTAATACAGATGAAAGAATGAACGATCTAATGTATATGGACGACCTGAAATTGTTTGCAAAAACGCTCCAGTTAGCAATAATTTCCTCAGTCAAGAAGCTTCCAAACGAGATGGTATCTACAATTACAAAAACGCAACATACTTTTATATGTATGTAATGGAAACCATCACACGAAATGAAAAAAAAAAAACATTTTTATTTATAAAAACAATGAAAGGATTTATCTAATTGCCTACACCGTTCGGTGTAGGTGGAAGAAAGTTGGAGACTGTCCAAATGAAGAAGATTAAAAGCAGAAAGTTCTTTGGGTTGTCGAAGGTTTGTCAGTAGTTATCTTCAGGCAAAGATAGTCGATGATGGAGCATCCAGTGGACAAGGATGTTGCTTTCAGGGTTTTCTCTGCTAACTGATCATGATTCTTAAAGGGGCTTAAGCAGTTCTTCAGGAGACAGATAAAATGTGCCCTGCAAGTTCATTGGTCATTGTATAAACGAATCACCTAGCAGAGACATTTTTCCACAAGGGAAAATAAGTCTTTATTTATGACTGCTATACAGCTATGTTTCGGTCATACATCCTCAAACAACTTTGATGGTGTAGAGCAGAGTGAAAGAGACTATTGCTTTGGAATCATCACCAAAAGGAATTTTTATGAAGCTGACCTGAAGAGCAGAATTTCATCACAGCAAAAAACAATTCGTGGCTAAGAAGAATCAAAGATAAACTTCATATTTCTTGTTGAAAAATTCTCCCTTTATGTCTAAATAGTTGTATTGTAATAAAACACAAAACAACTTAATTATAAATTCTATTCAACATCCATATAGTTAATTAACAACATTATTTGATGGAATAAATGCAATATTTGATATTTTAATGCTTAATTTATGTTTTGTTTTTCATGACATGTGATGTGGAAGTGGAGAAGAACGAGGAAGAAGAGAACAATGTATTAATAAAACTATCAGACAAGATCTCCTCTGTATCTGTGTGTTTTGCGCCTATACGTAACTTTGTTAAACAATCATCACCTCCGTTCAGTCTCGAAATACAATGAGTACTCCCTGCAAGGGTAACTGCATGTGTAATTGTGAAGCAAGGGTTACGCAATCTCAAGCCTCACCTCTCCTAAACCAGTACTGATTCGGTTCAGGGGCAAGAAGTTCAGCACGACTGGAAACAATGCTGAGATAAACGGAGAGCACATACAGCACATGGAAATTCTATGGCTAACATTAAAATGAAGCAATTTCGAATGAAGCAATATTGGAATGAAGAAACATTGGAATAAATCAACATTGGAATGAAGCAACTTTGGAATGAAGAAAAATTGGAATGAAGCAACCTTGGAATTTAGCAGTTTCAAATGAAGCAACGGTGGAATAAAGCAACATTGGTATGAAGCAACTTTGGAATAAAGACACCTTAAAATGAAGCAATATTAGAATGAAGAAACATTGGAATGAAGAAACATTGGAATGAAGCAACATTGTAATGAATCAACATTGGGATGAAGCAACATTGGAATGAAGCAACCTTGGAATGAAGCAACATTGGAATGAAGCAAAGTTAGAATAAAGACACATTGGAATAAAGCAACATTGAAAAGCAGAAAGCTTTAAATGAAGCAACTTTGGAATGAAGATCATTCGGAATGAAGAAATACTGGAATGAAGCAACATTGGAGTGAAGCAACATTGGAATGAAGCAACCTTGGAATAAATCAACTTTGAAATGAAGCAACTTTGGAATGAAGCACATTCGGAATAAAGATATATAAGAATAAAGCAACATTGAAATGAAGCAATATTGGAATCAACATTGGAATGAAGCAATGTTGGAATAAAGAAATATTGGAATGAAGCAACATTGGAATGAAGAAATATTGGAATGAAGCAAGATTGGAACGAGGAAACTTTGGAATGAAGCAACATTGGAATGAAGAAACATGTGAATGAAGCCACATTGGAATGAATCAACTTTGGAAGGAATCAACATTGGAAGGAATCAACATTGAAATGAAGCAACATTGGAATGAAGCAATATTGGAATGAAGCAACATTGAAATAGAGCAACATTGGAATGAAAAGGTTGGAATAAAGAAATATTGGAATGAAGCAACATTGGAAAGCAGGAACCTTGAAATGAAGCAACTTTGGAATGAAGCACCTTTGGAATGAAGAAATACTGGAATAAAGCAACTTTGGAATGAAGCAATATTGGAATGAAGCAACTTGTGAATGAAAAACTTTCAGAATGGAGCAATATTGGAATGAAGCAACTTTGGAATGAAGCAACTTTGGGATAAAGCAATAGTGGAATGAAGCAACTTTGAAATGAAGCAATTTTTTAATGAAACCACATTGAAGGGAAGCAATCCTGAAATGAAGCAACTTTGGAATGAAGATCCTTTGGAATGAAGAAATACTGGAATGAAGCAACATTGAAATGAAGCAACTTTGGAATGAAGCACCTTTGGAAGAATGATATATAAGAATGAAGCAACATTGAAATGAAGCAATATTGGAATGAAGCAACATTGGAATAAACAACATTGAACTGAAGAAAAATTGGAATAAAGCAACTTCGGAATAAAGCAACTTTGGAATGAAGCAATATTGGAATGAATCAACATTGGAATGAAGCAACTTGTGAATGAAACAATTTTGGAATGATCCAATTTTGGAATGAAGCAACTTTAGAATTAAGCAACATTGGAATGAATTAACACTGGAATGAAGCAACATGTGAATGAAATCAAATTGGAACGAGACAACATTGGAAGTAAGCAATATTGGAATGAAGCAACCTTGGAAAGAACAACATTGGAATGTAGCAACCTCTGAATAAAGCAACATTGGAATGAAGCAAAATGAGGCAACTTTGGACAAAGCAAACTTGGAATGAAGTAACATTGTAATGAGGCAACATTGGACAGAGCAACTAGGGAATGGAGCAACATTTGGAATGAAACAACTTCGGAATTAAGCAACTTTGGAATGGAGCAACATTAAAATTAAGCAATATTGGAATAAAGCAACATTAGAATAAGGAAAAATTGAAATGAATCAACATTGGAATGAAGCAACACTGGAATGGAGCAACATTGAAATTAAGCAATAAGTGAATGATGCACCATTAGAATGAATAAACTTCAGAATTAAGCAACATTGGAATGAAGCAACATTGCAATAAAGCAAAATTGGAATGAAGCAACTTTTCAATAAAACAACATTGAAATGAAACAACATTGGAACGAAGCAACTTTGGAATGAATCAACATTGGAATGAAACAACATTAGAATGATACAACTTTGGAATGAACCAACCTTGGAATTATGAATTTTGGAATCAAGCAATATTAGAATGAAGCAAATTTTGGAATGAAGCAACTTTGGGATTCAGCAACTTGGAATGAAGCAACATTGGAATGAGACATCATTGGAATGAGGCAACTTTAGAATGAATCAACATTGGAATGTAGCCACTTTCGAAGAAAGCAGCATTGGAACGAAGCAACCTTAGAATGGAGCAACATTGGAATGAAGCAATTTTAGAATAAAGCAATTTTGAATGAAGCAACATTGGCATAAAGCAACTTTTCAACGAAGCAACATTTGAATGCAGCGTCCTTGGAATTAATCAACTTGGAATGAATAAACTTTTGAATTAAGCATCTTTGGAACGAAGCAACATTGCAATGAAGCGACATTGGAAGAAGCAACATTGGAAAGAAGCAACTTTGCAATGAAGCAATTTTGAATGTAGCAATATTGGAATGAAGCAACTTTGCAATGAGGCAAATTTGGAATGAAGCAACTTGGGAATGAAGAACCTTTGGAATGAAGCAACATTGGAATGTAGCATCATTGGAATCAAGCAACATTGGAATGAAGCAATCTTGCAATGAAGCAACTTTTGAATGAAGCAACATTAGTATGAAGAAACCTGGCAATGAAGTAACATTGGAATGAAGCAACTGTGCAATAAAGGAATATTGGAATGGAGCCACATTGGAACGAAGCAAAATTTGAATGAAGCAATTTTGAATGAAGAAACTTTTCAATGAACCTTGGAATGAAACAATATTGGAATAAACCAACATTCGGATGAAGCTTCCTTGGAATAAGCAACATTGGATGAAGCAACATTGGAATGAGCCAACATTGGAATGAAGAAACATTGGAATGAAGAAACATTGGAATGAAAAAGATTGAAATAAAGCAACATTTAAATGAAGCAATATTGGAATGAAGAAAAATTGGAATTAAGCAATATTTAGATGAAGCAACATTTGAATTAAGCAATATTGGAATGAAGCAACATAAGAATGCAGCAACCTTTGATTGAACCAACTTTGGAATAAAACAATATTTGAATGAAGCAACATTGGAATGTAGCAACATTGGAATGAAGCAACATTGGAATTAAGCAACATTGGTATGGAGCAATATTGGAATGTTGCAACATTAGAATGAAGCAACATGTGAATGAAGCAACATCGGAATGAAACAACCTGGCAATGAAGCAACATTGGAATGAAGCAACTGTGCAATAAAGCAACATGTGAATGGAGCCACATTGGAATGAAACAAAATTTGAATGGATCAATTTCGAATGAAGAACTTTTTGAATGAAGCAACCTTGGAATGAAGCAACGTTGGAATGAAACAATATTGGAATAAACCAACATTCGGATGAAGCTTCCTTGGAATGAAGCAGCATTGGATGAAGCAACATTGGAATGAGCCAACATTGGAATTAAACAACATTGGAATGAAGAAACATTGAAATGAATCAACATTAGAAGGAAAAAACATTTGAATGAAGCAATATCTGAATGAATCAACATTGGAATGCAGCAACCTTTGAGTGAACCAACTTTGGAGTAAAACAACATTGAAATGAAGCAACATTTGAATGTAGCACGATTTGAATGTTGCAACATTGGAATGTAGCAACATTTGAATGAAGTAATCTTGGAATGAAGCAACATTGGAATGTAGCAAAATTTGAATGAAGCAACATTAGAATGAAGCAATATTGGAATGTAGCAACTTTTGAATGTAGAAACATTGGAATGTAGCAACATTGAAATAAAGCAGTATTGGAATTAAGCAATATTGGAATGGAGCAATATTGGGATGAAGCAATATTGGAATGAAGGAATCTTGGAAAGAAGCAATATTGGAATGAGGGAATCTTGGAAAGAAGCAATATTAGAATGAAGCAACATAAGAATAAAGCAACATTGGAATGAAACAACATTGGAATGAAGCAACATTGGAATGAAACAAAATTGGAATGAAGCAACATTGGAATAAAGCAACTTTGGAATGATGAACTTTTGAATGAAGCAAACTAATTTAAGTTCTATTTGTGTAAAAGAAATTATCTAAAATAAAAAAATAGCAGCAAAGTTTCTTGCTTTCATTTAATACCTACGAGATGCCTTCAGTTACCATACATTTTGTATTGGCACTTTTATTGATAGTACACACATGAAACTTTTATTGATAGAACACACATGACATTTATTGATAGTACACACATGAAACTTTTATTGATAGTACACACATGAAATTTTCATTGATAGTACACACATGAAACTTTTATTGATAGTACACACATGAAACTTTTATTGATAGTACTCACATGAAACTTTTATTGATAGAACACACATGACATTTATTGATAGTACACACATGAAACTTTTATTGATAGTACACACATGAAACTTTCATTGATAGTACACACATGAAACTTTTATTGATAGTACACACATGAAACTTTCATTGATAGTACTCACATGAAACTTTTATTGATAGTACACACATGAAACTTTTATTGATAGTACACACATGAAACTTTTATTGATAGTACTCACATGAAACTTTTATTGATAGTACTCACATGAAACTTTTATTGATAGTACACACATGAAACTTTTATTGATAGTACTCACATGAAACTTTTATTGATAGTACTCACATGAAACTTTTATTGATAGTACACACATGAAACTTTTATTGATAGTACTCACATGAAACTTTTATTGATAGTACACACATGAAACTTTTATTGATAGTACTCACATTAAACTTTTATTGATAGTACTCACATGAAACTTTTATTGATAGTACTCACATGAAATTTTATTGATAGTACTCACATGAAACTTTTATTGATAGTACTCACATGAAACTTTTATTGATAGTACTCACATGAAACTTTTATTGATAGTACTCACATTAAACTTTTATTGATAGTACTCACATGAAATTTTTATTGATAGTACACACATGAAACTTTTATTGATAGTACACACATGAAACTTTTATTGATAGTACACACATGAAACTTTTATTGATAGTACACACATGAAACTTTTATTGATAATACACACGTGAAACTTTTATTGATAGAACACACATGACACTTTATTGATAGTACACACATGAAACTTTTATTGATAGTACACACATGAAACTTTCATTGATAGTACACACATGAAAATTTTATTGATAGTACTCACATGAAACTTTTATTGATAGTACACACATGAAACTTTTATTGATAGTACTCACATGAAACTTTTATTGATAGTACACACATTAAACTTTTATTGATAGTACTCACATGAAACTTTTATTGATAGTACTCACATGAAACTTTTATTGATAGTACTCACATGAAATTTTATTGATAGTACACACATGAAACTTTTATTGATAGTAAACACAATAAACTTTTATTGATAGTACTCACATGAAACTTTATTGATAGTACACACATGAAACTTTTATTGATAGTACTCACATGAAACTTTTATTGATAGTACACACATGAAACTTTTATTGATAGTACTCACATGAAACTTTTATTGATAGTACACACATGAAATTTTATTGATAGTACACACATGAAACTTTTATTGATAGTACACACATGAAACTTTTATTGATAATACACACGTGAAACTTTTATTGATAGAACACACATGAAACTTTATTGATAATACACACGTGAAACTTTTATTGATAGTACACACATGAAACTTTATTGATAGAACACAAATGAAACTTTTATTGATAGTACACACATGAAACTTTTATTGATAGTACACACATGAAACTTTTATTGATAGAACACACATGAAACTTTTATTGATAGTACTCACATGAAACTTTATTGATAGTACACACATTAAACTTTTATTGATAGTACTCACATGAAACTTTTATTGATAGTACACACATGAAACTTTTATTGATAGTACACACATGAAACTTTTATTGATAGTACACACATGAAACTTTTATTGATAGTACACACATGAAACTTTTATTGATAGTACACACATAAAACTTTTATTGATAGTACACACATGAAACTTTTATTGATAATACACACGTGAAACTTTTATTGATAGAACACACATGACACTTTATTGATAGTACACACATGAAACTTTTATTGATAGTACACACATGAAACTTTTATTGATAGTACACACATGAAACTTTTATTAATAGTACTCACATGAAACTTTTATTGATAGTACACACATGAAACTTTTATTGATAGTACTCACATGATACTTTTATTGATAGTACACACATGAAACTTTTATTGATAGTACACACATGAAACTTTTATTGATAGTACACACATGAAACTTTTATTGATAGTACACAACTGAAACTTTTATTGATAATACACACGTGAAACTTTTATTGATTGAACACACATGACACTTTATTGATAGTACACACATGAAACTTTTATTGATAGTACACACATGAAACTTTCATTGATAGTACACAAATGAAACTTTTATTGATAGTACTCACATGAAACTTTTATTGATAGTACACACATGAAACTTTTATTGATAGTACTCACATGAAACCTTTATTGATAGTACACACATGAAACTTTTATTGATAGTACACACATGAAACTTTTATTGATAGTACACACATGAAACTTTTATTGATAATACACACGTGAAACTTTTATTGATAGAACACACATGACACTTTTATTGATAGTACTCACATGAAACTTTTATTGATAGTACACACATGAAACTTTTATTGATAGTACTCACATGAAACTTTTATTGATAGTACACACATGAAACTTTTATTGATAGTACACACATGAAACTTTTATTGATAGTACACACATGACACTTTATTGATAGTACTCACATGAAACTTTTATTGATAGTACACACATGAAACTTTTATTGATAGTACACACATGACACTTTATTGATAGTACACACATGAAACTTTTATTGATAATACACACGTGAAACTTTTATTGATAGTACACACATGAAACTTTTATTGATAATACACACATGAAACTTTTATTGATAGTACACACATGAAACTTTTATTGATAGAACACACATGACACTTTATTGATAGTACACACATGACACTTTTATTGATAGTACACACATGACACTTTATTGATAGTACTCACATGAAACTTTTATTGATAATACACACATGAAAATTTTATTGATAGTACTCACATGAAACTTTTATTGATAGTACACCCATGAAACTTTTATTGATAGTACTCACATGAAACTTTTATTGATAGTACACACATGAAACTTTTATTGATAGTACACACATGAAACTTTTATTGATAGTACTCACATGAAACTTTTATTGATAGTACACACATTAAACTTTTATTGATAGTACTCACATGAATCTTTTATTGATAGTACTCACATGAAACTTTTATTGATAGTACTCACATGAAATTTTATTGATAGTACACACATGAAACTTTTATTGATAGTACACACATGAAAATTTTATTGATAGTACACACATGAAACTTTCATTGATAGTACACACATGAAAATTTTATTGATAGTACACACATGAAACTTTTATTGATAGTACACACATGAAACTTTCATTGATAGTACACACATGAAAATTTTATTGATAGTACACACATGAAACTTTTATTGATAGTACACACATGAAAATTTTATTGATAGTACACACATGAAACTTTCATTGATAGTACACACATGAAAATTTTATTGATAGAACACACATGAAACTTTTATTGATAGTACACACATGAAACTTTTATTGATAGTACACACATGAAACTTTCATTGATAGTACACACATGAAACTTTTATTGATAGTACTCACATGAAACTTTTATTGATAGTACTCACATGAAACTTTTATTGATAGTACTCACATGAAACTTTCATTGATAGTACACACATGAAACTTTCATTGATAGTACACACATGAAACTTTTATTGATAATGCAAACATGAAACTTTTATTGATAGTACTCACATGAAACTTTTATTGATAGTACTCACATGAAATTTTATTGATAGTACACACATGAAACTTTTATTGATAGTACACACATGAAACGTTTATTGATTGTACTCACATGAAACTTTCATTGATAATACACACATGAAACACTTATTGATAGTACACACATGAAACTTTTATTGATAGTACACAAATGAAACTTTTATTGATAGTACAAACATGAAACTTTTATTGATAGTACACAAATGAAACTTTTATTGATAGTACACACATGAAACTTTTGGAGTAATCTCCTCTTGCTGCCATGTACTTGTTATACCATTCCAACAACTCATGGAAGTCCTCCTGTGTAAGTGTGTCAATGACCCTCATCACTGTCTCTTTCATCTCCTCAATTTTTTCATAACGACAGCTTATAAGATTTTCTATTAGCTTAGGGAATAACTAAAAGTCACAGGGAGCAACGTCTGGACGGTCTGGGAGGGTGAGGAACTGTTTTGATGCCCATCTTGGTCAAATATTCCCTTTTTTTCTGATCTTCTCTATGCCCCCTTGGATAAACTTTGCGCAAATCTTCCGCATCTTCAGTTTCTCATGAATAATTGTTTGTACAGTTCCCACACTGACATCAAACTGTGCACTTGTTTTCTCTATAGACACACAACGGTTCCTATTCATGAACTACTTTATTTGGCCAATAAACTCTTGTGATCTGACTTCCTTACTTCTTCCACACCGCTCATCATCCCTCACAGACACCCTTCCTTTCTTGAATCTCCTATGCAACTCAAAAACTGATGCTCGATTCATGCAAGATGGTCCAAAACATTCTGGAACATTCCATACGTTTCTGTGGCATTTTTTACAAGTGTAAAACAGAATTTTATTGCATATCATTCTTCTAAAGTGTCCCCTCTCTCTCTCTCTCTCTCTCTCTCTCTCTCTCTCTCTCTCTCTATATATATATATATATATATATATATATATATATATATATATATATATATATATACTGTTTATTTGTTTTTACATAAGCAGTAATATGTTGCTACATAGTCATGAGCATGTTTCAGTCAGCTAGTTACTAGTAACTAAGCACTTGTTAAAGCGATACAGCTTATATGAAAGCAAACTTTGCAATGAAAATAGCAGGTCTTCCTCGTCACAGGAAGTTAATATGACGAGGTTTCGTCAAATGTTGTGAAAAATAAGATCTGGGTGTATGTAAATAAGACCCAATAGGGGTGCAGATTTGAGTTTGTGTTGAGATATAAAAATGAATAGAAACGGATGGGAGGGAGGGGTAGAAGATCAGGTTGAGATAATAGAAAGCTAGAAAGAATAGTATTCATATGTGTGTGTAATGGCCATGGGAGAACCACCCAGTCTGGAAGAGGTGCGGGATGCAATTAGGAAGATGAAAAACAATAAGGCGGCTGGTTCTGACGGCATCCCAGCAGAAATCCTGAAGAAAGGCGGGCCTGATCTTCTCAGACACATCCATGCCCTGCTGCTCAAAATATGGGAACAAGAGAAAATCCCTGCACAACTTAGAGATGCCCTAGTTGTCTCCATCTTTAAGAAGGGAGACAAGGCAAACTGTGGGAACTACCGGGGCATTTCTCTCCTCTCTACCACAGGGAAAGCCCTAGCTCGGGTTTTGGCCAACAGGCTTACACCCCTTGCAGAAACCATCCTTCCCGAGTCCCAAAGTGGTTTTCGACCAAATAGAGGCACGATGGACATGATCTTCACTGCTCGTCAACTCCAAGAAAAGTGCAGGGAGCAAAATTTACCATTATACATGGCTTTTATAGACCTTACTAAAGCCTTTGACTCTGTGAACCGTCAAGCCCTTTGGCTGGTTCTTGCAAGGTTTGGATGCCCAGAGAGGTACATTCGGGTACTGAGACTGCTACATGACAATATGTCAGCTACAGTCCTCAGTAGTAGTGGAGATGAAACAGAGCCCTTCAGGGTTGACACGGGAGTGAAACAGGGATGTGTCATTGCCCCAACCCTGTTCTCCATCTTCATTACTGCTATCCTCCATCTCACGGACAAACATCTTCCCCATGGAGTTCGGATTATGTACAGAACTGACGGGTGACTTTTTAACATCAACAGATTTAGGGCCAAAGGTCGAACGAACACCATATCCATTATGGAGCTACAGTATGCAGACGATAACGCCCTTGTAGCCCTCTCAGAAGAGGACCTACAGTGTACACTGGTTGCCTTCACAAGGGCGTACAAACAGCTAGGACTAACAATTAATATAAAAAAAACCCAAATCCTCCATCAATCACCACCAAACAGTACTCCAGTCTCACCCCCAAACATCTCCATTGACAACGCTAGACTGGAAAATGTGGACCACTTCCCATACCTAGGCAGCATCCTATCATCAAAAGCCAACATAGATGATGAAATACAACACCGTCTCAGCTGTGCCAGTGGGGCTTTCTCAAGGCTAAGGAAGAGAGTATTTGAGAACCGTGACCTTCTGGCAAAGACCAAAATCATGGTATATAAAGCTGTCTTGCTGCCCACTCTTCTCTATGGATCGGAGACCTGGACCACATACAGGAGGCACGTAAAAACCCTGGAGACGTACCACCAAAGATGCCTCCGAAAAATCCTCAGAATTAGTTGGAAGGACCGACGCACCAACACCAGCATCCTGAGTGAGGCTGGCATTCCCACTATCACCACTACTGTTGCTCAACGCCAGCTCAGATGGACTGGTCATGTTGTCCGAATGCCGGATCTCCGCCTCCCAAAACAGATTTTCTACTCTCAGCTTGTTGAGGGAAAGCGTGCCCAGGGTGGCCAAAAGATGAGGTATAAGGAACAACATCAAAGCAAATCTAAAGCGGTTTCACATGGACCTTGAGACATGGGACGACGTGGCTGGCAGCAGGTTGGCATGGAGGAGCGCTGTCCACAAAGGTGCTGCGCTTTATAGTAGTGACCTAAATCAAGCTGCTGAGGATAAACGCAAGCACAGAAAGGACAGATTATTAACCAGACACACCCAACCCCACCCCACCACCACTACCTTTATCTGCCCAAATTGCACAAGACAAATTGGGTCTAGGATTGGGCTCTATGCTCACCTGAGGACCCACAGAAGCCACAACGGAGGACAGTCTTACTCGGACACGAGTGACCGCCGATGATGATGATGATGATGAATGGCCACTCTAAATCTAAAACATACTCGTGTGTATAGATTCAATCAGTAGGAGAATGTGAATTTGACATACAGGGATTTCAGATTTAATTGGGGTTACTCAGTTATAAAAATGCTTTAAATTTGACTAGGGTTTTGATGTGGGCAGGGGATGTACTACATACGTTGCCCTCTTGCATATCCTCACTCCAGTGTCCATATATACTCAGAACTGTTGAATAAGTGTCCATATGTAACCAGCACAATTCAAAAAGTGTTTATTGTTCATATATAACCAGCACCATTGAAAAAGTGTCCATATATAACCAGCACCATTGAAAAAGTATCCATATATAACCATCACTGTTGAAAAGGTGCCCATATATAATAAGCACAATTGACAAAATGTCCATATATAACCATCACTGTTGAAAAGGCTCCGTATATAACCAGTACCATTGAAAAAATGTCCGTATATAACCAGCACCTTTGAAAAAGTGTCCATATATAACCTACACCATTGAATAAGTGTCCAGACCTGCAGTGAAATTCTAGAACCACAATGCGACATCAAAACTGACCATCATCATTGAAGAAGCAAGACAACTAGGCACTCAACATAAACGTTCTTGCAACGTAAGCGACCGAACCTAATCATTTATAATTGCCATTTCTGGCCAAATACAAATGGCTATTTTTACATCTAACTAAAGGCTTTCGTTTGTCATGCTTCTTCGCCCATTGTTATACATCGCCGTTGTGTCTAACAAGTTGCAAAGGCAGACACTATACGTCCTCTCCTGTAACATAACTATCATGTGCCTGTCTGTGTGTTTCTCACCTATGCGTAACTTTGATAAATACACATTGAATTATTTGTATTTATTTTATTTTATTTATTTATGTATTGTATTAATCGAACATTTATTGAAATAAAAAATGAAAATAAAGGAATACTAAACCAAACTTTAAAGAGTTGGATAAAAGAAATAGTTAATATAACAAATAAATGACAAAAGTCCATATTCCAAATTTCAAGATTTTAACTATCTTACAGTTTATTATTTTATTGACATACTTCACAGTACCTGTTTCATAGCGCAAAATTATTTATTTAATTATTATATCAATCAATTAATCTGTTCAGCTCTTAACTATCCAGGTGCTGTCAAGAATTGCGCATGTCAACGTACTTAAAGGAATAAATTGTAAGATGATCAACATCTTGAAATTTAGAATATAGACATTTGTTATTTATTTGTTATACGCTCTGTAATTACATTGAGCTTCATAAATTAAAGGATTGGTACAAATAAAAGGTGAAATTCAATTGAAGAAATATATTTCCACAAAAATATATAGTTAATATGATTATATTTGAATTTTTTTATTCTATGCATCCCGCCCAGGGCCGGATAAATGCCGCCAATTAGTAATAAAACAAACAAAAAAAAAAAAAGGAAAAGAAAAAAAAAGAAATTTTGCTCAAAAGTAAATATTTTCAAATCTTATTTTTTTCCTTCAAAAAAAAAAAAGAAAAAATATCTATGTAAAAATAAATAAATAAATAAAATACTTCAGGCAGTATTGTTTCTGTCAAATTACAACTTAAAAAAATTAGACTAACTCTCCAATATATATATATATATATGTGTGTGTGTGTGTGTGTGTGTGTGTGTGTGTGTGTGTGCGGCAAAAAGAAAGTCTGCACTTGTAATTTTTTCAAAAACTGCAAATTTAAGCTAAATTTAATGTAACTGTTTAAAGTGTTTTTGGAGTATTCTGCAGACAAATAAATTTAATTGTAATTTTTAATTTCTCTTTGTCATAATTTCTTTTCTTTCCCATATATAAAGTAGCGTCCAAAACTAAGGGACAAAATTTTAAAAGCTAATATTTGTTAGAAATAACAACTGTGAAAAGCTGAAATTTTGACAACTGGTAGCCGTTATCATCCATAATAACATACTAAAATTTGAATTATTTGCAAAGGATAGAAAAAAATTATAGCAATTATTCACTTATTTTCAAAATAGGAACGTCCAAAAGTAAGAGACGGTATCCCAATTATAGTACTAAAAAAACTTCAACCAGAACTAGCACCCATACTTACAAAACTGTTTAAACTTTTAATAATATTATTTGAACTTATTCCCTTTTTCCTTGTACCCATTTGTGAATTATTCCACAGAATTCTGCCTTTTGGATTACTTTGAACCATCTTCCATTAACGCGATTCCTTTGGATTTTACTTGTGGAAATGGAAATTTAATCAACTCTTTTGGATTTTACCGTTATTGGATATTTTACCCTTCACCAGACTATCCATTCACGTGAAATCACCTTTTTCTTCCTCCTATTCCCTCTGCTTCACTATTTTTTACTAAGTAAGATCTATGACTTACTTGTAGTTTCATTAAATACTTTTGCAAGCAAAATCCGATCCCACATTTTGCTAATTCCTATCCTCTGATGAGAAGGAAAATATTTCTTTGAAACTACGCAGATTAAGGACTATCCACTTATTTTGTGCTTCCTTTTTAAAATTAAATATGTTTTTAACTCTTTTTCAAAGTGTTTTAAACATGTTTTGTTAACCACTTGTTCTTATATATATATATATATATATATATATATATATATATATATATATATATATATATATATACTAGCAGAATACCCGTCGTTGACTGGGTTCAAAAACAGCCTACAGAAAATAGACTGTGATTGATGAAAGTATGATAGGTTATGAAAAGGAGGGGATTGTAAAGAGATAGGTTTTGATACTCAAAAATTTTACCCTAAGCAAAATATGATGAAAGTAAAGATAATATTCGAGAAAATATATTTTTTTATATCAACTTTGTTTCCATTCGTAGCCAAGGTGACCAACAAAATGATGTTTCCTTACAAAGAGAAAATGTTATATATATAATAATATAAATATACAAGAAATAAATGCCACCATAGTCAATAAAAATTACTTTTATGGTAGAAAAGTTCATTGGTTTGTATTTTTAAGTAGTTTGTAAAAAAAGATGCTTTTTTAATTCACGAACCGGTTTAAAAAAAAAGATCAAAATGGCAGCGACTTTGAAATGGAGAGCCCCGTTTTATATTTGAAGGAGGGGAACCTGAGCATTCTGTGTTAACAATTTAAGAGAATACCGTCAACGTAAGGAATATTTATAAACATATTATAATGTTTTCCGTTATTTTGTGCTTGAGGAATATTCGATTATGGCATGTGTAGTTTATATAAAAATTCATTTAAGTAGTTATCGCCTCAAATTTCGTTTTAATTTCGGTTCACTGAAATTATTTCAAGTAAAGAGCATTAAAAACTATTTAAAAAAAAACATGAACTGAACTTTTATTGACTATGGTAACATTTATTTCTTGTATATTTATTTTTTCGGGTAGTCGTTATTTGGCTTTTTTGCTAAACACTCTTACTAAATAATATCGATGAAATATCGAAAAACAAAGAAACAAAAAATGTTTGGAAAAATAATGAAGTTTTACTTACTTTAGTAAAATAATCCGAAACAGCAAACTGGGATATTAAAAAAGTAAACACGTAATTACTTTAGTTTTTCAGAGCAAAGAATCGATATAAATATAAATAAGAAGAAAATGGCGCCCTTTTCAAGCAGAACAGCTTCGATTCAGTTTTACAGTATTGAACGGTGTAGTATTGAGCCGTCGGATTCAGGATTGTACTATTGTAATGTAAAGAACACGCAGAAAGGGTTGTAATCAACTGAATTCCTTCTAGTACACTGACAAAAAAAAAGCTTAAACAGATATATAAATAAAAATAAAAAGGGTATGTAAATGTTTTTAAACAGACACGTAATCACGTGAGCAGGATTTTTTCCTTCTTTTGACACGATAACAAGTAACGTTCTTATTTTTTTTTTATTATTTATCTATTTATCTATTTTCGAAAGAGTGCCACGTGCAAGTGGAGAAGGAAAAAAACAGAGTTATGCAAAATTTTTGTCGAGAATTGTCTAAAGTTCCGACTTTTTTTTGTTTTGTTTTGGCTTTCACTTTAATAAGAACGTGAATTTATGAGGTGAATTTATTCGACACAATATGATTCAACTCAAAAAAATAAATAAAAGCTAACGTGAATTAAGATCAAAGTTAAGGTGTTATTGTGGACACTCACCCCTTTTAAAAAAACTTGTCAAACTTTGTGACATATTTACATTCTATGGAGGTCAGGCGCGAACGAACAACCAATAATTTTATTATACTATATTTCTTCAAACTGAAACATAATTATCAAAGTTTACTTACGCAAATAGATATGAAAAGTCTTTGTTAAAGTTTATGCCATATTTCCATGGAGTACAGGCGCGAACGCAGACCCTACAATTTTATTATACCATCCCTATTTAAGTTGAAACATACTTATCAAAGTGTTCTTGTGTACATCTATATGAAAAACCCTTGTAAACGTTTTTTTTTTTTCATTTTTTATTTCCATACTTTGGGGTCCATGCGCGAACGCAGACCCCACAATTTTTATGAACCACCGTCCTGCCAGATCAAACATACCCATTCCTGATCCTCGATACATCTTCTATCATAATATGTAATCATTTTTTTTAAAAACCATATAGGAGCCTATTCGTGACCACACACACACACACACACACACACACACACACACACACACACACACACACACACGTTCAGCTTTATATATATATATATATATATATATATATATATATATATATTTCGCCCCTTTAAGAAGCATATTTCTTTACATGATCACTCTAGATCGACATTTATAAATGTTCAATTTCACTTGAATATTGTTGCGACTGACGGTGGCCCTGAAATTGCAAATGGAGACAGAATTGAGATGAGGTTCGAATCCCGCGACCAGCAGCAAGCGTAACTTCCTGTACTGATGATTTGTGGAGGATGAAACACTACTGTTTGTGGGTATTACAAAACAATTATATATATATATATATATATATATATATATATATATATATATATATATATGTATATATATATATATATATATATATATATTCATATTGAATTGAATTGATTTTTTTCATTCCAAATTATTATTATTATTATTTTAAAGATAAAATTTTGAAGTTAAATTTAACGATGCTCATGTAATTATTATGGCATCCTTTGCTCATTAAATTAGTAATTGAATGAAATTATTTTAAAACTAAATTGCTAATCTCCTGAAGCGCCCCTACAGAATAATGCTGACAGGGTTACTCAGGCATTTTTTGTCGACTGGGGTGCACCTCTTCTTGTGCGGTGTATTATCAATCCCTATTTTTCAACCTTATGTCAGATCTTGATGGGTGTGTGGGGGGGGCTTGGGGAGATAAATACTAACTAATTGTTATTTTAATCTCTATTCATGAAATGATAGGATATGGATAGATTCCAAAACTTTCAACACATGAGGACAACCGTTTCGGCTAGTTTAAATGCTTTCAAATTCTTTTCAAATTCCGAAGGATCACAAAGTAACTAATTCATTTCCTTTTGAACAATCCGTTTGATTACGAAGAACCAAGTAGATTTCATTTCCTAATTTATTATTTTGAAGAAGATTTTAACAATTTCGTTTAATAGTAATGTATAGTATACTTCTTTTAGTCTGCCTATCTGTCTGTCCAATTTTTCCCGGAAACTACTGGTCCGATCTAGCTGAAATTTTGTACGGATCTTTGTTATGATAAGGTGCAGCAAACTATGCATTACGGTATCTGTCCATGTTCCGTTAGTGATTAATAGGGATTAGTATTTAATGCAAAAATGAACACAAGTTTAATCATATTCATCAATCAATTTTGCATAAAGCACTTATTCTAAATCAACGGGCTATAACTTTTGCCCGTTTTTAACAAATTAAAACCTTAGTAAAAAATAATATGTAACTTATGTAGAGACGGGTAACACACATACATAGATGAAGTGATTACACAATTTTATTGATATAGATATTTTAATCGTGTTGTCTATTGTCCTGCATAACAATAATGCAGACAGTCGCATTTTTACAGCAGTCAAAATCAGTTTCTTTTTTATACGATTGAGGAACGTCTTTTTTTCTATCTCATTTTTCTCAAAAACTGAAATATGCTGGATTTTTTTTTTTTTTTTAAATTTCTTTTACTTTTGATTCGTTAGAAAGACTTCGTTCATTCAGAATTTTGTGTTCTCCTCCCCCTATCCATCTGTCCGTCTATCTATCTATCTATCTATCTATCTATCTATCTATCTATCTATCTATCTATCTATCTATCTATCTATCTATCTCTCTTTCTTTGATCCGCGCCGCCGGCAAGGGATTAAAAAAAACGCACTCTTTCTCTCGGCAAGGAGCCGCGCACTGACTTGTAAACCAGCAGTTGCGCTCATAGCAGCTTTAACGGGGGGAAGGGGTAGTAGAGGCGGACAGACAATGAGTAGGAGGAGAAGAGATGAGAGGGAAGGAGAAAAAGAAAGAGAAAGGGAGTAGGAGGAGAGAAGAGGGAGAAAAAATAAGAAAGAAATGTGTGGAGATTGATGCACTCAATTTTTTACGGACATTTGTAGATCATGTCACACACAGTGTTTTCTTTCTTTTTAAAATTTCGTTATCTCTCGTTACTTCCGACGAGATTATAATATATATATATATATATATGAAAAAAAAAAAAGGATAGATATCTAACGAACGTTTAGCCATGTCGCCTCATCTTCCTTGTAGGTCAGTCCACCTCAACAGACACGGATTCGGCTTATTTTAATATTTTCCATAAAAACAGCGATTATTATTTTTTAAATTTAATTTAATTGAGCGTTTTTGTTTGTTTTTTTTTTAAATATTTTTCAAAAAAAAAAAGTCCGCGTTTGCGGTTCCCTTGGAGTGTACAGCAAAAAAAAAAAAAACAAAAAAAAAAACAACAAAAAAAGATGTCCTTTTTATCGACTAATAATCCATTTTCCCTACATCAGTCTGCATCCCGATTCTTTTCATCTTCATCCTCGGTGAGCAACAGCCTGATTGACACGTTAATTCGCCCTGATGAAGACGGCGGTGACTCGAAACCTCTCGCCGACAAAAGGATGATGCTGGTTACATCTGTCGCAGAAGGAGGCGAGGGTTCATCGTTTTTCAAACTGAGCGGACAAGATGTAACTTACCTGAATAATCACACTCTTTTCGTGTCGAGAAATTCTTCCGGTGATGATACGCAAGGTGAATCCCTCAGTTATCAGGTAAGACAAATGTAATTCACCCCCACCCCCTGTTCTTTTCCCTGGAAATGCCAACCAAAAAAATAAAATACAATAAAATAAATGAATAATAATAATCTTTAATTATTTCCTAATTATTTATTTTACATTAATTTTGTTTAAGAAAAAACGTGCTTGGTAATATAGAGTCAACAGATCGATTTTTGTAAAAAATTGTAATTTTAAACCAAAACAACAGTACTTACTTAATTGTTGTGTCGAAAATAGTAATATATCAAAAAATTACGAAAATTCATCGAATAAAACAACTACTATTGTGTTTTTAGTTTTAAAAAGTCTATCGCTATCAGCTAAAGTGATGAAAAGGGATAAATATATCCCCTGTATTCGCAATTTTCAAGGTGTTCACATCTAGGGAAAATAAGACCATTTCCCTAATTTTCCGTAAAAATTACTTTTAACTATAAATAATTTTCTACTCGATGAATTTTCGTAATTTTTGAATATGTCACTGTTTTCGGTAATATTATACAAACACCGTGACAGCGAATTAACCCTAACCCTAACCCTAACCCTAATCCTAACCCTAACCCTAACCCCCTAACCCTAACCCTAACCCTAACCCTAACGCTGTCACGGTGTTTGTATAATAATACCCTGTTTTCGACATGACAATTAAATAAGTACTGTTTTTACTTAAAACAACATATTTATAAAAAAACAACTGTCGACTCTATCGTAACAAGGCATAAAAAAAAAACAACAACAAAAAACAACAACAATGCTATCCTAAAAACTGACGACCATTTTTCATCTTGAAAAAATAAAAATAAAATAAAATAAATAACGAACTTGGAAATATATCCATATTTATTGATTTATTTATTTTTATTCTATATTTACCCTGACTTAAGAAAAACTGGAAAAATTGTTTAATTTATTCTTGGCTGAACTTACTGGTCATTGTTCAGTAATGGCATACAGAATACGGACCGTGCTGAAATAATAACATTATTATTTAGAAACCCATTCTTAACATGGGAGGGGAGGTCATTTTGTAACTTTTGTACTTTCACCTTACAATTTAATAAACGGAAGATACCGTAAAAATTGAATTTAAGTAGAAAATCTTATCTAAAAAAAAAAAAGAATAGCACGGACCGTAAACTGCAGAAGTGTCCGAGAATTTTTACTTTCATCTTTCTTTCTTTCTTTATTTTTTAATCTTAAAAAAATGCGACTTTTACTTATAAGCAACTAAATAGGATTTTGAAAGTTAAATTTGATTATTACAGTATCATTCGGTAAATTAATTTATTAATTGAACCCGAGTGTCAAGGTCGAGATCAATGACTTTATTCAGCAGCTTAAATGCTTTCCAATTCTTTTTAAAATCTAGAATAATCACGAGTAATCTTGCTTTTAGTAATAAATATTAAAATGGTTGACTTGTTTACAAATAGGCATTGCAGTATTATGGCGACTTTAATTCCATAATTGAATTATTTTTAATTCGATTTTTTTTTTTTTTTGCTCGTTTACGCTATGGCATTTTTAATTTCAATAAATCAATAACAATAAATATTAATAACAATAAATATTAACAATAAATCAATTAATAACGATAAAGGTGGACCTGAATAAGTGTCACCCCTCTATTTTTTTTCTGTTTTTTCTTTTCTTTTTTTTTTTGCAATTTTTTTCAGTGGATTATTATTGATTGGGCACTAATAAACCAGATTATTTAAAATAATAATAATAATAATAATAATAATAATAATAATAATAATAATAATAATAATAAATTGAAGTCATTATTTCGACATTTGAAAGGGGTGCTCACTTTTCAGTTACAACGTTATAGTAACTCGATCACCCATTTTGTAAACATGGAATTGCTTTTTTTTTTCTTTTTTTTTTTTGTACTTATGTACTTTTACTACCGTGCTGAAATAACGTCATTATTTCAAAAGCCGTTCTTAACATAGGGAGGGGTGGATGGTTTGTAACTATTCTGTGTTTCCACCAATTTAATAATAATAATAATAATAATAATAATAATAATAATAATAATAATAATAATAATAATAATAATAAAAAGATATCGTGAAACCTGAATTTAATCTTTAAAATAGCACGGTATCAAAAGTGCATAAGCACTCCCCCCTCCTTTTTCACCCTATTTTGTAAACAAAACACGAAAGTAGGGGTTTTCGAGTGTGCTGAAAACGAATATTACATTTAAAATTTCCGTAAACAAGTAATTTTTCGGATATTAATGTAATTCTTTGTTATAAGTGGTGTCCATATTTTTGCCGTGTGCGCTTGCGCGTACAACAATGGCCACAACTTATAACAAAGAATTACATTGCTTAATATCCGGAAAACTAGTTGTTTACGGAAAATTTAAATGTGATATTCGTTTTCGGTATCCCAAAAAACTCTACTTCTGTGTTTACAAAATAGATGGGGAAAATGGAGAAAAAAAACTCAATGCTTATACACTTTTGATACTGCGTTATTTTTAAATAGTTTTTTTTTTTCAGATTAAATTCAAGTTTCACGATATTTTTTTGTTTATTATTAAATTGTTCTGCGGAAGAACAGAATAGTTACAAAACACCCTCCCCTCTTCAGGTTAAGAACGGCTTTTGAAATAATAACGTTATTTCAGCAGCACGGTAGCAAAAATGAACAAGTATCGAAAACAAAAACAAAAACAAAAACAAAAAAACGGTAAATATAGCGACGCTACAACAGAACACCAACCACTCTAATTTGGTTCTATTAAAGTAATCAAGGTCGCTAACAATGAATCTGATAATCAAACCCGTCGCAAATTTACCGTTTACATGGTATTAATCCCCTGAACCCAGGGACTATTTTCAGCCATTTTTAAACGACGGTTGTTGAATGTGCCTTCGCGTAGCAAACTGCCTTTTCACATGGCGTACGAATCTTTCGTGGAACATTTAAAATTATATGTAAAAGAAAAAAAGCACTCCAAGTAGGGGGTTGAGGTGGATAATGTCGGAAAAATATTTTTTTTATTTTCATAACATGAAATTTTCAATTTTTTTTCATTAGCAAATTTACCGTTTGCATGGTATTAACCCCTGGGCCATATGACTATTTTCACTGCCTTCGTTAATGCTATGCGGTAGCGGTTCTTACTGAAATGTACGTTCGTGCGCGCACGCTCGTAGTCACGTGACGCTTCACAAGGTGCTTGAATACATCGCGGGTATTTGAAATTACAATAAATATTTTTCATAAAAAAAATAGTTTTCATCTCATTGAATAGTAAAAATAATGATCGGTTTACAAAAACATTTTTTATGCTTTTCGTTCTTTTTTTGGGAGGGGGGTGTATTCAATTATAGAACTTGTATGGTATGGGTGCTTTGCTTCTGCAGTTTAATTCACCGTTTTTTCCGCCGACATTAACCGAGCCGAAAAACCGTTTAATTTACCTCCTCTCTTGAGGCTTGCATTCACGAATATCCACGGCTTATTTAGATGATAGTAATTGTCTGTATTTTTATATTTTTTTTTATGAGGTGTTTTCATTTATTGAGATTGTCGGACTGACTTCCCCATCTTGGTTGTTATAGTCACAACGTTTCGGCCGTTTTGCCCTCCGGTGTTTTGTATCAAACTGGGGAACCGTTTGTTAAGAGTCTCGAACCCAACCCTTTATTATTATTACGGGGGTACCGTGTTCGGACTCCAGCTAGGCTCTGGGACATAGTTGCTGATTCTCTGTTTTGAATGTTACTTGTCACTGTAACAGGATTGAACTTTGATACAACGTCTAGGACCACTCGGCCATAAGTCACTAGGACAATTCTTAGTTGGTTTTTGTTAATGTTAAACCTATGTTGTTATTCAAGGTTTTCTCTCTCTATTCGAGGTGTCCAAATTGCATTCAGCTCTACGCTTGGTTTGCTCAGTAGGTTGTTATGTCCGAGCATGTGAGCTGTTTCTTTAAGTTTTCTCACTTTCCAGTGGGTCTCTCTGTTTATTATTTTTACTTCATCCATAGGTCCCCCCTCTTCATCCAGACATGGTTGGCTATACCCGATTTTTCCGTCTCCCCTTTAGTTACCGCTTTTCAGTGTTCTTCCACCCTTACTTTGAGGGGGCGGCATATTTCACCCTTGTAAACCTTTCTGCAACTGCATGGGATGGAGTATATGCAGTTCTTGGTCATGTTCTCCTCCATGCGGGGTTTCACTCATACCAGGTGTCGTCTGAGTGTTGACTCGCTCTTGAATACCGTCCTGATGTTGTAGGGGGCACATATTCTCTGAATCTTTTTGGAGATGCCTCGTATGTATGGTAGGCAGACCGTTGGTGGTTTTGGGTTTCATTCTCCTCTCTTATACTATTAACACGTCTGGTGGATAGTATGCTATCGGGGTAGTTGTTACGACGGAGGGTGTTCTTCAACCTGACCATTTCTTGGTGGTATGTAATGGTGTCACTACTTATTGTCCCTGCTCGATGTTGTAGGCAGCATGCGATTCCATGTTTGATACTGTACGGGTGATGGGAGTTGAAGTTAAGGTATTGTCCAATGAAAGTAGGCTTGCGATATACGGATGTCTTAAACCCATGCTCTGCGCGTGATATGAGTATATCAAGGAAGGCCAGTTATTTATCTTTTTCTTTCTCCATTGTGAACTGTATCGATGGTCTTATTGAGTTCACATGGTCTAGGAGAGCCTGGATGTCTTCCTGATGGGGCCAGAGTATGAAGGTGTCATCAACCACATGGTTGGCTTTAAAGGAGCTGAACCTAAGGCCATGTCTTCGAAGTATTCCATGTATATGTTCACCATCACTGGTGATAATGGTGAGCCCATAGCTAGCCCCTCCTCTTGTCGATATAGGTCAGTACCCATTCTGAAGTAGGTTGTTTCTATTCAGAATGTCATCATTTCCATTAAGTTTGGCAATGGTACACATGTGCGCTCTTCTATGGGAAGGTCCGCAGCTAGTTTGTCTTGAATTACTGCTAGTGCCTCACTAGTTGGGACTTTAGTGAACAGGCTAACCACATCTAGGCTTACCATTTGGTTTGTACTGATGGGTGCTCCCTTGATCAGTTCCGTGAAGTGGGCAGAATTCTTTACATGTGTTGCTGACTTGCCTGCTAATGGGTTTATTATATCCACAAGGTACCTGCTCAGTGGGTGGCATGCTGAGCCTCGGCAGCTCACTATGGGTCTGAGTGAAATATCGTCTTTGTGTATCTTGGGGAGACCGTACATATGTGGTGGCTTACTGTAATGCCGGACCAGCTGTCTATATCTCATTGGAGCGATGTATTCCTTGTTTTTGGTAAGGATTTGTAACAGCTTTCTTTTGGTTTTCAAAGTTGGGTCCTTCTTTATTTTACTGTAGCTACCATCTGCGATTAGGCCTGCCATTTTTTCAGAGTATTCCAACATGTCCATCACCACAGTATCATTGCCTTTGTCTGCTGGCAGAATTATACTGCTGTCACTCTGTAGGGTTCTTATAGCCAGCTTATCTTTCCGAGAGATGTTTGATTTAGGAGGTTTGGCTTTCTCGAGTACTTGTCTCACTTTCCATCTTATTTCATCACCTTGGGTTGATGGGATTCTCAAAGCTATATCTTCCATGTGTGTTATGATATCTAAGAATGGAATGCGTTTGGTTGTTGTTGCGAAGTTGAGACCTTTATTTAGTACTGCTTCCTCTGAGTGACTCAGTTGGCGGCTGCTAAGGTTGATGACAACTTTTACAGGTGAGCGGTGTTTTGATGTTACATTCCTCTGGTCTTTGAGCTTTGTGAGCTTCTTGATTTGGCGTTCTTTGACCTTCTCATATTCTTGTACAATTTATCCAGATCTGATTGGATTCTCACCCTGTCTTCCTCTTGAGTCACCTTGACGATGTTAAGGTGTCGGAGATTTCGTTCCTTAGTTTTTGTTTATTACAGCGGGTGTGTTGGATCCTTTGTCAAACGAGGGCATGCCCTGCCCTTTCCGTGACTCTATGTGCCTTCCTGGAATCCACTGTTGTTTGTAATGTCAACCCTGCTGGTATGAGTTTTAAGTCTCTGCATCTGTACAGGAAGGTTAGATGGTTAGCGAGTCTTGCCAGTTTCATATGACACTTTTCCAAGCGTCGCCATTCAATCTTAATGTCGGGTCCCTACCGATTGGATAGTAATTGTCTGTATTTTTGAGATGAGGTGTTTTCATTGATTGAGATTGTTGGACTGACTTCCTCATCTTGGTTGTTATAGTCACAACGTTTCGGCCGTTTTGCCCTCCGGCCTTCATCAGGTGTTTTGTATCGAACTGGGGAACCTAGCTGGAG
Organism: Euprymna scolopes; assembly: GCF_053919585.1. Taxonomy (NCBI): domain Eukaryota; kingdom Metazoa; phylum Mollusca; class Cephalopoda; order Sepiida; family Sepiolidae; genus Euprymna; species Euprymna scolopes. The sequence continues at coordinate 194,350,123 of NC_136483.1, forward strand.
TCCGAACACGGTACCCCCGTAATAATAATAAAGGGTTGGGTTTGAGAATCCTAACAAACGGTTCCCCAGTTCGATACAAAATACCTGATGAAGGCTGGAGAGCAAAACGGCCGAAACGTTGTGACTATAACAACCAAGATGAGGAAGTCAGTCCGACAATCTCCAAAAAATAATTTAGATGATGTTGAATCTTTTCTTCTAGCAAACACCCCGGATATCTTAGCCCTAACACTTTTCCATCCCTTCTGACCACTTTAACATGCCTGGTGATCTCCCACTTTGCTGTAAGGACTCAGACAGACATATGCATGGGCTTGGGGTCTATATTCGTAGCATCCTCCCTTTGACTAGAGAAACAAAACTAGAATCAGACGACCAAGCCTTTATGTGCTTTAGACTTGACATGCAACATAACATTAGCTACTTATATTTTCTCTACCGCTCTCCCTCGACCCAGGACTGTACCCTAATCAACCAAGTCTCTGACAGCATAGATATAGCACTCTCCCTCGATACTAGAGCACAATTACATGTATTTGGTTACTTCAATGTTCACCACAGTAATTGGCTTAGATTCTCTACTTACACAGACACAGCTGGTAGCACAACACATAGCTTCTCTATATCTCATTCTCTATCACAGACGGATACGTTTCCAGCATGTTTCCCAAATCAGCAAGATCAACATGCCTCACTTCTAGATCTATTTCTGACCACAGTTCCCGATGATTGTGTAATGAATGCCCATAGTCTACTTGGGAATGCTGATCATGCTGTGATAATGGTAGAAATCACCCTAAATTCTCGACCCAAAACTGAAGAGCCATTGTTCAAAACGACAAAGTATTATAAGAAGGCTGACTATCTGATCCAGATTGGGATTCGATCGTTTACTTGAAACATTTGCTTAAAGTAAAGATCAGATGCGATTGGAGGAGGTTGCCTCGAGTGGATTTCAATAGGAAGTAGGTGCATAATACCAGTTTATGCATCTGTCGAAGAGCCAGGTTTGAATTCGTACTCCCACCGTAAATCATGGCACACGTGGTCCTGAGTGCTTCGGAACCCACCCTGCTAGATTAGCTTAGACCTTTAAAAAGACTCTTGGTTTGGTGCTACAAATGAGATCCTCTTCGTGTTTTCTTTTTGGGGGGTTAGAGAACCTCCAAGTCTGCCTAATCCATGCATCCTTTTCTTTTTTTGTCCCCGATCTTTCCCTCATTCGGAGATAACCTTCCACCCACACTTTTCCTCCCTAATTTTTTCCTCTCCCTCAGTAAATCACCCCAATCCCAATAAGAGACCGTCCTGCTTGATTTCGGTTCCCGAACAGTGGGTGAGCTACTATTTAGATTAGGACCAGGAGGCACCATACTAATATACCCCAATAAGCATTTCATTTGTTTCAATCTTTTTTTTTGGGGGGGGGGTCTTAGATTTTCCCCACTTCATTCCATGAACTTTTTACAATATGGAACTTTTACACCATCAAATTCAAAGACTTTTTGTTTTTGTTTATATATATTAAAATAAAAAAAAATTAAATAAATAAATAAAATGTATATACATGCACGCACATAGACAATTTTTACAAAAACGCTTGGTGAATTTAAGTAGGTTAAACTCCACGGTGTGTAAATGATGCCAATTAAGAGTAATTTCACAAGTTGTATAAACAATGGAAAGACGCTGCACCCATCCCCTCCTCCAATTTTTATAGGGCTTAATGCCTAGGTTTCTTGTTTGTGATTTTTTCTTTTTATTGTTTTTCAATCTTAGATTGTAAATTTTTACCGGCAATGAACTATCTATAAACAGGCTCAAAGTGTAGTATCTATTCTGAGGCTGCCCTTCACTTTTTTCACTTCACTTTTTTGGTCTCGGTTAGTGGAGGAGAAATTCTTCATGACTGATACATTTTTTTAATTTTTGTTACTAACCAGAGTGCCTCTTTTTGAGGAGCTGGTTTCCCTCCCCCACCATTAAAAACCGACAGTGTATCTAACTCTGTCCTCGTGGGGAGGCAAGTAAACAAACTAAAACAAAACCTCCAAAATTGTTTTTTTCCGGGCAGTGCAGTAGTCCAAAGAGAAGTCTGCTCCTAGTCAAATTTTCATTATTTCAGCTGTTTGTAAACTTTCCAATCGGATTTTTTAAAACTTTCCAATCGGATTATATGCATCGTCACGCTGGACTTATTTTGGAATACATTATGTCTAAAGAACTATTTTGCATTTTGGATCAATTCTAGAGGAGTTTCATTCAAGCTGAAATATTATGCGCTGTTTGTTTTTATATTAGTTTTTTACATATCCAATATTTTTTCATTTTTTATTTGGCAATTTATAACTACAATAAATTGCGGTTTCACTAAATGCCTTAACTAGCAAATTCTAGCATTGCTACAAATATAATTTGCTGATTTCTTTATGTCCTCTGATGAGAAGAATAATAAGAATAGCATTCTTTGAAACTCCGCGGAATAAGGACTTTGTAAATTGTTTTTTGGAGTATTCAGTCGAACAATAAATTTTGATTGTAAAGTTCAACTTACAGTTTTAATTTTCTTTCTCTTATAATAAGCTCTACTCTCTATTGCGTATTGAGCTTTTTTTAATTCGGTTGGGATTACATTTCCTATATATAAATACTGTTATTTATATTAGTTTGAAGTTTACCATTGCGTATATCAGGTAAACAAAATACGACTTTCTTGGCCTTCGGGACAAGATCAAAGTGTAGTATCTGTTCCGGCAAATGCTGCACTTAAGATAATTTGTACCAGTCGATGGAGGGGAAACCCTCTATACTGGGACAATTATTATTTTTGGTAACCAGAGTGACCCCTTTTAGGGGAGCTGGTTTTTACCTCACATTAAAAACGGCCTTGTGCCTAATTTGCTCAGTGGGGGAGCAAATAAATACCATCAGGTAAACAAAATACTACATCCCTTTGTTTTCATTAATATATATATATATATATATATATATATATATATATATATATATATATATATATATATATATATATATATATATGTATGTATAGAGGGGGGTTAAAATGTCTCCACTCCAGGTAAATACAGCCATTTTAAAATAAAATGTGAAATTTATTCCACGTTTTAATTCATCTCGAAAAATAAAACATTTTCGTTTAACTAACACTCGCGGTAATAATTCTAATATACTTTTATTTTTCTTTCTTCGACGAAAACAAAATATATTTGTTTACGATTGAAGAAATAAAAATCAGGTATAATTTTTTTTCTCCTCTTTCTTAAACGATTTTAAGATTTAATCTTTTTTAGAGAGAAAAAAATCGCAGCGACATTAAGAGCCGCGTTTGTGTGTGTGCGCGTGCGTGTGTGTGTGTTTTGAGAGAGAGAGGGAGGATCAAGTCTAGAATTGAAGAAACTATCTTATTTTCTTTTTCGAGAGAAAAAGATTACATTAAAAAAAATGGAGGTAGGGTAAAAAGATCTTGATGTAAAAATCCAAAATCTCTTTTTATTCTTCGATTTGTTGAACGATTTTAAAAGAATTTTTTTGTGAGTTGATCGTAGCTGTTGTTCGGTGTTCATCACGAGGTTTTGCGTACAAAGAAAACAAAAGAGCGAAAGAGAAAACAAGTCCTCGTTGTATGATCTTTCGTCTCGCTTTGACGTTGAATGGTTTATTTGTTAACGAGACGGCCCGTGACCCGTTGGGTTCATATTTGTTATATGTAATTATGTCTTTACATGGAAGTTTCACAAAGTTTAGAATACATTGTGATCTCATAATACACCTCTCTGTCTCTCTTACTCTCTTCCCCCTTTATTTCTTTCTTCTCCTTTTTGGTTCACTCCCCTTTCTATCACTTTCTCCTCTTTACTCCTCCGTTCTACTCCCTTATATCTGACTGTACACTGTGACAAGCCAGCAAGATAACTTTTAATAGTATATAGTCCAGAAATGGAAGATTTACATCCAATCTCTTGCATCATTCTACCTCTCCAGAAAGTATCTCACCTCTGATGCTGTTTTCTATTTGCATAAAAATCAAATATGTTCTGAGAGTACTGTTCCCACATCTGGGGAGCTGTCAAACAGAGCACCACACCATTTCTGTCTTTAAAGAGTGCAACGCTGGTGGCATTAATTCGAAGAGAATTATTGATTAAGGTCTCTGTTTATCTCTCTTCTGACCTAGACTACGTAATGTAATAGGGAGAGAACTGCCTCACCCATCTAAAACTAAGCTTCTATTATTTCACCACCAACGCTCGGATCTTCATTTTGCCCCAGTTGAAATGAATGGCCTTCTTCATGAAGAAGTGCCTGATTTGATAAGCTTCTAGAACCAACCTAAATGAAAGATATATTAAATCTGTTGCTCACGTCACTGAACAAAATGGTTGAATCATTCTATCACTCCAGAAAATATTTCATGTCTAATGCAATCCTCTACCTATATAAGAGTTAAATACGTTCTAAGGTTGAGTACTGCTGCCACATCTGGGAATGTGTTGCTCAGAACACTCGTTCCTGAACAAGATACAAAACTGACTTCGAAATCTAGTGGGAGATGTCCTCTTCTCTTCCCTACAAGGGATGCTGCTACTCTTTCTCTACTCTATCGTTATTTTCATACTAAGAGCTCGACTGAGCTCCAATCTCTGATTCTCATCTGTAAAACATTCACAGCAAAAACTTGTTTAGCTACAACAATTATAAATACTTTTCCTCTGTGTATCTAAAACTGAACGAAATTTCCATGAGCAAAGTTTCTCTCCAAGAACTGGATTTTCCCTGCATTAACATGAGTTTGTGTCACGAAGAGACAGTAAATAGATATAAGAAAAGAAAAAAAAGTTTCCCTGACAATGCCGTGTTAACCATTAACAACAATACTCAACTCAAGTAATTGTCCCTTCTTGTGTGAAGAGTAAGTCATTGAATGGATACCATAACCGACTATAACTGGCCTTGTATCTGTACTCAATGCAATCTTATAAAATCCACATGTTGGGTTTGTAAAGAGACTAGCAGGGAGACCCGACGTTGTCCAGGATTGAATGACAAGCAACAAATGTTCTACACTTCCAATATTTTTATTGTCATTGAAATCAGTGAAATAGCGCATTGATCAATTACATCAATCAGTTGCTTAAAGAAGGAGGAAGCTTACATTTGAGGTGCTGAATGTCATAACTCGGTAAGCGCCACAAACACTGTTAAAGTTTCGCAACTTTCAAAATGCAAATCTGAACCATGAAAAATATTCATGTGAGGTTTTCTTTATTTTGTAGATTAAAACATCAGCTTCTTTGTTAGCATACTTTTGTGTAAGAAAAGCAAGGCATTTTGGAAGAGAAAAGCATTAAAGCATTTTTTTTTTCCTTTTCCATGACAACAATGAACCATGCAGTAGTTAACATTGTGCTCACATTCAGTGTTATACCAAACCTACTTTACGGCATAAGCAGCTGATATTTTGACAAAAAGTAGTTAACTGGATGTACTTTCACGCAAACCCATAATAAATATTTTTGTTGGTTGTTTTAGTTTTACGGCATATCAACCCTTTTCAGATTATTTAATGCCAAATCCAGTTATTTTGAAAAAGAAACTTTTTAATAGAATATATTTGTTGTTTTCAAGTCGGTTTCTATTTAACCCATAGTTGGAACACTCACAGGTACTACCACTCCGGGTCAGAGTGGACCTGGGAGCAATGGTAATTAAAGGGTGGCTCCACACTCCTTAAAAGCCCGCAAGCTGGGGCCTCACCACTGGATATAGTTTAAGGTCATATCCAGGACCAATAAATATTTTTACGATAAAAAAACAGAACAACAGTAATGTAATAAAACGAACTACTGTTGTCGAGAGCATCACCAAAACAAACACACGTTTTATTGTTGCAAAAAGAGTTTTTTTTTTTTCATTTTCACTCTAAACAAGATATAGTGCCACTTTGATGTAGGGCGCATAAGTTGTAGGAATACTATGTAGGGAGTTGAACAGCAAACTGTCTGTTCACATTACACTTGAACTTCTGCATGCCAGTACAGTTGAGAAAACAGGAACCCAGAATGGATTCTAGCAGTTCTGGGGACGAAACTATTAGAGTAGAAGGCCTTCTTACATCTAGGGATCTCTACTGTGTAGGGGTGGAATTTTGCTGATTGTTGGGTTTATTAGGGGTATTAATGTTGAGGGGTACAAGTGCTTGTAGTTCGTCAGAGCATCCATCATTGTAGAACAGGCAGAGGGATGCAACATTTCGTCGATGGGACAAAGGTTGAAACTTGGATGACAGTTCAGGACCTATCAGGTTGGCGACTCTCTTTTGAACCCTGTCCAGGTGTGAGAGATTTTTAGCAGATGCACCAGCCCAAATGTGACAACAATACTCCATACATGGGCGAATGGTGGCCTTGTAGAGGTACAGAATACATTCAGGCATAAGTAGCTTTCTAGCACGGTAGAGAGAGCCCACCTTCTTAGTAGTGGCCCTGGCAATGCTCTCAGTGTATCTGTTCACACTCATGTTCCCTGTGAACGTTAAGTTGAGGAGTTTGAAAGAAATACTTTCAGGTAATGTATCTTTAGCCATAGCTATTGATGGTTGAAAAGGTTTCTTGTTTTATTATTGAAGGAAACAAGTTTAGTCTTGGCAGCATTGAATGTGACCATCCATTTTTGTCCCTATTCCACTACAGATTTGAGGTCTTCCTCTAGTGTTTCTGCCAATAAAATTATTATTAAAACACTGGAGAGTAAAACTTTTACTCTTATAGAATAATGAAATAAATAAAAGAAATAATGATAAACAGCAAATTTACTGAGTTAAGACACTGATTCTGTGAGCCAGGTGACCGCCAATAACACTGCAGGCGACATCGAATGTACACAAAGACCCATTATCGACCTCATAGCCTGAGAAACAGCACTGTCGCTGGTTGCTTTCCAAGTTTCAAAAATTGGGAGAGGATAATGCTAAAACCTAAGAGATGTTTCATTGTAAAATTGATATAAACACCTTATACAATGAGCGGGTGGACTGCGGTGGTGGGTATACTGTGCACTAGTTGATTTTTATTCATGCTCCGATCTGAATTCGACCATAACTACTCCTGTATGGGTTATAGGAGGCTATGGAGAATAAAATGATATACTAACTTGATATTTGGCCACGATGGTGCTTACCGAATTATTACATTCAGCACCTTATTTCTCCCTGGCAGTAACTTAGTCCACAATATATTGTAGTCTACATTGCACTGTAGAGAATCTGTTATTGATTTTATGAAATTGTGTTTATATAATGACTTGAATTAAAGTTTAAAATGCAAAAGTCAATTACAATGGTTCAATTGTGCTCTAGATAGAAACATTAATTTCAAATGCACCCCCTCTTATCAAAGAACGTATTGTTGATTTTATATACCGAGCTCTTTCGTTTGTGCGGTTAGAAAACTTCTAAAATGCACTTGTGATGTTAGGCTATATAAAAGTGTTAACTTTGGTCAAAATTGGAATGTTCCTTTGTTAATCGGATTTCTTCGGTTATCGATTTTCTTATACAAAACCTGTCTAAGAACACAAAAGTACATTTGTGTGAAATTTCAAAAATATTGGCACAGCTGTTTAAGAGTCCATAGGAAACGAACTCGTACACATGCACACACAGAGTTAAAGTGCTTTTTTTTATATAAATAGAGACATGGGACCTCATTGTGTAACTCTATTGATATCTTAAGCTATCTGTTTCTTTTTTTTCCAGTTAGGCTGACTATTACATCCCTTTCACATTTAGTTCTATGATGATTTATACTCCTATAAATCTGTATTTTTTTTTTGTGTATGTGTATTTATATTCATATTAAAAACCCTTTTTTCTATTTATTTAAAAATAAAATACAACTTTGTTATATATGGGTCATGGAATTGCATTCATCTGCAAAAGATCTAGCTAATTTGCATATTCTACAGGGTGACCTAAAAAAACGGGCCCAACTCTAATTAGGCCCCGTTTCTTAGTGTTTTGTCCGAATGAAATGAAACTTTGGTCATAACTAGTTTATTATATTCAAAACATCACATTAAAACACTAAGGTCTTTAGCCTTTTTTTCTCCGTTCTACAACATATGTTCTAGATGGCCTCCATTTAGCTTTTTTTTTGGGGGGGGGGGTCACCCTGTATTAAACATTCATTTTAATTAATTCTCTTTTAGTTTTTTTTCGGTTTTCTTATGGGATGATCATCTTTGTATAATTATATTCATGCAGATAGCATACATAATTTATACTTGCGTAATATTTGCATAAAAAGGTTATAGTAAACACAAACCTCTTTCTATATATATTTATGTATGTGTATATATATATTGTTTTATATTTGAGTTTTAGCCTGGGGAAAATTGGTACAAAAGAGTGAAAATTAAAAAAATGAAATTTGCCAGGTAAAGGTTGAACGCCGGCATTACGAATATGTATGCATAATGTAATAGCTATTGGTTTATGTTTTAATTTTTAGCCTTGCAGCAAACGTGTCTTCATAGCTCAATCATTAACGACAGAGGCAAAAATAAATTGTAAGCTAAATGTTTAGGTTTCGCTTCTCTGTGGTGATGCACGAGACATTTTTTTAAACTTTTTAAATCATTACTATACATTGTGTCCAATATCATCTATATATATAAATATTTCGATATATATATATATATATAAATATATATATATATATATATATATAAAAGGCAAAATGTGTGTGACCATTTTGGTATGTCTCGCAAAGGCTTCTTTCGCACATGCTCCCGGGTTCGTTACGATCGCTTACAACAGTTTATATAGGTCCTATATAATAATATCTAGGATTTAGGAAAGCGCGTAGCGTATAGATTTATTTTACATCGACTTTTACAAAACTATTGCTATTTTGGCTTCTCGCGCGTTGATTGGGCTTTTTCGTATAAAAAGCGAAACTAATTCAAAGTTAACAACGAACAACGTTCTCTGCATCGCGCCGGGAAACGTCCAGAAGCAATCAGCTTTGATCAATGTGTGGAGAAAGTCCTCTTATATCAGACAGTTGCTAATCAGTCCGGAAAATGGGGAGCTGGTTTCCCCCTCCCCAACATATGTTGGGGAAAAAAACCAGTCAAACCCAAGTTAACTGTTCTATTCGACCTCAATAATTAGGTCAAATAGAAGCAGCAGAGTTAACTTTTATTGCTGCCACCTGTCAATAGTTAAATAAATAAATTCAAACATGTTCCTTGGTATGTTGTGGTGGCCCAGTGGTTAGCGTCGCACAGTTTTTTTTTTAACACTTTAATTTCCAACTTTGCCTCAAGGGTTCGATCCTCATACTCACCTACCAAAACTTTTTTTTTTATTTTAACCCCCCCCCCCCGGAGTTTGGATTTACCCAAAACCATACACACCTCAAAACACCCGGGTATCGCCGGGTATCGCCGGGTATCGTCGGGTACCTCCCGCTAGTCTATATATATAAAAGGCAAAATGTGTGTGTTGGTGTGTGTGTGTGTGTCTTGCAAAAACTTTCGACACAGGTGACGGATTTTCACCAGATAGGTATCATTTTGAAGCCCCACCCTTCGGACGACAAATATCGAAAAATTGGTTAAAAACATAAATTCATTCACCCTCAACGGGCCACTTTTCTATAGGGAGGGATAGCAAAAAGTCGTTCCTTCATGACAATCTAGCCAAATACGCATGCGCAAAAGACGTTGTTCCTTTAATTAGTTTAAATATTATAAAAAGCAACCTAAATTCGCTCACGCGGTCATGGCACAATAGTCAAAGTGGCAGTTCTGTTATCTTGAGATTGTAGGTTTGATCTGAGGTATCAGATTTTTTTTTTTTTTTTTTTCGATTTTTAAAGTTTTAATATTGAGACAGGGTTATTTATGCCATTTTTTCGTTTTTTTCTTTTTTCCATCACGTTCGCTGTTTTTGTTTTTACGATTTTTTTAAAGAAGTTTTAACATCGTTTGCTTACATGTTCGTTTCTTTTTCTATCAGGTTTGCTGGGTTTTTTTTGGTTTTTTTTCCACATTTTTTAAATAATATTTAAACAGGGCTATTACGTTCGCTTATTTTTAGTTTACATTTTTTTTTTTAGATTTACCCCCCCCCCCCACACACATACATCTCCAAACACCCGGGCAACGCCGGGCACCCCCGCTAGTATAATAATAAATACGAAATCTGCATTAATCAAAATGTCATATTTAAGCGTATTTTACGATCGGGCAATACTGGGCGCCCTGCTAGTATTGTAATAAAAGTGGTGAAAGTGCTGAAGTCTGACAGCATGTGTGATTAAAATTTGAACCTCGAATTAATCCTATGAGGTTTACTTGACCAAGTAACATGAAGGCAGACAACTGAAAGAGTTAAAGATGCGATTTACACGGAAATATTTGTTGTGTCTCTTTGTAACGATTTATCTGTTTGTTATTCATGTATGTATAATCATGTACATTGCACTTCTACAAAGACGCGTGCTGCTAAATAAATATATACTCTTGCTTGTTTCGGCCGTTTGACAATCAAACACAGAGACGGTTTCATAACAAAACTGTTATTTATTTAATTATTATTTTGCCTGTTAGTGGTTGTCGGATGTATTGAACAAACGTGAAAGGTGAAGTGGGGGTTGACGAGATAATGATATAACGATCCTGCATCTCTCTCCATCTCTCACTCTCTGTGTTTGTTTTTTTGTTTTTTGTTTTTTTTTTTTGTTTGTTCATCGAACCTTTTGCTTTTATTGACAAATTCTTCCTTTGCTCCATCAGAGATCAATATATGTGAACAAGTCCGACATGATATTTTCTTTGTTACATCAGAGGTCAATATGCGTGTTAAAGTCCAACGTTGTATTTTCTTTGTTCTCTGCTGACCTGGAATTTGTATGTGTGCACGATCTCCAAGTTCCTTTATCCAACATAATGAAGCTGATACGAACAATTATTTTTTTTCAACTCTTTTTCACTCCAAATAAGGCCTATTGCCAGTTAGAACGTAAAGGGCTACTATTTTAGATCATATCTAATAGGGGAATGTAGGGAGTTGAGCATTGAGATGTTTGTTCGCATTATATTAAAACGTCTACAGTTTAGTAGTCAGAGAAGCAGGTAACGGGGTGGTGATTCCAAAGTATAGCAGTCCGAGGGAAGAAAACGTTGTATGAGAAATAGGATACTCCTTCTTTTTTTTAGCAGCCTGGATGCAATGTTTAGATGGCTTGAAGGATGAGTTGACCAGAAGGCCAAGATCTTTTGTCTTTTTCACCCATATGAACAGAACAGTGTCATCACCGAAATTAAGAACCGAGTCTGAAGGAGAACCCACTATGGCATCTTTATCGGCATTGAGGTTAATTTATTGTCACAGATATAAACCCTTTATGCCTTTATATGAATCTGATATAATCAAAAATTCTTCTGATGATGACATTACTTGATCTTGAGGCATTAAGTGATTAGGAATATCAATTAACGAGGCAAATATCAGCAGCATTCATTGCAACATCTATTTGTTTTTTGTGTGTCTTGATATTCATATTAAAAACCATTTTTTCTATTTTTTTAAAAAGAAAATACAACTTTGTTATATATGGGTCGTGGAATTGCATTCATCTGCAAAAGATCTAGCTAATTTGCATATTCTATTAAACATTCATTTTAATTAATTCCCTATTAGTTTTTTTTTTCGGTTTTCTTATGGGATGATCATCTTTATATAATATTCATGCAGATATTCTACATGATTTATACTTGCGTAATACTTGTGTAAAAAGGTTATAGTAAACACAAATCTCTTTCTATATATATTTAGGTATGTGTATATATATTTAAAATATTTTTCCTACCAAACTCCTCCTAGAGTTTTTGGTATACAGACATGAAACTTAATATACAGGGTATTTGAACACATGCGAAACTTTATATTTGGGTTTTAGCCGGGAAAAATCGGTGCAAAAGTGAAAATTAAAAAATTAAATTTGCCAGGTGAAGGTCAAACGATCGTATTACGAATATGAATGCATAACGTAATAGTTATTGGTTCATGTTTTAATTTTTAGCCTTGCAGCAACCATATCTTTATAATTCAGGCATTAACATCAAAAGAAAGAGTAAATTGTAAGGTAAACATTTTGGTTTCGATTCTCGGTGGTAGCGCACGAGTCATTTTTATTTTAACTTTTTAAATCATTACTATATATTGGGTCCGATATAATCTATCTATATATCTATAAAAGTGAACGTATCTGTGTGTTTGTGTGTTTGTCTGTGTGTGTGTCTGTCTGTGTACATTTCCCTACGCAATAACTCTGTCAACTTTTAGTCTACAGACTCGAAATTTGCTATACAGGGTACTGAGATTTGGGAAAATCTATGTGATCGGTTTTCGGCCAGAAATTTGGCTGTTAAGGGGTCAAAGTTCAACGATTTGCCCTTTGAGAACTCTACCAAACTCCTCCGACAATTTTTGGTCTACACACTTGAAATTTTAGATATAGGTACCTTGGACATGGATCTAAATTAATAATTTGATTTGAGCCCAAAACAATAAATTTTAAGAGGTCATAATAGGGGTCGAAGTGTAAAAAATTGACCGTTTTTTTTTGTTGTGTTTTTTTTTGCTTAGCATTCGCTTCACCTACAAATACCCGGGCAACGCCGGGCACCCATGCTAGTATATCTATAAAAGTGAACGTGTCTGTGTGTCTGTCTGTGTACATTTCCCTACGCAATAACTCTGTCAACTTTTAGTCTACAGACTCGAAATTTGCTATACAGGGTACTGAGATTTGGGAAAATCTATGTGATCGGTTTTCGGCCAGAAATTTGGCTGTTAAGGGGTCAAAGTTCAACGATTTGCCCTTTGAGAACTCTACCAAACACCTCCGACAATTGTAGGTCTATACACTTGAAATTTTAGATATAGGTACCTTGGACATGGATCTAACTTAATAACTTGATTTGAGCCCAAAACAATAAATTTTAAGAGGTCATAATAGGGGTCAAAGTTGAAAAAATTGACCGTTTTTTTTGTTGTTGTGTTTTTTTTTTGCTTAGCCTTCACCTCCAAACACCCGGGCAACGCCGGGCACCCATGCTAGTATATCTATAAAAGTGAACGTGTCTGTGTGTCTGTCTGTGTACATTTCCCTACGCAATAACTCTGTCAATTTTTAGTCTAAATACTCGAAATTTGCTATATAGAGTACTGAGATTTGGGAAAATCTGTGATCGGTTTTCGGCCAGAAATTTGGCTGTTAAGAGGTCAAAGTTCAACGATTTGACCTTTGAGAACTCTACCAAACTCCTCCGACAATTTTTGGTCCACACACTTGAAATTTTAGATATAGGTACCTGAGACATGGATCTAACTTAATAACTTGATTTGAGCCCAAAACAGTAAATGTTAAGAGGTCATAATAGGGGTCAAAGTTAAAAAAAATAACCGTTTTTTTTTTGTTGTATTTTTTTTTTGCTCAGCATTCACCTCAAAACATCCGGGCAATGCCGGGCACCCATGCTAGTATAATAATAAATACAAAATCTGCATTAATGAAAAGATCAGATTTAAGCGTATTTTACGACCGGGTAATGCCAGGCGAACTGCGAGTTATCAATAAAATTAAGAATTAATTAGGATTTGCGACAAATTATTTTAAAATATCTATTTATATATAAATGTATGTGTGTGTGTGTGTGTGTGTGTGTGTGTGTGTGTGTGTGTGTGTGTGTGTGAGTTAGGACTCTGAAATGGCTGGGCCGAGTTTTATAAAATTTCACATAAATATACTATATGTGTCTTGGAGTCTTCTTAGATATGTTTTGTATTGGAATGCCACTGAGAATTATCGAAAATTATTAATCAATCATCGAAAAATTTGATTAAAGAAGGAACAGCCCGGTTGATGATACTTGATTTCTGAATATTAAACTTTAATTCAAGCCATCTAATATATAAAAATAATTTTATAAAATCAACAGCAGCTTCTCTACAATACAATGCAGATTACAATATATTGTAGACTAAGTCACTGCAGGAAGCCATGTGGAGTTTCCTTCTGGTGCACCACAGTGGGTCCCCAACTAAAGCAGGCAATCAATCGATTTGATCGACAAATGGGAAATTTCACCAATGATAATGAAAGTATGGTGTGGAACATTGGTTGATCGTCAATTTCGAGCAACAAAAAAGTAAAATGTAAAAAAGTAACATTTTAAAGTTTCTTTTTTATCTTTACACACATGCACAAACTAAACCCTTTCATGTGTGATATTTCTATTAACCAATATATAAAGTAAAGCTAGTCTGTGTCTTGAATCTTTTCAGTTAACAACTTTCTTCCTTCAATATTATGATAATATTAACTTCAAAGTTAAATAGTTGGTTAAACTAACGTAGCATGCGGCCGCAGCCGAGATTGAAGTCACTACACGAGTTTGTAGTGTAATTCAAATCTTGTATGTAGCTGAATACTTGATGCTTCTCCAGGGCTATCAAGGATATTTTTTTATTGTGACACTATCACTAGATGGGTTGCCCACCACGGCTTAAGAAAGGCCCATTTACCCTCGAGAGAAGGATAGTCATGTCAGTTTTCCAACCTGGTATTTTATCTCGTGGTACATACAGCATCTCACCTTCCCAAATGGTCACCCATCTGATACTTGCTAGTCATGTCTGTTATAGAGCATGGTGTCATCAGCATATATACCCATCTCACAGACAATTTTGTCAGGGAGGTTATTTATGAATATTAGGAATAATAAAGGTTTAAAGATAGACCCCTGAGGCACTCCCACATTTATATCATATTGTTTAGATGTACAATCGTCTAGGACAACCTGGATTTTTCTTTTATTTAAGGATTTAATTATATTAAGCATTTGTCCAGTGATACTGTATAATTTGATTTTCCTGAGAAGACCTTCATGCCATACCCTGTCAAAAGCCTTAGATATATCTAGAGCTACCGCTCTACCCTCCCCTGCTTTGTCCAGTGAATGGTATGTATGTTCAGAGATTACAGTTAGGATGTCTGCTGTGGAACGAGCTTGCCTAAATCCATATTGTTGGTCGGTCAGAAGTTTTGCACCTGTAAGGTGATGGACTAGAGCTTGATTAATTATGGACTCAAATATTTTGGCAAAAAGTGGGAGGAGGCTAATGGGGCGATAATTTAATGGGTCAGTTCTTTGGCCAGAATTCTTGAAAACTGGTACTACAGAAGCAATTTTCCAGCAGTCAGGAAAGCAAGATTAATTAAGGCATTTGTTGTAAAGTTTGGAGAGAACTGGAGCTACTTCAGTGGAGCACTTTTTTAATAGCACAGCCGGGATGAGATCAGGTCCACATGCTTTTGCAGTGTCAAGATTTTTTTATAATAGCATGCACCTGAGATTGTCTAGTGTGGCGCATGTTCACAAAGGAAAGTCAGGGAGAGGGTGGTTAGCAAGGTCCAGTGTGGAGTTGGAGGCAAACCGATTGGCAAAGATGTTAGCCTTCTCGGTTGCTGAGCAAACAACCTCATGATTGTTGGATAGTAGAATTGTTGATTGCCCATTATTTACTACACTGTTGTAGATTTTTCAGAAATCACGGGTTCCTAGTTTCTGTGCTTTGATGCGTTTTTTGGTGGTTTCAGTAAATTCTGTCTTAGCTGTCACTAATTCTTTCTTACAGTTACTTCTGGCTTCTATATACTTCTGTCTGTTTGAACTGGACTTATGTTGGTTAAATCTGTGGTATGCATGCAATGGCAGCTGCACAAGTAGAAGTAAACCATTGGGGAGAGTGGGGCTTGCTATAAAATTTCCACGTAGGAACATGTGCTTCAATTGCCATCACAGCCATATTTACTTTGATTCTAAATCCAATGGTTTGCTGGGATTTTATTTTGAACTAGCCTGAGTGCTCGGTGTTGCCCGGGTGTTTGTAGGTTTGTGTTGAGCAAAATAAAAAAAGTGGTAATAAGCAGGCAGGCTCGAACCCATGATGCAAAAGCGGAAAAGAAGGCGAAAGAAAATCTGATGTCTTACAGCTACTCCATGACGCGACTGGAAGTTCAGAATGTTAAAATTAGGCAAAGTCAATCCAACCAATACAATGACTTGCAAAAATGGCGATGCAAAAAAAAATGATCCTCCTTGTAGAAAAGTGCCAAGTTGAGGGTGGAGGAATTAATGTTTTTGGCCAATTTTTCGATATTTGTCATCCGAAGGGTCGAGCTTCAAAACGATACCAATCTCGTGAGGATCTGTTGCCTCTGTCAAAGGTTTTAGGCAGACATACAAACATACATAAATGCAGGCATACAAACATACATACATACATTTAAACAGACAGGTGAGATTTATATTATAGATGGACAAAATGGAGGTTCTCAGCCGAATCAATCATGAAATGCTCCTCATTCAATTCTGTTTTCGTCTGCTTCAAATATCTCCAATGAATTTGAACAATGAATGTGCATCAAGTAATGTTATACATTTTATAGAGGTTGAACAGGTTTTCATTTCTACACTTCTTAGAATTGAAAACTTTTTTTTTAGTCTTTTTTCTGATTAACTTGTTGGTGACTTCATTGAAAACGTTTTTTGTTTTTTCTCTCAACTACAACAGCAGTGGTGTTTTCTTCATGAGACAGGTCACCTGCTATTTATGTGCTTACGTAGTATGTGAACACCTGAGCTAAATATGTCAGTACCCTCTCCCCAACATCAAATTGCTAGTTATATTATCCTGAACATTTGTGGTATGTTAAAGGAGGGGGAGAAGGGATAAAGGTCATACCTTATAATATGATGCTCAAGTATGTGCCACTGTGCTTGTGTTTCTATCTATCTATCTATCTATCTATCTATCTATATATATATATATATATATATATATATATATATATATATATATATATATATATATATATATGATCCGGGTTCAAATATCCTGACTGGAAGGAATTGTGATCCTATACTGATAAGTGTGCAAGCATGGAACACTAGTGTCTGTATGTATAAAAGAATATTTATTATTTAATTATAATTATATATATAATTATTGTATTATGTGTGTTTGTATGTATTTACAGATGCATATGCATTTATATGTATACATATATGTATTTGATGCATGCATTTTTGTAAATGCGTGCATCAAATACATATAAAGCAAAGTTTTCTTTGTGCGCATGTGTGTCTGTGTGTATTGCATCATCACAGTTATGCAGTTGATTTAAGAGTCAAACTAACTGCAGATTTGGAATCAGCACTTTTGATCCAATGTCTTTATCGATATCAGAAATTTTTATTTGAAGTCAAAAGTATGTTAAAATAACATTAGAATCAAATGTTCAGACATTTTTAGTGCTTTTCATGTCAAATCATTGTACAGAATTGACATATTGTTTACTTTTATTCTATTTTTTTAGGCAGTCGAGTTTAATCCTGGCTTAAGATAGTTACTAGTCTAGCCGCACTGATGAGCTGTGATACAGCGAAACAGTATTGCATGTGGATGACTATAGATGCTTCTTATATTGGGTTGAGCCTATTCAGGAGCGAAATAACAACTAAGAGACAGATTTAAATTCCTCGGAAAAGAAAAACAGTTGAAAAAATTTTTTTCTGTTGATTAAAAAGGATAAATGTTTGTGAAAGAAGACGGAAATCTTTAAAAGTCATAAGAATGAAAAGATCTTACTTATTATAGAATATATTGGCATTCTTTTAAAGAAATCTGGTGAAATTTAGAGCCCATCAGAAGACATTATAAAATAACGCCATATTTGAAACTATTCATCTTAGCCATACTTCTGAATGTTCATATTTATTTTCAAAATGAAGGGCAAAAAATTATTCATAAAATATTGGAGGTCTTATTCGTAAAATATTATTAATAAAAAGCTAAAATTAAATCAGACTAAATTTGCCCATCAAAGATTTCTTAACTGAACATTTACAAAACTAATTTTGGTAGGAAATCCACTCAGCTACCGTTTAATGATACAAATAAGCTTTCATAACTACCAAGAATGGTCGTAAATAATAAAATGTTTATTTTTAAATTAGTGTAGTCATATAAATTTCTTATTCTACAAATATTAATAAAATGTTTACTTACAAAGAGTTTTGCATTATGCTAAGTAAGTAGCAAGCAACATCATTTAATGATAGTGCTTTACCCGAGAGGCGGGGGGGGGGGGTCTCTATGTATATATTGTCATTTTAGGAACATTAAAACCAAATAAACAATAAATATGAGTCGTTTGAGACCACATATTTTAAGAAATAAGTCAGAGAGAGTTGCAACCTTGGTTGAAGTGAGTGTTCCTAATGATGGAGATATGAACAGAGCTGAAAGGGAGAAACATACCAAATATCAAGGTCTCATAGATGATATGCAAAGAAAATGGAATCTTAGAGAGATATCAATCATACCAGTTATCATAGGTGCTATAAGGCCTATGAAGAAGAACCTGAAGTCCTACCTAACTAATATTCCTGGTGAACCAAGTGCAAAAGAAATCCAGACAATTGCACTTAAGGGCATAATGAGGATACTAAAAAGAGCTCTCGGTTTGTTTCAATAAAAAGCAGGGCAATGTTGGCAGCTGGTTTGGCTGCCCCAAACCCAGCATTACAATCTTCAAAGGAAGAAAATTAAAAAAAAAAAAAAAGACTCATCTTTGTTTCAGTTTGCTACTGTTTATATTACAAACACATTGGAATTGACACAAAATGGATATGGTTGGTTGGTTGGTTGTTTTTGTTTTACGGCATATCAACCCTTTTCAGGTTATTTAATGCCGAATCCAAAGATTTTGAAGAAATATTTTTAAATAGAATATATTTGTTGTTTTTAAGTCGGTTTCTATTTAACCCATAGTTGGGACTATAACAGGTACTACCACCAGAGTGGACCTGGGAGCAATGGCAATTAAAGGGTGGCTCCATACTCCCCAAAGCCCACAAGCTGGGGCTTCACCACTGGATATAGTTTAAAGTCATATCCAGGACCACAAAATGGATATAAAAATTTATTTAATGAACAAGTTAGAAACAAGTGTGTGTGTGTGTGTGTGTACACACAAAAGAATGCAACGTTGTTGTATGTTCATTGTGTGTATATGTATGAACAGGAAAAGTCTCCATAAGTTCATTGTAAATACATGTGTACCGAGTGTTTAGATAAGTTTATTAATGCTGATGTATACATGTGTCTTCTTACCTTCTCAACCTATATACTCAATGAATTTTTGATCTACAGACTTGAAATTTGGTATATAGCGTATTCAGAAATGTGGAAAACTTTTCAATCAGTTTTCATCCGACAAAAAGGGTTGCTAAGGGGTCAAAATTGAAAAATGGGTATGTGGGGGATGATTAGATTTTTCTCTGCTTTCAACTGTTTCATGACTGTGCATGCATGGCCATGAAACATGACAGCTTTCGTATGTTAAGTATAAGTTGGTTTGAAAATACTCCATAAAAATAATGTCAAGCTTGTCTAATGGTTATCATACTTGACTCACTGTCTTTAGGTTGTGGTTTCGATCTCAGCTTGAGTATTTTTTTTTTTTACTTACAAGGAGTGGACTTTTAGAAAAAACCTAATGCTCACATGCACATGTCTCAGATTCTTTTTATAATTTTTTTTTTTTTTCATTTCTTTTTAAAAAGAATTTAATATTACATTTAATAACTATGGATTTCTATTTATAATAAATAAGAATTCTGCATTAATTAAAATATAATTTTTATGCATATTTTACGATCAAGCAATGCCGGGCGACCTGCTAGTAAAAAATAAAATATTGGTCAGGATTAAATATGAAACTCGACTGAAATTTTATTTTTTATTTTTAAGAACATGAATCAATATTTGTCGTATTGGATGGATGAAACAAATTGTTTTTTGTTGTTTTTTTTCCATGCGTATTGTTGTAAATGAATGAACACGTAAAACAAACCTCTTGCCAAGGCTTTATTGAACAAAATTCACAGTTACTATAGCAAGAGAGAAAGAACTCAGTCTTTTAAAGTAAAAGGAACGCGTGCAAAATCATGTGGCAAGAAACTGAATTTGCATATCTTTCTTTTTTCTTTTTTTTTTAATAGTAAGGACAAAACAATTTAAATGAAAATATTTTAAACAGTAAGAACAAAATAATTTAAATGAAAATATAACAGGGCATAAAAAGAAAGGCAAAATGGCAGTTCAATGAATTTCATGAATGGTAGATGTCGTGAACTCTTGTTACTTATTTGAATAAAAAGCCTGGTTTCAGAGAAGGGAGATTTTTTGAGCCGTGAGTTTGGACTGCAGCAATGCAGCATGTGTATGTAGAGTACTGAGACATTATGATTTTTTTAACTGTAAAAATTAAAACCACAGGTGTCACTCAAACTTTTTCATTCAAACACGGTCTTCGTTATTGTAATGGTTGTGTAAAATGGGGAAAAAATGTATTCTTCCAGGTTGTTACTGAATTCAACACAAAAAGCAAATAGCTGCATCCATGTCTCTGCTATATATAGCCATCAAAGGAGATCACCACTGGTTACTTCCTGTTCAGTGGAGATTTCTCCTTGTTACTTCTTTTTATCAAAGTCAGACAACTCTTATACCTATACAGTTATGTAATATTTTAAGAATAAATTCCAGAATAATGATAAAAGAAAAATTTTACTCTGGCTCTTTTGGGGGTCTATCTCATGAAATATTCAAGAGAATTTAATGTATAAATTCCTGAGATTCTATATATAGTGATCCGCTGATTGTTTTGCTGTCTTAGAGCTATTCAATGTGGCTATATTAGCAAAATCTTCAATCTGAGATTGAAACCAACTGGTTTTGATAACAGATAGGCATATTATCCATTACACAATCAGCATAAGCTTATTAAAGCGAATGAAATCTAAATGTTTATATTCAACATCTTCATCAACCAAGTTGAAGTCGTGTCGGAGTCACAAGTAAAAAAATAAACATCTTTGATATTTTATTTTGTTGAGATTAACAACATGTGAGTAGAGAATTTAAATTAATATCCCATAATAAAAAAAAATGCTGTGTATTAATTACTTTGCACGATAAAAAAAAAAAAAAACATGCTAAACGGCCGCCAGATGACAAAGATAACATTATTGTTTGCATTATTTTAATTGTTCTGATAAATGAGGGGAGTTCGAATATGGAGAAAATATTTGTCAGGCACTGGATTGTGGTTTGCGAAGAACAATCGCGACAAGGGAAAGCAAAAGGAAATCGACTGTATTCATCGACGACAATAAATATGTAACGATATCCTGTTGAAGATACCGGGACAGGTCCTTTGTAGTCTATAGAGTCACGCTGAAAGGGAGCAGTAGAACGGATCAGTGTATTATTAGTAAAATCAAAGAATTGAGGTTTTATTTTGGCACAAGTCGTACATTCAGATGTCACATGCCGGACTTCATCAATTCAATATGGTATATTTTGTGACCTTATAAAATGCCAAAAGCGCTGTACTCCAGAATGTATTAATGAATTGTGTAGCGACTTTAGTTCCTTCAAGGAAGAAGCAGCAGCACCACATACTCTCTGTAATGCATCGGCAACAATGTTTTCACTTCCGGGATGGTGTTTTATGTCGTATGAAAATGGGAGAAGTTCCATTTTCCACCGTATAATTTTATCATTTTTAATTTTTCCTCGGTTAGCAGGTTTAAACATAAAAGATACGGCTTGCTGGTTTGTTACAATAGTAAAGTGCTTCCCAGCAAGGAGATCCCTCCATTTTCGGACGCACTTGACTATGGCATAAGCCTCTTTCTCGACTATGTGAAGTCGTATTTCAGATGGGTTTAGCGATCGAGAAAAGAATGCTACAAGCCTCTCAGCCTGTAAGAGAGTGCCTCCGATAGCCTTTTCTGAGGCATCGGTTTCAATAGTAAATGGTAATTCATCATCAATAACTTTTACAGACGATTTGGCAACGTCCTCCTTAAGTTTTTCAAAGGAATTAATAACTATAGGAGGCATGGGAAATTGTTTATTTTTGACCAGTGGATGAATTTTGTATGAATACTTAGGTATCTATTTCGCGTAGTACGAAAACATTCCAGGACACCTCTTTAACGAATCTGAATTGGAAAGAGGAGACATTTGTAAAAGAGGTTTCAAATGCTCAGGATCTCGTTGTCTAGTCCCGTTACAAATTTGGTACCCAAGCAAATTGATGGAATGAAGTGAAAACTTTGATTTTTCTCGGTTTATTTCGAGGTTATATGTCGAGGCAGCCTTTAAAAAACATTCTAAATAAACATCATGTTTTACCGCAAATAGTAATATCATCTATATATGAAATATACGCAAATAATAATATCATTTGTATATGAAAAAGTTCCAGATTATTTGTTGTCAAAAATGAAAGAATTCATAAACCGATGAAAAGCATAAACCGCATTAGTAACACCCATGGGTATTCGTTTGAATTGGTACAAACGATTTCCAGCTTGAAAGGCCGTGTAAGGCCAATTGTTATATAGGGGTTTCATTAAAAGAGAGTCTTATTAGAGTTTGTCGTTGTGTCTTAGAGAGAGAGATTAGATTGTTCGTGTTATAAAGAATGTTGTTGTTTCTGTTATGAAGATTCATATATATTAAAATTGTTCATACTTAGATTTGTAATAGAAGCTCTTTGAGTGAGGAGATAGTGTTGAGACATTGTGTAGACAGTCTTAGTGTAGATATGAGATGTAGTGTTCACATTGTCGATATGAGATGTGTATGTAAAACATTTTATAACACAGATATATAGACATATAATAACAATTTTCACTTTACCTTTTGGTAGAATCACAACACAAAGATGACGTTTATAAAAACACATGATGGGTTTATTTCTTCTCACGACCGGCCGTTGTTTTCTGAGTCAAGAATTCAAAGCTTCACATTCTAAGTTTCAAAAGTGACCGTCTCGCTTCTAGACGTTCGAATCCCAACTCGACTGTCGTCTGTCGCCCTCAGACTCTCTCTGAGTTTCTCCTCAGTTTCTCTCTAAAGTTTCTAACTATATCTAGAACTTCCCATTTTCCATGACGTCATACACATGTTAAAACATGTGTCTTCTTTCACGTGTTCTGGACATGCGTGTCCAAAACTTTTTCCTTTGCTTACAAAAGGTATTTTTAACCTATATTCCCAATAACCTATTTTTCCAATATGTTAAAAACATGTTTATTAAATTATCTTGTAGTTGCATTCCTCAATTGAATTTTTCATAACAGACTTGTCGACGCACATTCTTTTCTTGAAACTATTTTATCTCTAAGCTAAACAATGGTTTGTTTTACTTCCATTTTCTAATTCTCTCTCGTAATCTATTTCTAAACCTAATTTACGAGGTTCGAATTTCGTCTATTCTATTTCATTTTCATTTTAACTAAATCTCTCTATTTTTATACTTACATGAAAAGGGGACAGCCCTTATCATGTAACACAATCTTCGGGACAAATTTCGATCTGGTAATACACTTTGGATAAGTCAATTGTACTAAATATACGATATTGGGCTATTTGGTTGACGAGATCCTCAATCCGAGGCAAAGGGTATGCATCAAGTAAGATGAAACGGTTAATTGCTTGGGAGAAATCAACTACTAATCGTTTCTTTTTATTAGGTGACAAAGTCACAACAATCTGAGCACGCCATGGTGAATAACTTGTTTCAATTACATCATCCTCAAGCAGTTGTAGAATTTCCTTTTCAATGAATCGAGCATCCTTCGCACGGTAATTTCGGGATTTAGTAGCAATAGGTTTGCAATCAGGGGTCCAGTTTCGAAACAATTTTACAGGGGCACAACTGATCTTGGTTAGGGTGCAGATTTTTAGAATATCCTGAGGTCCATCAAAAGAAATAGTGATACCCTGATGTAGTTTTAAAAAAGGCACTCCGAGTATAATATCCATACAGGAATCAGGAAGCATTGTAAAGTCAGTTTCTTTATATTTGCAACCAATGAAGGAAATGTTCTCTGTGCAATATTCCGATAGTTTTAGGGAAACGGCGGATGATGCCATGGAAATTACGGAATTACGTTTTGAAGTAGACAGCTTCATTGTTTTAACAATACGAGCACTGATAAAGTTATCAGAACTGCCGGTGTCTATGAGGACAGTTAATTTTTTTCCTTTTAATTCAACAATTTTAGTAATGGGAGGGCACCTATCACCTTTAGCATGGGATATCATAATAGCAGAAGTAGAACGTGAAGGTGTCGGCATAGTAGAAAGGCAAACTTTGGAGAAATGACCGAGTTTACCACAGTTTCGACATACCTTATCGCGGGCAGGACAATGACGACGACCATCCTTAAAGTAACGTCTCCCTCTATAGTTGTAACACTTGCCATGAGCAGGAAGGGCAGCAGAAAATTGTACAGAGTCACACTCCATACGAAAACCAGTAGAATCAGAAATTTTAGTAATAGTGGCCTCCTCGGCAGGATCAGTAGACACATTGTTAGTTTTAATAGAAGTAGTAGTAGTAGTAGTAGTAGTAGTAGTAGCAGCGGCTGCTCCAATCAGGGACGTCTATAATTCAGCACGAAAGTGACCTTGTTCTAAAGCTCTAGCACATTGAGTAGCCTCTTTGAGAGTTAGCATATCAGTTTCAAGTAGTCTAGCACGTATTACTGAGGACTGGAGACCATGTATAAATGCATCACGGACAGATTCATCCCTGTAAGTAGTAGCAGTAACGTCTTTAAAGTAACAGTCAGCAGCAAGTCGATTCAAGACCTGAAGATATTGGTCAACAGACTCGTTTTCTTGTTGCAGACGCGTGGAAAGCAGATGTCTAGCATGAATAACGCTTGGAGACTTGTCGTAAACACCTTTCAGTAATTCGACAGCGTGTTCAAATCCTGAATAACCCTCGATAACATCAGCAATGGTGGGACCAATGTTTAAATAAAGAACTTCGAGTTTATCAGGGTTTAACGAAGCAATAGTTGATAAATAGTAATTAAAGTTATGATACCACAATCTCCAAAGCTTGCTAGCCTGAGGGTCTGCCGAGGATATATCAAATTTGTCCAGACGAATGATCTTCTCCATGAGGGAAATAAATTTCTGTTAAATAAATTGTATTGTTGTAAATGAATGAAGACGTAAAACAAACCTCTTTCCAAGGCTTTATTGAACAAAATTCACAGCTACTAAAGCAAGAGAGAAAGAACTCAGTACTTAAAGAAAAAGGAACGCGTGCAAAATCACGTGGCAAGAAACTGAATCTGCATAACTATTTTTTTTTTAATAGTAAAAACAAAACAATTTCAATGAAAATATTTTAAACAGTAAAAACAAAACAATTTCAATGAAAAGATAACACTATGTGACTAAATCAATCAACAAAATGTCACCAAAATAAAACTGTTTCAATTTTAAATACTAGATATTTTATATATTGAATTAGTTTTTTTGTTAAAAAAAATTAATATGAAACTTTCATAAGAAAATGGACATTTTCAATTTTAACCAGCGTTCATTTCAAATGTCCTTTGATGATGTTTCTGTGTCTTCACACATTTGGTTTGTTTTAAAGCATATCAACTATGTCTGGGTTATTTAATGCGAATTAAAGTTATCAAATATAATTCTATAGATACAATGATCTATTATATAAAGGGCAATTATCAGTGTGTATGTGTGCTTGTATGTCCAGCTAAAAGTAACAGAAAACTACAAAATAAAGAACCATAAAGTTGATATATTTTTGATTAGTGCTGCACTGAACGAATAATATCTAAAATTTAGAAAAATATTGTTCACTCTCTGGGGTGGGAGGGGGGGTCAACTGGGCCTACATAAAATCGTCTTTCTTCTTCTTAATATCTCGTTTCATTTTGTTGAATAACCTTTGTTTTCTGCACAATTGCACTTGTTGACCTATTTATATCCAATAAAATTATCCTATCTCCAACCTCTCTCACAAAGAATTCCAAATTATCCACCCCCACCTGTCAACCATTTATTTTTAAAATAGCTGTTTTTTACTAGACGTACACCTTAACATGTGACTTGTCAAGCCATAAGCGCAAAGCTAGTGGAGGTGGGAGAGAAAAGGGCTTATTACTAGTTTCAGATCATCATCATCATCATCATCATCATCATCATCATCATATCAGCAGCAGCAACAGCAGCAGCAGTTTAATATCCATTTCACATGCTCGCATGCATTGGATGGCTTTTATAAATTAACTTCCAAGCTAACCTATCTCTAGCCAGGCCTTTATTTATCCTTCTTTCTCTCAAGTACATCCTTATCATTTGATCTCGTGTTTTCTATGACTTCCCCTTGTGAAATAACCATGTGACTTCAACTGTTCTACATTTACCCAGGAACTTTCATCGATCTATTCAGCGTAGTTATACCATTGAAAATTCTTGTGCATGCATCTCCCTATGCTGTCCAGGTGTAATCTTCCTCTGAGCCCATCAGATCTGAGTGTGTATTTAAGACTTGCATTATACATCTGTTGCATCATTCTCGTGTCATTTCTCTTCATGCGACACATGTCCTCAACCCTCACTGATCAGTTTTCATTTCCGTACATCATCACACTGCATAGATGGTTGGTTGGTTGATTGTTGTTTTTTTTTACGGCATACTAACCCTTTTCGGGTTATTTAATGCTGAATCCAAAGATTTAAGAAAAATTTTTTAATAGAATATATTTGTTGTTTTCAAGTCGATTTCTATTTAATCGATAGTTGGGACCATAACAGGTACTACCGCTCCGGGTCAGAGTGGACCTGGGAGCAATGGTAATTAAAGGGTGGCTCCAAACTTCCCAAAGCCCGCAAGCTGGGGCCTCACCACTGGATATAGTTTAAGGTTATATCCAGGACCACACTGCATAGACATGCTTGATGAACTTTTCCATTGGTTGAGACTGATAAAGCTCTGCTGATTAATGATGACAGTGTGTTCTCTTACTTTTCAATCAACCATAGTCATTTTATTATGTCACAAGACATGAATACAACAAACCCACGTGGAATGGCATTAAGTGGAACAAATCTTATTCAATTTATACTTTTTATTTGTTTTTTTAATTAATGAAGTTCCTACTCCTTTCAACCCTTTAATAACATTTCTATTATTTTTTATTCTAATAATTTTCAAATCTACATAAATAAAACAGTAGATTATGTGTGTGCGTGTGTGTGTGCATGCGTGTGTGCGCGCACGCGCATGTGTGTAAATATTTAACATAACACTGAAATTAACAGGAAATAGTAATCATACACCAAGGATGTTTTATAACGAATACAATCTTTGTTTGGATGGATGAATAACGCATACAGAAATGTCGGCAAGTTGAAATGCAAAATATTCATTTCAACTTGGCGACATATTTCTATTACTTTTGCACATGCGCACATTTATTCATACGTTGAAGTGGTTTAATTTTAATATCTAAACAATTATTTGCTTTCAAATATATTTTCCTTAAAATTAAGAAAACAATTGTTGTTTTTGAATGAAGCAAATTATTAGAATAAAAAAAAAATGTTTTTCTGAATGAAGCAAATTGTCAGAAGAAAAAATTTTAAAAAATTGTTTTATTTTATTTTATTGTTTTGTTTTAGATGTTTTTTATTGTTTTAATTGTTGGATTTTACAGCACTGCAATCGTTGTTCTATCGTTTGATGTCAAAACCATACATGCTTTGTGTGCTATCAAACCTAATATATGAGCACCAAGAAAGATTTGATGAGGAAAAAAGACAAAGAAGTTTCAGAGTCAATTTTAAAAATGCCATACATGTTTTGTGTACTGTTTGTAGATTAATTTGAAGAGATTTTTTTTGTTTACATACAGCGCATGGTTTTCTCAAATATCCACCCATTTA
Source organism: Euprymna scolopes (assembly GCF_053919585.1). Lineage (NCBI taxonomy): Eukaryota > Metazoa > Mollusca > Cephalopoda > Sepiida > Sepiolidae > Euprymna > Euprymna scolopes. Next base: position 194,378,075 of record NC_136483.1, read on the forward strand.
TTCTGACCATGCTTAATGTTGCTTAACTTTGGTGATCTTATTAGATGGCTATTGATTACAAATAGCTAAATGGAGGCCATCTAGAACATATGCTGTAGAATGGAGAAAAAAAAGGCCAAAGACCCTAGTGTTTTGATGTGATGTTTTGAATATAATAAACTAGTTATGACCAAAGTTTCATTTCATTCGGACAAAACACGGGGCCTAATTAGAGTTGAGGACCATTTTTTTTGGTCACTCTGTATAAGCACAACATTAAATATCATGTAGTTATTTTGCTTTATAACAGAATTTTCTTTTGTATTTGCTAATATCTTAAACTACATTTGCCACAATTAACACAGATACTACGCTATGATCACAGCCCAAAGAATCACAACATTACAATAGGACCTTTATAGGTATTATCACTCCATCTGGGAATAATGGCAACTGAGAGGTGATTTCACACTCCCTAAATCGTTCAAATTCAAATCTCTTCAAATTAATCTACAAACAGTACACAAAACATGTATGGCATTTTTAAAATTAACTCTGAAACTTCTTTGTCTTTTTTTCCTAATCAACCAATTTGAACGATTTAGGGAGTGTGAAATCACCTCTCAGTTGCCATTATTCCCAGATAGAGTGATAATACCTATAAAGGTCCTATTGTAATCTTGTGATTCTTTGGGCTGTGATCATAGCGTAGTATCTGTGTTAATTGAGGCAAGCAGGGCCAAGGCTGAAATATTATTATTATTATTATTATTATTATTATTATTATTATCATTATTATTATTATTATTATTATTATTATTATTAATTGATTTGAGCGATGGCGGGTCGCTGGATAAATTATTATAATTAGAAAAATAAACAATTAAATTGTGAAAAAATGATTTACATATAATGTAATAATATCACAAAAGGAATGTGAAAATAGAAAATAGATGTAAACATGATTTTTAGTTTGCATAAACAAATAACTAGATTGAGGTTACTCAGCTGTTGGTCTGAGACACGTAATTAGACACGTGATGAGATGTAGATTTGGGGAGATTCTAATCAGTCGTTAGCTGGACGTTAGAGAGAATGGACGACTCAAAAAGGGGAGTTGATCTCTCCATGACGGTAACGTCATCTCAAGTAGCCAAGATGTAAAAACGTGTAATCTCTGAAGATGCCAGCCGGATCACGAAAATAAATGTTCATAAATAATCCAGGTATAGTCTCTCCTATTTTTACATGTCTCCACATCAACCATTATTGTACGCATACAGTTACACCATGAAAACATCCTCAATAAATATTTAAAGATCTTATTTAAAACCTGAAGCATAAAAAACATACCAAAATTTTTGAAAACTGTGGAGATATTGGTCATGTTGCATTAGTTGATCAAGTCTTCTTTGGCATGTAACAAACATATGGTCAGATTTGCACCTCATAGTAAATATGCTGTTGAAGGGTTAGTTATTGCGTCATAGTGACGTCGATGTATAGAGGTTGTCTGCCCTTCTTTCTCTTTGTGATGTGTGTAGAGCTGTTTGTTTTTCTCATTCATTTAGTAGCAGTTGTAACAGTTGTCATAGCAAAGAAAATTATAACATACATTATTTGTTCCCAGCCTTTAATTTCTTTTACTGTTTTCTTTTATTATTAATTTTTTTTACTTATATTCAGCCCAAGTAAGGCACATTGCCATGTAGATGTAAAAGACAACTGTAAATTAGGAACCAGATTTATAAAAGTAACTGAAGTGAGTAGAGAAAAGGACAGAAATAACTTTAAAAACGGAAGGCTTTAATACACGATAAAATATATACAGGGCTGTTTTCTTTAGAATATAGTTCGCTACTGAAGAGCGTGTAGACAAGGGGCAGATAATATGCGCTATGTCAACATGATTAAAGTTATTGGTGAAGGGGGAATAACTCCGTATCGCCATATATTACATTCTCTCATCCTTAAAAGATTTAGAGTTCGTTGTATCGTACTGGTTTGTGACGCTCTCGTGTAGACCGTCTCAACTTTTCAGGTTCCTGGGTTAATGCAGGATCCTCATCCTCTGCTGACGGGCGGATGCTCTCACCATCCGTCATGCTCGTCTCTGCCGGGTCATCTTCCATGTTTGGTCCTTTAGTTGGTGTTGGTGTAAGTGTGATTTCCTCATTTCTGGTGGTGGTTGTGTCTTTTCTTAAGGATAAGTCACCAACTTCTTAAGGATAAGTCACTCATGGAAACTATCGATTCCCTTCCGTCAGGAAAACGCATTGTGCATATTGTGGATTCGCTTCTACTAAATGCAACTCTTCTACAAGGGGTTCATACTTACTGGTATGAACATGACGATATAAAAGTACCGGGCCCGGTGTAGTGAGCCAGGAAGGAGTGTCCACTTGGTGAGTGTCGTTGATAAGAAAATAGTCTCTCATGAGGGGTTACGTTAGTTGCAGTGCAGAGCAAAGATCTGATTGCGTGTAGTACTTCTGGGAGTACGGTTTCCCATTGAGCTTCTGGGAGGTTTCTAGAGGTTAGTGCCAGTTGTACGTGTTTCCAGACAATGCTGTTGTAGCGTTCACATTGTCCATTCCCTTGAGGGTTATATGGAGTTGTCCGACTGGTTGCTATGCCTAAACCGGTAAGGTATTCCCGGAGTTCCTTTGATGCAAATGAAGACCCGCGATAGGTGTGGATATATGAGGTCATTCCAAAAATGGTGAATAACTGGTTTATACACTTAATCACCACATCTGTTGTCATATTTGGACAAGCGAAGGCGAATGGGAAGCGTGAATATTCGTCGATCACTACCAACATATATCGATTTTTGGAGTTGGAAGGTAAGGGTCCTTTGAAGTCCATGCTGAGTCGTTCCATTGGTTGTGTGGCCTTAATTAGTTTCGCTGCGTCTGGTGTGTGGAAACGAGGTTTTCAACGGGCACATACAGGACACTCAGCACATACTTTTTTAACGTCTTCTATCAAGTATGGCAGGTTTCTAATTTTTATGAAGTGAGTTAGTCTGGTGATGCCTGGATGACAGAGTCGAGTATGGAGGTCGAATAGTTTTTCTCTGCTAACGACAGCTCCACAATGTGCTCTTGATAGTGTGTCAGCAGGGATGTTATTCTTGCCTGGGCGGTACATTATGTCATAGTCATAACACCCCAGCTCCATCTTCCATCTTTGGATCTTATTGTTTTTAATTTTACCTAGTCTCTCTGAGTGGAACATGTAATGCACTGCTTGTTGGTCGGTGACAATTGTAAAATGTTGAGTAGATAAATAGTGGGACCATTTTTTGACAGCTTCGACTATGGCGCAAGCCTCTTTCTTGACTGAGGCATATTTACGCTCAGTGGGTGTTAGTGTACGTGAGAAGAAAGCCACAGGACGACCGGCTTGGTTCAATGTAGCCGCAACAGCTGTATCAGAGGCGTCTGTTTCCACTACCAGTGGGATATTCTCATCGATGGAGTGTAGTAAGGTACCCTTGATCTCTTCTTTGAGGTCTTTGAATGCCTTCACAGCATTTTGCTTCAGGGGGAAGGAGTCGGCTATAATCAAGGGTCTGATCTTGTCTGAAAATTTGGGAATCCACTGAGAGTAGTATGAAAACAACCCGACAACTCGCCATAGTGCCGCTTTATCTCTTGGGGTTGGCAGTTCCTTCAGTGGCCGTAGTCTTTCTGTGTCGGGTTTTATTTTACCCTGAGATATAGTGTAGCCCAAAAACTCAATAGATTCTGTTAAATATAACAGATTTATTTTCATTGAAGGTCAGGTTGTGTAGCCGAGCTACCTCCCTGAATTTTGTGAGGTTCTTATCATGTTCCTGCTGGGGCATTCCTACCACTACTATGTTGTCTATGTACACATAGGTACCAAGGAGGCCGTTTTGTTTTACTAGATTATCTCTGGTTCTTTGGAAGCAGGCCACTCCATTCTTGACTCCAAATGGTACTCTACAAAATTGGTATAATTTCCCGTTAGCTTCAAAAGCCGTATACGGTTTTTCTTCCTCCCGAATAGGTATCTGGTGATAGGCGCTTTTTAAGTCTAGTGATGTGTATAGTTTATATCGGGAGATTTCCCACACCAATTCATCCATTCTAGGTAAGGGGTAAGCATCTAGTTTTGTAAATCTATTGATTGTTTGGCTGTAATCAACCACCAGTCATTTTCTTTGTCGTTCATTCGAGACAATAAGAACTTGAGCTCTCCACGGAGATGTACTCTCTTCAATTACTCCCTCCTGAAGCATTGTATTTATTTCGGATTCGATAAAGTTTCTTTCATTGCCTCCGAATCTCCTAGACCTAGTAGCAATGGGTTTGCAGTTAGGTGCAAGGTTTGAAAAAAGTGGGGGACTGTCTACTGAAGCTGATGGTACGCTGCATGCAGTAGGGTTAGACATGACAAGATCTTTCCTAGGACCACCGAAAGCAAACAAGACTCCAGAATGTTGTTTCATGAAATCCTGACCAAGAATGACATCACTGCAAAGATTTGGTAGTACAGAGAGAGGAGTATTTGGGTAAGACTCACCTAGCAAGTTGAGGTTGACTGAGCAAAGTCCTTTTACTGGAGTGTTCAGTGGCGAAGAGGCCATGGAGACGGATCCTGAAGCGGGTTTTATTTTTAATTTATTTCTTTTTGCGTAGTCGAGCGAAATGAAAGATCCAGAGCTCCCGGTGTCCATTAATGCCGCAGCTTCATTTTTTCCAATCATTATGTATACAGTGGCTTGCCTTAGTATCGATGAAGAGGAACAAAGAGAAAAAGCTGCCGTTGAATCTGAAGCTACTATTACGGGTGAAAACTTATTGTTGTTTGTAATAGTAGCAAGTCTGTGTGTTTCAGTTGACGAATGTATTGAAGCTGAAGTAGTTGTATTTGGCCTGGACCGACAGACTTTCGCGTAATGGCCGATTTTGTTACATCGGCGACACATGCTTTCCTTAGCTGGGCAGAATTGGCGATCGTGACGTGGTCTGTTGCAGAAATAACACCGTGATTTTGTGTTGGGGAGCGCGGCACAATTTTCCTTCGTTGAAACGTTCCCATTCTCAGTTGTAGAAGCACTGACTGGTGGAAAATAGCACGAATAAGATTCACAGTTTTTCTGAGCTGTGTCGAGTGCCCTAGTTCGGTCAATGGCGGTATCTAGGTCGAGAGTCCTGTTTTCCAATAACCGTTGTCTGATGGTGTTCGATCATAGACCGGTAATAAAAGCGTCTCTTACACTATCATCCCGGTTTTGTGCCGCATCAACTGCTTTAAAATTACATTCTTTTTATAGAAGTTGTAATTCTTGTACGTACTCGTCAATGGTTTCTCCCTCTTTGTGTACGCGAGTTAACAGCACGTGTCTGGCGAAAATTTTGTTGATGGGTTTAACGTATAATTCCCTGAGTCAATTGATTGCTGCCTCGTAGGTTTGTTGCTCCGTTATGTATTCATAGACATCCGAGGAAATGTACGTAACCAGCAGATCTAGTTTATCGATATCATCCCGTATTTCAGTTCTCCTCATCAAAGCCGAAAAAGTCCGATACCAGTGGTTGAATATTTTCGTAGAGGAAGCGTTGTTAGGAAGTGTATCCAGTTTGTCAGGTTTTAAGAATTTGTCCATCTTCGTGCTTTCGTAGTTATATATATTTAATATTTTATCGTGTATTAAATTGAAGTGAGTAGAGAAAAAGACAGAAATAACCTTAAAAACGGAAGGCTTTAATACACAATAAAATATATACAGGACTGTTTTCTTTAGAATATAGTTCTCTACTGAAGAGTGTGTAGACAAGGGGGAGATAATACACGCTAAGTTAACATGATTAAAGTTATTGGTGAAGGGGGAATAACTCCATATCGCCATATATTACAGTAACCTATCTGGGGAGTTGAGCAACTAGATGTTTGTTCACATTATATTTAAATTTTATTGCAGTAATTTCATACGCAGTATTAATGTTCCTCCTTAGCGAGTAATCAATGATAAACGGCTGTTACAATAGCACAAAATCATTTGCAATCATTATCAAAAGAGGTGGAAATATGGAGAGACTTGTCACTCAGATTCCAAGGAAAACTACTACTTATTGTCAATGAACAACCACTGATCACGATCTGTGTGAGAACTTTTAGTGAGTAAATAATAATAATAATGATAATAATAATAATAATATAAAAGCAGATATGACTGTGTTGGAAAGGCAGTCAACTGGGAACTATGCAAACTTCTGCAATTTGAACATGCATCTAAATGGTACAAACGATGTTAAAAATGAAAAGCGTACAATCCACTGGAACATGTAGGTACAAATGGAAAACTCATCCAAGCCGTGATAATATTGGTTATGATAATAGTCCAGAAGAAGGAAAAAAAACTATGACATTATACATGTTGCCGTTCTAGCAGATTACCCATTAAAGAGCAAGGAAACATAAAACCTAAACAAACCCATTGTATTTACCAATGAGCTTAAAGGAATATGGAACACGAAAAAAATCACAATAATTATAGGAACACGAGAAACAGTTCCAAAAAATTTGTAAAATAGACGAGGAGAAATCAAAATCAAACTGAGGATTGACGCCATAGAATGTAGAGCAATAATGAAAACAGCCAAAATATTGAGAAAAATCCTTAAATGTAGAAACCACCCCACATAACCATCGAACGCTCTTCGGTGAAATAGAAATAAAACAAAAAAAATCTAGAAAGAACTTTACACAAACCCAAGGCAGCTGAAACTGCTAGAAATCCAATAAGCTGATCCGCCTCTTCTAAAAACATGGTGGCACCAGTCTTGATTTCTACCATAGAAAATAGTCATGAAGTGTCAAGGAAGATGAAAAGTGAGGAATGGCAGCACCATCCATATTTTCACTGGAAGGGTACAGAGAGTACTGGAATCTTGGAAGTTTATTGCTGCTCAAATTCCAGAGAAATTCAACGGTTGTCATCAGTAAGAAGTCAATGGTAAACGACAGTTGCAATAATGTAAAGTGATTTGCAGCAGTCATTTAAAAGTAGGCAGAGTGTTCAAAATGTGGGAGATGTTGTGGCTCAGCTTCCAGAGAAGACCATCTGTGTTTTCAATGAACGATCACTGGTAAAAACTTGTGTTATAACTCCTAGTGAGTAACATAATAATACTACTCTAAAAATTTAATCCTAACAGAAAATTTATAGAGATTTCAATACATGAAATGGAGAGGATGACTAAAAGGTGAACCGCATTAATACAAAAGACAGTGAGAAGGAAACGTTCCCTAACAACTACAGACCAATAACCTGTTTACCAACCATCTGGAAAATCTTAACAGCATAATTTAGGAGATCTACCAGTCCCTTAATAGCTGTCGGCTTTTTCTCATGGAACGGAAAGGAAACTGAAAAGCAACATTCAGGACAAATAATTTGCTATACTTCAACCAAAAGATATTGAAGGAAATAAAAATCAGAAAAAGGAACATGGTTGGTTAAAGCTGTACAAAATCTCTGACAAAATTATTCGTATGGAACATGAACAAAACAATGAGAATACCAATAATAGTAGGAGCACTCAGAACAGTTCTGGAAAAACTGGAATAATTGAAATAAAAAGTTGGATTGACAACATACAAACAATCATATTGATGCAAAGAGTTGAAATATTAAAGAAGAATTTAATCAAGTGAGGAAATCAACCTGGGCATATATATATATATATTGTCATTCAAATTCCAGAGAAAGTCAATAGTCATTACTAGTGAAAATTCAATTGCAAATGGCTGTTGTTGTAACATTGTCCGAGAACACAAAGGAGATCAAGAATAGAAAAGACTTCAACTCGATTTTCTTTGTAACAATGACATTTATTTTCTTATTGTTACGGTTGTGACATCATCCACGTGATCATCATCTCCAGCGTCATTCACATCTCGAACATTCTCTATATCTCTAACGTGATCATTCTCTTTTTTTTCTTTTTTTTTTTAGTTTTTCACATGCATTTGCATATGTGCGTCTGCACTATGTTACATTGTGAGAACGCAAACTGATTTGCAGCTGTAATTAAAAGAAGTGGAGAATATTAGAAATCTGGGAAAACTTAGTGTCACTCAGACCCCAGGGAGCACTACTTGTTTTGCCAGCGAGTGATCACTAGCAATGACTTGTGTGAAAACTCCTAGTGGGTAAGAAATAAGAATAAAAATTTTACCCTGACCTTTGTTTTTTTTTCGTGATGACCTCCCCCATGTATGTTACATCATTTTTGTTTTTAAATCAGATCAAAATTCAAATGCAAAAATAAAGTGCAAAAAAATAAATGCACAGATTGCCCCCACCCCCACACTCGCCCCCACACCCACCCACACTCCATCTCAATCAGATTTATTTCTCAGTTGATTGCACGCGATTTGCTAACTGGACCAAATCATGAAGGCTTAAATTCAAATTCTGTTTCAAGGTTGCGATTTTGATAGTGAAATGGCAACCGCACACATGAATTATACATTCAATTCTTGTATATTTGCAGAAATGTAATTCATTTAGTTTTTGGAATTTTTGCTCTTTGTTTGGCGGATGGCGGATGGATGAGAAAGAAAACCTTTGAAATGGGAACATCAGTCTTTCTCTGCTCATATTGACATTGTTTCCAGACGTCTTTACCACCGGACTAAAAACTGCAGATTCAACAAGGGTGTGGGGTTAGATATTGTGTAACGCTTGCTTCACAGTAGACTCTTCATGCAGGACAATATGTATCCATTGTCTTCTGAAATAGAAAGGAGGATTTAAGAACCAATAATTGTTTGTAATAAGATAACTTTCTTTAATTCCAAAAAATTTTTCAAAGCAACAAATACATTTTTAGTTTCGCCACAAAGAATGGAGCTTTTTTGTTTTTGTTTTTTTTCTATAAAAAATTTTCTGATGCTTTTACCATTTTTTTTTTATCGTTTGATCTTGAAATTAAAAATAAAACAAAATCTTAAATTCCTGCTTTTTTTTTTACTGAATAATTTTGAAATGAAGAATTTTGAAATGAAGAATTTTGAAATGAATAATTTTGAAATGAATAATTTTGAAATGAATAATTTTGAAATTAATAATTTTGAAATGAAGAATTTTGAAATGAATAATTTTGAAATGAATAATTTTGAAATGAAGAATTTTGAAATGAAGAATTTTGAAATGAATAATTTTGAAATGAAGAATTTTGAAATGAAGAATTTTGAAATGAAGAATTTTGAAATGAAGAATTTTGAAATGAAGAATTTTGAAATGAAGAATTTTGAAATGAAGAATTTTGAAATGAAGAATTTTGAAATGAAGAATTTTGAAATGAAGAATTTTGAAATGAAGAATTTTGAAATGAAGAATTTTGAAATGAAGAATTTTGAAATGAAGAATTTTGAAATGAAGAATTTTGAAATGAAGAATTTTGAAATGAAGAATTTTGAAATGAAGAATTTTGAAATGAAGAATTTTGAAATGAAGAATTTTGAAATGAAGAATTTTGAAATGAAGAATTTTGAAATGAAGAATTTTGAAATGAAGAATTTTGAAATGAAGAATTTTGAAATGAAGAATTTTGAAATGAAGAATTTTGAAATGAAGAATTTTGAAATGAATAATTTTTTGTGTTTTTTGTGTTTTGCAGGATTTACTCATTGGGTGTTGTTTGGCCGTTGCAGGGAACCTTTTGATCAGCATTTCATTGAATGTACAGGTAACAATGTTTCTCGCGTTCTTTCTCTTCTTTTCCCTCTCTCTCTCTTTCTCTCTCTCCATCTTTATTTCTTTTTGTCTCCCTCTCTCTCTTGTTCTCTCTCTCCTTTATTCTCTTTCCTTCTCTCCTTCTCTTTTCTTATCCCCTCTTTTTCTCTCTCCCCTCTTTCTCTCTCTCTTTCTATCTTCATCTCTTTCTTGCTCTCTCTTTTACTTTCTCTTTATTTCCCTCCCTTTCTTTCCTCTCTTTCTCCCTCTCCCTCTCCCTCCCTCTCTTTATCTTTCTCGCTTATTGTCTACCTCTCTCTCTCTTTCTCTCTCTCTCTTTTCACTCTATCTCTTCTTCCCTCACTCTCTCTTCTTTTTCTCTTTCTGTGTCTGTCTGTCTGTCTCTGTCTCTCTCTCTCTCTTTCTCTCTCTCTCTCTCTCTCTTATTCTCTGTAAGGTCATGTTCCACAACCTTCCCATAAAATGCTGATTCTCTTTGAATGTAAAAATTAAGTATCTTGGGGATTTCAGTATGACAATCTTGTCAATTTGCAAGGAGATTCAAATATCACTTTAGCATTGTGTGAGGAATTTCTTTACTTGTCTTAAATTGTTCTTCGTCTTCTTGTAAGCAAAAATAGCTGTTCACATAATCATCATCATCATCATCATCATCATCATCATCATCATCATCATCACTACCACTACCATCAGCAGCATCATTGGTTTAGCATCTGATTTATATGCTGGCATATATTGGACGGCTCTAAGAAATTGACTTCCAGACTAATCTATGTCTGGCCTGGTTTTTATTTTTATCACTTCATTTCCTTGGTTTTCCCCTTTGAACTGAACTTGCTACCTCAACTGTTCTACACCTACTAACCTAAGAATTCTTATCTATTCTTTCAACACGGACATCTAATCAAAATATCCAGTTAAATCTGTTCAGATTTAATCTTCCTCTGAGATCATCAGATCAAAGTTTCTTTAAGACTGATATTACACATCTATCATATCATTCTCATATCTTTTCTCTCCATGCAATGCATGTCCTCAATTCTCTCTGATAAGGTTTTACTTTCATGCATCATCACGCTGAATACACATGCCTGATAGACTCTTCCCTTGGTCAAAAGTGGCAATGCTCTGTTGATTAGTAATATCTCTCAGCAGTTATAATGTAGCTATCATTACCATGATGTTTTAACAGCAGAAACAGGTTCGCTTGTGATGTTATAGAATGCCTCCCACCAAGCCCTAGCTAAGAAGTAAATGGCAATATGAAAGTAATTAATCCATTGTGCTATACAGGCAATGTGACACCACGAATGGTTAGCCATTTGCGCGATGCCTCCGTTCAGTCTCGAAAGACAAAGGATACCCCCTGTAGAGGCAGTTATGCATGTAATTGTGAGGCAAGAGTTGTGCAATCCCACACCACATCTCTCCTGAATCGGCACTGTTTGAGTTCAGTGGCAAAGAAATGTCCAGGACGACTGGAAACAATGTGGAGATAAGCGCTTATCTCCGGTTAGCCATTAATAGCCAAGAGAAGAGTCTAGATAGAGAATTTGGAAGGCAGTATTTGGTTCTGGTTGAAGTAAGCTAAGAGTAACCAAGAAAATACCAGGTCATACTGAAAGATGGGTTCAGAAGAACACTGAGAATTCAGTCAGAGTGGATAACAGTGAATATGACAAGCAGATCAGCAAGAGATATCAGAGTGATTTTGAGCTGATATTCTAGATTTGAGAGATCAGAGACTTAGCTCAGAAGATGATGGGACTTCTAATGACACATACATGTGTTCAACAAGTTTCTATCTATGTCTGTAATGGTTGTTATGATAAATGCAAATTGTAAATTAATGTTTTACGCTTGATGATCATCTTATACTAAAAAGGTGGGTTCCCTCTATCATGCTAGAAGACTACACCTGAAAGTATCCTATACCTCTACAAAGCCACCATTCGCCCATGTATGGAGTATTGTTGACATATCTGGGCTGATGCATCTACTGCTAGTCTCTCCCTCTTGGATAAGCTCTGAAAAAGTCTTCAACCTAATCGGCCCCACTTTTTCAACTAAGCTCCAACCCCTGTCCCATCATCACAGTGTTGCATCCCTGTGCCTGTTTTACAAATATTTTAATGGAATTTGTTCTGAAGAACTCATTGCAATTTTGTTCCCTCGACATACATATTCCTGACAAACCCACATAGCAACCAAAATCTCACCCCTTCACTGTTAAGGTCCCTAAATGCCAGAAAGCTTTCTACTTTAATAGTTTCTTCCCTCGAACAGCTACACTTTGGAATTCCCTTTTTTTTTTCTTTTTTTTTACACAGTGTTCACCACTTATCAAGGCCCGGAAGCCACTCAGGGATAAGGGTTATTGCAAGTACATTACGTTAGTGTGGAGATTTGATGAAGTGTTTACTTCCTGCTATCTGCTTCTGCTGACTGTACTGATATGCAGAAGTTTAAATGTAATGTAAACCAACATCTTGTTAATCTTTCCTAGGCATGGTCCCAAATAGTAGTTCCTTACATCCAAGTGACGATATGCATTGTTGGGGGCGAACGTGAGAAAAAAAAATTGAAACAGCCAGAATAAGAAAATTGAAAAAAAAAAAGAAAACTATGGCACATGTGTTTTTGCAGTTGGCAGTCAGCAAAAGACTTTACTTTTCTCTAGTTGTAATGATGGCAGCCATTTTCCTCTCTTCCCTGATGATAATGCTTAACAATTAAGCAACATCAAAAAACATCAACAATATTCTTGCTCAATGCTAACATACTCTGCAATGTTTTATTTTTGTTTTTAGCACTGTACAATTACACATTCACGTTGGCTGCTTTCCTGAGATGAAGTCAAAGTTTTGAAAAAGATGACCAAAGAGAACGACGTTTTGCCATTTCTAGTTTTGGAGTTCATGTCAGTGATGCAACTTCCTTCACATCAAGCTTTAACTTCAACTTTTGATTTCTAATGGAATTTTCCACTCTTCCACTTAATTTTAACTTTATTCCGGTTTTTAACCTTATTTTTTAAAACATCCAATATCTAATTTCTAAATCACAAAACCATCAATATCTTTAATATCATGTGTGGTGCGTATATCAGCATCCAGTAACCCCCTCTCCACAGACAAACTCTGTTTGAAGTTAAGTAATAATACATTAACTAGACTTTTTAGCAAAAGTTAAAAACGGGCAAACGTTATAGCCCGTTGATTTGGAATGTGCTTTTTGCAAAATTAGTGGTTAAATATGGTTAAATTTGTGCTTGTTTTTACATTAAATTCTAATCTTTATTAAATCCTAATTATGCATTGGACAGATACCATAATATTTAGTTCGCTGCACCTTATAATAACGAAGATCTGTACAAAATTTCATTCAGATCAGTTCAGTACTTTCCAAAAAAAAAAACTTTTACAGTAAATGTGTTATTTTGATGACTAATCCCTATTAATCTCTATTAATCCATAACTGTGCATCAAACGGATATTATAATATTTAGTTTGCTGCATGTTATCATAACAAAGGTCCATACAAAATTTCGGCCAGATCGACCCAATAGTTTCCGAGAATAAGTGGAATGGACAGATATACGGACTAAGAGAAATATAATATAGATAACTTCTTATTAATCAGATATTTATTTCCTTTGATTTTTGACAGAAATACACGCACACGAAAAACTCTCAGTTGGAAACGCCACGGCATTATTTGCACAATACGTTGTGGTGGTTTGGTTTGGTGATGATGGGATTCGGAGAACTTGGCAACTTTTCAGCCTATGGATATGCACCAGCCTCTTTGGTGGCTCCACTTGGAACGACTACAGTCGTAGGTAAGTTAATTTCCCTCTTTCCCATTTATCTCTATCTCTCTATACTCCTTTTCTCTCTCTCGTTTTATCTCTTTCATTTGTCTCTCTATCGTTCACTCTACTTCTCGCCTTTCTCTTCTTTCTCTCATTCTCTGTCATCACTACTCTCATCTTTCTTCTCTTCCTCTCCTACCTTCTCTCTCGTCCTCTATCATTCAAAGATTTCGTTTTCAATTCTACAATAAAATATGCCACTCTTATCATTTATTAATCACGTTGTGTTTAAAAAAAAAATAAGTCTTAAAACTATGCTTAGGAAATTATATTTTACAAGGTGTTCCAAAAGTCTTGGGCGCATTTCAAGTTCTCACATCTGCTTAACTATGAAAGTGGTACCATTTTAATACTAAATGCATTAAATTTTTTGTAATTTTGTTATTGATTTTTTCATTTTTTTTTTTATAATGTGCCCAAGACTTTTGGAGCACCTTATATTTTGTAATTCTGCAATTCATTCTAAAATAACTAAAGAATTCTGTATAAATGGTGATATTTTTAAGACTTTATACTGTGAACATGTCTCATGCGCATTCACTGCACCACCACGATCATCTCACTCGTTGTGCTGATCCAAGGTTCAACTGTGTCAGTGCTGCAATGAAGATTTCTCAAACCAAGCAAAACCAGAAGTCTAGCTTATAAATGAATAATAGGTGTTTATATTATTTTTAAACATTTCAAGTGGTATCTGTCTACTTAGTTGAACGACAGGCAACATCATATACTTTCCTGATCAGATCAGAACACATAAAACTCATTAGCACAATTGCCTGCTTCAAACGTTCGACTTCAACTCCCATTCTTGTTCCTCTTCCTAGGTCTTTTGTTGGTGGTCATCATTCAGCCACCCAGAGAAGAGATCCACTTAGGATAACATCTTTCCGGTCTCTGGACATTGTTTCTCTTTTTTCCACTCATATGGTAACCTTCAAGTCTAATGTAAACAAGTTCTTGTTGAACCATCCCTATAAATAATCAAATTCTACCTAATTTACACCATTAATGATCACTACACCACCACCTTACATTCACTAACCCTTATCCTCGAGTGGTCTTCGGGCTTTGATATGTGGTGACTCCCAAAGTAAAAAAAAGAAATCTAGAAATAAGAATATGAACATGTCTTATGTACTCGTTCACTACACTGCCGTAACCATCCTAGATGTTATGTCCAGGCCAAAGCTGTTTATTGATTTATCTAGTCAGTCCCGCAACAAAGAGTCCTCATGCAAATCAAAACCAGAAGTCCATATTATAAACAAATAACAGATGTTTATCATTTTTAAAGATTACAACTGTTATCTGTCTACTAAGTTGAATGACAGACTTGCAGCATCAGATACTTGCCTGACCAGATTAAAACACATAAAACCTATTAACACAATTGCCTGCTTCAAACGTTCAACTTCAACTCTCACTTTTACTCTTCCTCCTTGGTCTTTTATTGGCAGTTATTATTCAGTCGCCCAGAGGAGACATCCACTTAGGACAACATCTTCAAGGTCTCTGGACATTGTTTCTCTCTTTTTTTTTCACTCAATAAGGGTTTTATTTTATTCAAACAAAGAAAATAACTCTTGGGTAGCCTGACTCTGGCCAGAGATATTTTTTGTCATTCATGCCCCACTCTTCCCTCAGGCAAGCATCAAACAACTGCTATTTATATGCACCAGTAGAACATGTTGAGCAGCACACATTTACATTACGAAATTCCTTTTTTTTTCTTTTAATTAATTGCAGAATTAAAATTCCAAAATTTAAAACAATTTTTCTTTTGACTTTGTATTTTTGAATCATGAATACATTGCATTGACAAAATATGAAATACCATTTTCCAATAATAGATTTCATTTTTTTTTAAATTTTGTATTTATTTCTCTTTTTCAGCCAACCTTTTTCTTGCCGCCCTATTTTTAAAAGAAAAAATACGTCCCGAACATTTATTTGGTAAGTATTTTTGACATTTTTTTTTTTTTTTCAGTTTCTTTTGTGAACCAGATTATTTTTTAACAGAATTCATCAGAATGAAAACACTTTGGATAATGATATGTTTTCATTTGTAATTAAACATTAACAATTGTGCTATCTGAACACTGATTATTTTCTTGTTTTAAGCAGCACTCACCTTAGGCAGGTTGAACCAGTTTTCTCCAAATGAGAAAGTTTCTAGGGAATATCAAATTCACAAGCAGTCTCCATTCACATCTATATTCCAATCAGAGGACAACATTAGGTTTTTGCAGATTTTACAGGGAAGTTTTAATGTCCTCTTACATACAGCGCCTAGTATTCCCAAATAGTTACCCAGCTGGTACTGAACAGGATCAACATTACTTAACTTTGGTGATTTAACAGCAACTGGTGCGTCAACATGATTATGTCGTATAAATACTGATTATTTTGCATTTGGTAAAGATTCTTTGTCCAACATCAGGAGTGGCAACAGATATATATTTTTTTTATCTATCAGTTTGATAATGGATGTCTAATGTGTATGTGTGTGTGTATGTTTGCACACATACACACACACACACACACACACACACACGCATTATAACAATTCTCTATTAATAAAAAATATCTGTTTAGATGCCATGTCTGTGTGTAACTACGACTAAACACAATTTGTAAAATAAAAAAGATCTTAAAAATGAATTAATGAATAGCATTGAAGTACAGGTTGGAGCAGGTGTTAACGTGATAAAATAATGAATAGAATAAGTTCAAAGATTGTCTGCCATTACTAACTAGCAGACTGTTACCACGGTCAATCAAGAGATGAGTCTATAATGCTTTCCCTTGTTGATATCAAGCCAAAGGAGAGAGGTGTATGGTTATTTGGATCAATATCTACAAGACTCTCTTACAATATATTCTTTCAAAAGCAATCAGAAGTGCTTTCCATGTAGTGTTTTGATCGCATAGTTGGTTGGTTGTTTTTGTTTTGTAGTGTTTTGATCGCAGAACAAAGTAGATTCATGATAAATTGCAATGTAAATGTAGATATCATACCAAAGTAGATGAATGTTGCGTAGATAACAAATCAAGAGGATTTGGTAAAATTAGTTGTAAAAATTACACCTTTCTGGAGGTTGAAGGTTCACTCTTCAGTGCGGACAACATCCAAAATACAATTGCAAGTTACTTAGGACTTCTATCCAATCATGGCTGACGGAACAAGAGCATGCTTGCCCTCATGGATTAAATAAAGGGTTCCGTTCTAAATTATGGGCAAATTCCTGAGTTTTAGAGCTTAAGGATTGGGGTTGGGGGTTATTGTTAAGGTTATGATTAGGGTTCCAGGTTTTCTAACTACACATTCAAACGAAAGCAATTAAGAGAAGTGCTTTCCTTGCTTTTTCATGGTGTTAGATGGAGTGTAGATCAGATATCAGATTCAGGATAGATTGCAATTGAAGTGTAGATATCATACCAAAGTAGATAAATGCTACGTAGATAATAAATCAAAGACGATTAGTTTGTACATTAAATTTGTCTTGTATGTATATATTTTGATAAACAAATCATCTGTAAACGATATATTTTATTTTATGCATGGATGAGTCTGACTGGTATTACCACTACTCCAAGACAGAATGGACTTGTAAGTAGTGGTGCCTAAGGAGTGACTCCTCCAAAATTGCATCATTGAAGGCGACATCACTAGATCCAGTGTTGTGCCATATATAGGTGAGAACTTTAGTTGATAAAGTTGGGAAAATAGGGAAGGCTGAGACATAGTGGAATGAAATTTTACTAAGTACTCTATCTACTGAACTACAGGCCCTTATGACAGTGCCCATGGTGCAGTGGATAGAATACTTGGTAAAATTAGTTGTAAAAGTTATACATTTCTAGAGGTTGAAGGTTCAATCCTCAGTGCGGACAACATCCAAAATACAATTGCAAGTTACTTAGGACTTCTATCCAGTCATGGCTGACAGAACAAGAGCATGCTAGCCCTCATGGATTACACATTCAAACAAAATCAATTAGGCGAAGTGCTTTCCTAGCTTTTGCATCGTGTTACATGGAGTGTAGATTGCGTATCAAATTCATGACAGATTGCATTGTAGATACCATACCAAAGTAGATGAATGCTGTGTAGATAACAAACCAAAGCAGCACTATTTCAGTCTCATTATAGATACAGAACATAAGACAAGTAGATAAATAAATTTATATAAAGATTGTGCGGATATTTCTTGCAAACAAAAGTTTCATTTGAAAAGCAATTTTTTTGTTTTCTTTTTTCTGGAAGGTTCTGCATTGGCTGTTGTTGGTGCCTGTCTAATCGTCATTTTTGCAACTAAAGTAAGTTTTTGTTTTTATTTTGCATTTTTATTCTATATTTGGACAAAATCTGTTTTGATTATTGAGGTTTGATTTTAATAGCTTCAAAATGTCAATCCGTGTTAATGTTAAAATACACCTAAAGAAGGTCGAAGGTTATATTAGCCGAAACATTGTTCAAATAACACTGAAGATGAGAACAGTAGTCCGAAGAATTTAAATAATACATATTATTAATTTTCATCTCAAAAAAACATTATAACTATTATATATAAAAAAAATCTAAATTGATTGTAAGGCTCTCAACAAATTCAAAATTTCCGATGATGGTTTGTTGATCTCATTACATAATTATTATTTGTTAATTTATTTTTATTGCAGACTATTATCCTTATCGTTCTTATAATGAATTTCCAATTAAAATAATAATCTTCTCTATATAAATAAAATGAACTCATTTTTTCCCGTCGGATTTTGACCTTAATAGGATTAAAAATCAAGATATTTCATGCAAATATAATATGCACAAACGGCAGAACAATATCTGAGGTGTGTTACAGGCTTATTATTTCTCAAATTCCTCGATAATCTTAGATTTCTATACTTTTTCTGCTGAGAAGTCACGGCCAAAATCGGTTAAGATCAATGGAAGTGGTAAAATATTTTCTCTCTCATAAATTCCTCCTCCCCCTGCCACCACATAACACCGTTTGGGGATCGTTCACAAGGAACAGTTGAGAAGAGAACACCGGTTTGGCTTCGTAGTTCTTTCATGTGAAGTTATTTAAAATCACTAAACTAAGCTGCAGTGCTCTGTGGCGTAGTGGTTAGCGTGCTGGACAATTCACATTATATTTTCACGTTCGCGCCGACCTACCGTAGTCGTTTTTTTTTTGTTTTTTTTTTCCTAAACAACTGGAATGGACTTTTCTTGGTGGCCGAACTATTAATGTTGCAGATGTTTTTTTTTTTTTTTTTTTCACACTTTATTTTCCTACTTTTACTCATGACTCCGGGTTTGATCCTTCCTCCTTACCTACCATAACATTTTTTAAAACTCCCCCCCCCCGTCCCGGAAACAAACACTCGGGCAACGCCGGGTACCCCCGCTAGTAATATAATAATATATAATTATTATTTGTTCACCATTTTTCTTTTCTTTTTAGAAAGAGCACATTCTGGATGGAGATGAGATCCTTCACGCCGTCACAGAACCTTCTTTTATTGTCTATGTTGTGAGTATGTTTCTAGTGTGTGAATCTTAAGAGACGTGAGGCGGGGGGGGGGGTCTCATTTCATAAGTTGGGTTACTCAAAGTTGGGAATGAACCAAAAACCATAACAGAAACATAATAAAACAATAAAATAAAACAAAAATTACTAGCTGAGCCAAAAGAACATGTCTGTGCCACGCCTACAATTATTAGTGAAAGCAAAAAAATGTCTGCTTTCAAAACAAGAGTTTCTTAACATGAACTAGAGTTAACAAGCGAAGCATGCATAGTCCCCCATGAGTACACAATAAAAAAATTACTAAGTTCAGCATCCCCCACCCCATTTAGTCCCAAAAAGTCCCCAAGGAACGTCAAATCCTGGTGAAAATGAACAAACAGTGCAGCTTAAGGCCTTAACATGTGTAAATTTGAGTTCTACACCATGCAAAAACAAAAGAAATGACTAATTCCATCATTTGCCTACCACCATCTTTAATCCCAAAAGTCCCCAAGGCCTTAACATATTTAAATTTAAGTTCAGCACGATGCAAAACTGCTAAATAGACATACACAGAAAATTTTGGGCAAATATGGTAAAATAGTCCCCAAAATGGAGTGTTTTTATTAGCCCTAAAAGAACCCATGGGGCACACCCAAGAGTTATCGTGAAGTATAGACAAACAAAATTATATAGAAATCAGTTAGTTACAACTTTTCAGAAAGTTTTATAAAAATCCAAGGCATCAATTTTTTTTTTTAATAAGCACAAAAGTGACAATTTTAGCCATTTTAACTTGAAAGGCACCCCTAGGAGGGCAACTGAAGTTTTCCCAGAAAATCCATTCTGTTATATTTTTTACTCATATCATGTTTAATGTTTGTGCAAAAATTCCAAGGCGTAGTTATTGAGAAAAGAGCAGACAGATGAACAAAGAACAGACGAATGGACAAGAGTGAATTTACAGGTCCACCCTCCTTTTGTCGGGGGACCAAAAATAATTTTTGTAAGACAATGTTCTCATATGCAAATTTTGACTCCTTTTAAGAGTATATATTGCAGACCAATTGTGACGACATCAGCTTTTTTTTATATGACAATTGTTCATATCATATATTAAAGTTCAACCAATTAATAACTTAGATGAAGGCTTCTATCCATTTATGACTGTTGGAATGAGAACAATCTACCTCCATGGATTAAGTAAAGAGATCAATTCGAAATTCCGTACAGATTCATGTTCCACTAAACCCACCTTCTTTCTCCATCACTCTCCTCCCACCCTGTGGTCTAAAATGGTACTAAAGGCAAAATAAGTTGCTCTTTTGTAATTAAGCACTTATTTATAAGTGCTGTATTAATCTGTACAAATACAAAATTGCTACAGATCTGTTAGGGAGCATTCTGTAGAGTTCTGTGTAGACAAAAAGAAAAAAAATGACCGCCCTTTTCTCTTTATATGCTGCAATAATGTCACATAACATGTAAATAAGATGCTTCTGGTTGGATATAAAAAGCCTGATTTTTCAGAGACAGGGTTGATTTTGGGTTTGGATATCAAAGTAGCAAGTGTTATCAGCAGTTCTAGAATTGAGTTTTGACAGTAGAGTGTTGAGATTTGGAGTTGAGTTTTTGATAGCAGAGCGTCGAAATTTGAAGTAGCGAGTTTGTGGTAGTAGTGTGTCAAATTTAACATTTTTTAACCACACACCCTCTCTGTAATTCTCCTCTCATCCTCTCTCTCTCTCTCTGTAACTCTTCTCCCACCCTATTTGTAACTCTCTTCCAAATATGAAAAGATGCACCTGAAGAAGGTCAGAGGTTATATCAGACGAATCAATGTGACTATATGAGAAAAGTGGTTCAAACAAACGAAGCAAAACAAATTTTCAATTATTTTTTTGCGTTAAAAGAACTTTTTGTTTTTCTTTTGGCTTTCATATTTGCTTCTCTTCTTTTCTCTGAACAGAGTATCGAAGCCGTCGCCCTGCTCACGTTATTCGTTCTTTTGTACAAAATGCAAATTGAACATGTCGTTGTCTACCTGTTAATTACTGCTATCTCAGGTAAGTTATAGAACAAAGAATATATGAAAATAATTTAAAAAAATTTTTTTTTTACATTTAATATTTTTTTTTTTACATTTAATATCTTTTTTTACATTTTATATTTTTTTTTTACATTTAATATTTTTTTTTTACATTTAATATTTATATAAATTTTTTTTTACATTTAATATTTATATAATATTTATTTTTTTTACATTTTTATTTAATAAGGTTGTTTGCAATGCAGAAAAAACAGACTAATGAAAGAAGAGATGAACAAAAAACATACAATTAAAGACAACATATGTGATATTTTTTTTTGGAAAACTTTATTTTTCAGTAAATCTTTCATTTATTGCTAATTTATTTACTGAAAACTAAAGTCTTTGATTTGGTCGTTTTATTTTATGGCATATCAAACCCTTTTCAAGTTATTTAATGCCGAATCCAGGAATTTTAGAAAAAGTTTTTATATTTCAAGTTCTTTATATCTTCAAGTAATTGTTTGGTTTGGTTGTTGTGTAAAGGAAAAATTTTGGTTTTGTTTTTGCAAAAAGAATGAAAAAATAATATCATCAATATTTAGTGCATTTTAGGTCAGGAAACCAATATCTTCAGACAGACTGATATAGTATCACTAGTAATAAGTCTGTGAACAAAAATATTGCATATATTACCCTTAATTATTTATTTTTGTACATCTCTTTTTTAACCATTTCGTTTTTCCAGCATTGCAAACAGCCTTATATAATTATTTACTAGCATTAAAAACGGCCTTGTGGCTAATTTGCTTTGGTGGAGAAGCAAATAAATACATTAATGCAACACAAATACAACAGGAACACAATGAACTAGTTAATATTTAGTAGCATAGCCCTTCTGCAATTTGACAGCCTGCAATCTTTTGGGAATTCCTTGAGTTAGACTGCAGCAATACTCCGGGGAAAGGGCATCTCACTTTTCTTTAATTTTTCTCCAAAGTTCTTCCAAATTTGAAATTTTATCATTACGTAGCTGTTGCTTGATGTAATGCCATATGTTTTTGATAGGATTGAGGTCTGGAGATTGTGCAGGCCAATCTAAACACGGAATATCATGCTCTTCCAGGAACCTCTTGACATTGCCAGCTGTGTGAATGGGAGCATTATCCTGCATGAAGGGATTATCATCCAAATTCCGACCAAAGTAGGGTAGAAAATGCTCAGTGAACATATTAATATACTTGGTCGAATTAATTTGACCTTGCAAGTGAACTATAGGCCCTGGACCATTGATAATAATAATGCCCCACACCAAAACTGAACCTCCACCACCTTGCAGTGTTGAAACTGAGCACCTAGGATTAAATTCTTCGTCTTTCCTCCGACGGACGTACTGCCTACCATCGCTGCCTTGCCTGTTGAACTTGCTTTCATTGCTAAAAAGCACTTTTGATCAATATGAAGAGTCACGATCTTCATTGCATCTGATGAAGTCCAGACGGTGCGTTTTGTTCTTTACAGAAATCATTGGCTTGCAACATATTCTTGAAAATTAAATTCCTTTAATCTGTTCTGGACAGTAGAAAGAGAGCAGTTTTTAACAAGATTGCACTGTTGTTGGATTTGAGGAGCCGTTTCAAATCTGTTTCTTACGCTGCGGATCTTGATAGCATTGTCTTCCCTGTTAGAAGTAACTCTAGTACAACCAGATTTAGGGGCATCACAAACACTGCTGGTGTTTTGGTGCTTTTGCACAGTCTTTCATACCGTTTTCTCATCACATTTCAATCTGCGGCCGATTTCTCAATTGGATAAACTAGAAAGGTGGAGAGTAATGAGCTCCTGATGATCACTAAAAGAAAGTCGTGGCATATGGACTAAATGTTATGTTGTGTAACCTGGAACAACAACAATTACGATTAGAGATGCTTTTTTGTCTGTTGGTGGATATTTTAAACTGATTTAGGGGCGATAATTTAAGCTGGTTTTAAGTGAATTTATTGCTGCGGACTTTCTTTTTGTCTCCTCAATTTGAAGTTATTTTTTTAAATTGACTTGAACACTAGAATATTTCAATTAAAAATAAAATATGAACAGGTTAAATTATTATTATAATTAGAGGAATTAAAGACCAATCAAATGAGGTATAGGTTGTTTAAACAGTTACATTAAATTTAGCTTAAATTTGCAGTTTTTGAAAAAATTACAAGTGCAGACTTTCTTTTTTCCGGCACTGTATATATGTGGAAATATTTTTTTTCCAGTTATATTTCACCTTTTATTTATACGAATCCTTTAATTTATAGAGCTTGATATAATTACAGAGCACATAACAAATAAATGGCAAAAGCTAATATTCCAAATTTGAAGATGTTGACCATCTTACAATTTATTCCTTTAAGTACGTGTACATGCACAATTCTTGATAGCACCTCTTTTGTAACTCAAAATTATTCATTTAATTATTAAATCAATCAATGAATCTATTCTGCCCTTAATGATTTTGCGCTACAAAACAGGTGCTGTCAAGAATACTGAAAATATAAAGTCCAAATAAATATTAGTAACATCTATATCTATAAGATGATCCCAAGCAGAGAGATAAAGCTCAATATGCGATATAGAGTACAAATAATTTTTATAAACTTTAATAATTATCTGTACTCCTTTGTCAAACAATAAATTTTGTTATAATCTAAACTCAGAATTTCTATTTATATATATATATATATATATATATATATATATATATATATATATATATATATATATATATATATATATATATAGCCCTATTACGACCCCTTAACATTTACTGTTTTGGGCTCAAATCAAGTTATTAAGTTTGATCCATATCCAAAGAACCTATATCTAAAATTTCAAGTGTTTAGATCCAAAATTAGCGGAGGAGTTTGGTAGAGTTCTCAATGGTCAAATCATCGAACTTTGACCCCTTAACAGCCAAATTTCTGTCCGAACACGGATTACAAATATTTTCCCAAAACTCAGTACCTTGTATATCAAATTTTGAGCCTGTAAACTGAAAATTGACAGTGTTATTGCATAGGAAAATGTACACACACAGACACGTTCACTTTTATAGATTAAACAAAAATATACATGTACACATAAATATATATGGAAACAATTTTGTGTTTACTATAAACTTTTTATGCAAATATTATGCAAGTATAAATCATGTAGAATATCTGCATGAATATAATTACATGTAATAGTTAACTAAAGATGATCGTCCCAAAAGAAAACCGAAAAAACTAATAGGAAATTAATTAAAATGAATGTCTAAAAGAATATGCAAATTAGCTACATATTTTGCTAGTGAATGCAATTCCACAACCCACATATAATAAAATTGTATTTTCTTTTTAAATAAATATAAAAGAGAGTTTTTAATATGAATATCAATAAACACAAAAGAAAAACAAATTTATAGGCGTATATATATATATATATATATATATATATATATATATATATATATATATATATATATATGGGGGAGTTATAAGAATAAGATTAATTCTTATGTTACCTATCATCTTGTCTCCTCTTCTGATGAGAAGCATTAGGCTTTGAAATACCATGGTACAAAGAGTTTTAATTATACTATACCCTTAATTGATGTATCATTTTTATTGAAAATATAAATAAATCTATATGCATTAGTATACATTTTTATATTGTTATTTTTATTTTTATTTTTTTTACATAGGCATCACCACATTATCAAGGCCAAGAGGCCACTCAAGGATAAGGGTTAAAGAGTGCACAGTAGAAATTGGACAATATAGTAATCATTAGTAATGAAAATTTGGTAAATTTGATAACTTATATGGAACGGCTCATCAAGAACTTATTTACGTTAGACTTGAAGAC
Source organism: Euprymna scolopes (assembly GCF_053919585.1). NCBI lineage: Eukaryota > Metazoa > Mollusca > Cephalopoda > Sepiida > Sepiolidae > Euprymna > Euprymna scolopes. Next base: position 194,403,103 of record NC_136483.1, read on the forward strand.
AACCATATTGTAATCAGCCGGAAAGCAGGAAAACGGAAGACAATTCCACAGGCGTGCAGTTCTAAGAAAGAAGCTTTGCTCATGGAATCTACATTTAGGTTTAGGCACAGATAAAGAGTGGGGGGAATTATTGATAGTGTTTACAGCTAGACAGGTGTTTCTTGTGAAAGTTTGGCGAGGGGGGACCATAGATTGAAGCTCAGTCGAACACTTTCCATAAAAATAACGATACATCAGAGAAATTTTATTGATACTCTCTCTCCCCCTCTCTCTCTCTTTCTCTTTCTCTCTCTCTCTCTCTCTATATATATATATATATATATACATATATATATATATATAGTGGTGAACAATAAAAATGTTGCCCTAAAGAAAATAACACTACAGCTTTTATTTTAAAATATTTATTAAAAAATCAATTCAGGTAACTTGATTCTGCAGTAGAGCTGAAATCTATTCAATGTAGCCGCTTTCAGCCTCAATCACCACCTTGATACGGGTCAGGAACTGGGAGCCTGCTTTTTCCACAAGTGCTGGCATGAGCTCGGTGAATACTCAGTGGATAGCAGCGATCAGGCTAGCTTTGATATTGTGGGAGGTCATGTTGGTGATGTTCTCGACATATGACCAAACAAAGTAGTTCAGCAGATTCAGGTCAGGGGAGAGGGAGGAGCAGTGAGAGAAGGGTACAAAGCCTGAGTCTCTTTGGAATCCTGAAATCTCACCCAGGGCCTGCCAGCAGCTAACTGATTGCACCAGGGCATCACCACACTGATCAGCACATCCCGGTACACTTTGGTGTTGATTTTCAAGCCGACTTTGAAAGTCATTGTGAAATGATGTGGCCTTCACTTGAAACCACACCAAAGACCATAACCATGACCGGAGCCTTTGTTTTCATCACCCTGAAGGACTTTCTTGTTATTTGTGGCAATCCAGCAATGCATTTTGAGGGTGCTGGCAATGGTTCTGTTGTTATAACTTGGATCAGGCATGATAGAAGGCTCGTATTGCTCTTTGGATTTGTACACAACTGGCCAACTCTAGATGGTCTGCAACAAAAAAATAAAACCGATTTTCATTAAATGGAAATGGAATCATGTCATCTTTTCTTGGGCAACAATTTTATCATTCCACTGTGTATATAAGTAAACAAGAAAGGAAAATGAAGGAATAAAAACTATATATTGATATATAGAGATTTATTCATTTATTCAACAGGGTGCACATTTATTTAGGGGTGCTGAGTAAGTGGGGACTCTTTATGCCATGGCATTTCGAAGCCTAATGCTTCTCATCGGAAGAGTGGAGAAGGTACTAACTAACATGATAAGGATGCGACATCTAGAGATAGTATCATTAAGAGCAAAGTATTAAGGCTATTTGGTGGAGCTACATGTGGCTTCTTTCTGTGATATAGGAGGAGTGTAGTTTGCATTATGTAATGGATGTATGTGTATAGCATATTTGTCATAGTAGGTTTAATGTATGCGGATAAGTATGAAGTTAAGCATTAAAAATGCAACACAAATGGTGAAATAGTTTTATACAGACTAAAACAGGCAAGTATAAGTCCTTTTGTTTTGAAACTGAATGAAGAATTTATCTATCCGCAAAAGGACTTGTACTCGCCTGTTTGGTCTGTATAAGACTATTTCGCCATTTGTGTTGCATTCGACAAGAACTCATTTTAAATGCTTAACTTCACATCCTCATCCCTTGCCTTAAAGAAAGTTCCCCCACTAGATATCTTCCCGTTTATCGAACTTTCATTTTATTTTATATCTTTTTATACATTTTTAATCCTTACATTTATTTTCACTTCCCCTCCTTCTGTAACTTCGACTCCTCACACCCCTATATATCTCTATCTTGTTTATATCCATTTTTTTTTCCATAGTTTACTTCTCACTTACCTATATCAAATAAATATGCATCCCTAATAACTATTGATGTAAAATTTTTCAGTTTCTTCATATAAGAGACACCAAATCTGCACGTATAAGGTCAGTAAGTACACACTTATGGGTGAGCCCAACTTAAATCACTTAACAAACACACGAAGCAACCCTAGCATTCAAGTGTGTACAGATTGGAGCAGCTTTTTCTTTAACGATAGAGTTAAGTGGCAAAGTGGTCAAGGGAAGAAAAATGTGCAAAATAAATCTGCTCTCAAATAAATGGAAAATTTTGAGGGGCAACACGGAAACCAAATGTGTATTTTTATAATTGTTACTTCTTGTGTGTGTGTGTGTGTGTGTGTGTGTGTGTGTGTGTGTGTGTGTGTGCATGCGTGTGTGCGTGCGTGACACATTCTGGATGCATTGAGTAATGCAAGTGAGCCATACCTAAAAATACAAACTTCTTTATTTAACATTGTTAAGTTTTTAGGCAGGTATGAAACCAACCTTTTTTTTGTTGTTGTTTTCTTGTTGTCTTTCTTCATCATCTGACTTGATGGTTTACAAGAAATACAAGTAGACAGTCGTCCATTTTGTTGATCACGACCAAACGAGGGATTTTTTTCCCAATACCAAAATCAACAGAGTCTATGCTGTTTCTGAAATGCGGTTTTCCTTGTTGACTATGGTATGTTACTGGTCCTGTGCAATTCTACCATCCCAGGCTTTACCTTTATTCTTTAAGATGTTAGTTTATTGTTAATCGCCTGAGGCACTATACCGGGGAATGCTAACGAGGCTACCCAGTCATTTTTGTAATCCAGAGTGCTTCTTTATATGCTGACTATTCAATCTCACTTTCCAACTCTTGTGTCACATCTTCTCATCATGAGAGAAAGATAAATAACTAGGGCTAAAACGGTCGTTACATTCAATTTCAGTCCTGGCAAACAATTTGAATTGTGATAAAACCTCATCCAGGATTGAACCTAAAATATTTTGCAGTAAAAACGCTTTGACTTGTCTTAAAACTAAACTCTTTTTAAGAAGGTGAGCAAAATATGAACCCTTTTTTATCAAGTCTTGCGTTTTGGTCTTCTCTCAAATTTATTTGTATGCGGAGTAAAGTGGCAAGAAGTGACATCAAATTTTTTCTGAAAATCCATCAAATCATAACAAATGTAACATTCACAGCAAACACTCGTCTGGCTACAACAACTGCAAACAATTTCCGTTATTATCTATCTGTGTTTAAAACTTTAAAACTAAATGAAAATTCTATCATCAAAGTTTCTTTTCTAAAACTGCCTATCTTATGGGGCGCAATACTGCGGTGCTGCTTCTCAGCTAACTATAACATGATCGTTTTCAAGTCTAACGTAAACAAGTTCCTGTTTTACTGTCCTCTTAAATAAACAAACACTGCCCAAATTTCACCATTACCGATAATCATGGTGTTGTCTCATTGGCCACCCAACACTCATTAACACTTATCCTTGAGTGGCCTTCAGACCTTGATAAGTGATAACCTACCTGTCCTCATTAAGAAAAAACAAAATTTTTCTGTATTCTGGCTACCAAGTTTAATAACTCATGATTGATCTTTTGGCTTTAAAATAGCTAAAAAAATAGCTAAAATCAGACTTTTTTCCTTAACTTTTGGCTAATTTAGCAGCTATTTATAATCATTTAAGTGTAACAGCTGTAAAAATATTTTTATTGTGATTTCCCTGGAGTCAATGTAAAATGGCATTTCTTTTAGATATTTATAAATCCAATTTTATGATAAATCTTTGGATTATTTAGATTACCATGATGTATTAGGGGCCCGGCCCTATTATGTCAATAGCGATTAAATTAGATAGTATAAAGTTTGACACGGATCACATTGAGTGCATGTCATGATAACCAAAATTCGCAAAACATAATTATTTTCAAGGATAAATCAAAGATAGATGATGTAAAGTTGAGGCAATAGTAGCAGATCAAGTTTAAAAGCAAATAAATGCATATGGGCATGATTACAAAATCTGAAAATTGGGAGAGAAGCTTTTTTTTTGTTGTTTTTTTACAAGATAGTCACCACTTATCAAGGCCTGGAAGCCACTCGGGGATAGGGGTTATTGTGTGTACAGTAATCAATGGGATAGTATCGTAGTAATCGTTAGTATTGGAGATTTTATAAAGTGTCTTACTTAAGGGGGTGGTTCATCAGGAATTTGTTTATGTTGGACTTGAAGACATCAAAGTTATAGTCAGGTGGGAAACAGGCAAATGGAAGAGAGTTCCACAGGTATGCACTTCTAAGAAAGAAGCTTTGTTCATGGAATCTACGTTTTGGTTTTGGCACAGATAAAGAGTGGGGAAAATTTTTGACAGTGGTTTCACTAGATGGGTGTTTATTGTGAAAGATTGGCGATTACCTTGTTTTCTATTTTATTATGCCATCTGAAATTCAAAGATGGCGTAATAAAATGGGGAAAAAAGGCAATTGCAACTTTTTTCCCAATTTTTGGATTTTGTAATCATGCCCGTATGCATTTATTTTCTTTTAAAAAATTGATAGGTGTTTTTTCTTCTAATGAGTTAAGGGCAAAATAAAATCACTGATTGGCATAATACTTAAATGAATGATTTTGCACTACGAAACAGGTTCTGTCAAGAATTGTGCGTGTCAAGCACTATTAAGAGGAACAAATAATAATATTAAATGAAAGATGAGGAATAAAAGTTATATATAACTTCATTATATCATCAGAACAAGAAGGAAAACTTAAAGGGAAATTTAAGAAAAAAAAACTCTTTAGGTCATGGCATTTTGAAGCTAAATGCTTCTCACCAGGAGAGGAGAAAGGTCAGAATTATGCAGATAGAAAAAAAAAACTGATTTAATAACATTTAGAAATGAAATAGGAATGAAGGAATGGTAAAAAGTAATTAAAAGTAGGTACAACATATAAGGATGAATCAGAAGGGTAGTATATATGTAGGTAATGTAAAAAAAAAATATATATATATATATGTCACTATGAAATAATTGGGATCATTAAAGAAGAACCAATAATAAAAGAATATTTCCATATCCCTTATTTACTGTTTCTATCTCATTCTCTTCTTTCTCCACTTTCTCCTATATCTTCTCTATTTGTTTCCTTTCTGTTATTATTATTGGCTCTTCTTTAATGATCCCAATTATTTCATAGTGGTCTATATCTTTTTAATATTACCTATTTGTATCTTTGAATGTTGTGTTCCACTTTTTTTACAAGGGAGTCATCACTGGTTAAGGCCTGAAAGCCATTCGAGGATAAGGGTTAATGAATGTAATTGTGTACGTTGGGGGCAATTTGATTATTTAATTGGACGGTTCAACAAGAACTTGTTTACATTAGACTTGAAGGCTATGATATTGTAGTCATCTAGGGAAGCAGGCCAGCAGAACCGTGTTCCACAGGCAGGCAGTTCTAGGAAAGAAGCTTTGTTCATGGAATCGGCATTTAGATTTTGGAACAAATCGAGAGTGTGGGAATTGTTGATAGTCGAGTGTTTTTTATCAAATTCCGGCAAGTGGGGACCATAGATTGGAGCTCAGATGAGCACTTGCCATAAAAATAATGATGAAGCAGAGACAGGCTTGCAATGTCTTTTCTGTGGGGAAGAAGTTGCAGGGAAGAGAAAAGGGCATCACCTGCTAAGTTTTGAAGTCGCCCTTGAACTCTATCAAGGCAAGATAAGGTGCGCCAAGCAGCTCCTACTTAAATGTGGCAACAGTACAACATTTTAAGACACATTTATGAAATAAAATCGACTACCTATCTTTTTAAAAAAACGCTATATTATCATTTAAAATCGCTAATAAATAAATACGCAAAAAGCATGCATATCCAGAGTTTAACCTAATTTTAAAAAATACAAAAATACAGAAAAATCGTAATTATGTACATACTGTCACCGAATAAAAATGTCATATTTCAAAAATCACAAATTGATCAAGTATTTGTGTTAAACTAGGAAAATCAAATTTTAAGCGAGGCGTCTTGATTCGACATTTTTAAAAAAATAAAGAGAAAACAACTCAATTCGAACTACCGAGATCCAAAGCAGCCTGGTAATGTTTACGATTTACTATTAAAATTGCTAAAACTCATTTTAAAAAAAATGATTTTCTATATATAAAAATTAAAACTGTTTGATCAATTTACGTGATATTTGGAATATCACATTTATGTTCCGTGGCAGGTACATACGTCAAAGATTTTTCTGCATTTTTTTTTTTAATCAGGTTGAACTCTGGACCCCAAAATGTTACTAAAAAATCGGTGGATTTGGCAACCATGACTGATATATTTTCCCCCCTTTGAAAATTTTTCTCAGGATCTAAACATTAGTGGAGGTAACTCGTATGTTCTTAATTTTTTAAATGAGGGAAAAATTGGATTGATTTATTTTATTAACTAATAAGTCACCACTTATCAAGGCTATAAAACACTCCCGAATAAGGGTTAATAGGATGGATAAAATGTCAGTTCAACAATGATAAATATTAGAAGAGGATTTAAAATAATGATGACTTATAAGGACAAGTTATGACAGGATCTAGGTTCCTAGATACTGGAAAACCTTCTAATCTGATAGTTTCTTCCCTCAGACTTTTAGATTTTTGAATTCCCTCCCTGTTTCCTGTTTACATAACTGTATTAACCTGCAGAAGTTTAAATATAATGTGAACAGACATCTCGCTGATTAACTCCTCACATTCCTCTGTTAAGACACGAGTCCAAATAGTAGCCCCTTACATTCCAAGTGGCAATGTACCTTGTTTGGGGTTTAACAAAAGGTTTTTATTAACATTAGATTTGAAGATAATCATATCACAGCTCTTAGGGAAGCAATCTTGTGGTAATGTTTTCCATGGATTGAAAAGTTTTATCCTAAATAAAAAAAATCTTCCAAAAAGTAAATATGGTTTGAAAAGATTTTGTCATTTGGTAGAATTTTTTTTCACAACGACAACTGGTAATTTTTTGGATCATTCGACATTTTATATTTTGCAAAAATATTTTGTGTCATGTTTTTTATTTTATTTTATTGAAGAAAGATTCTACTGTGATGCAAAAAAATTATTGGATATGGATTTTTAAAAATGTCTTCCTTCATTTTTCAGTTTTGTCCGTAGTTCCCTCTATATTTAAAAATTTTTAAAAATTGGTACAATGTACTTATCCATGACAGAACAAAAATGTCATCTTTTTTTTAAATAAGAAAATAAAATTTTATAAGTAAAAACGGACTGTCTTGCATCACCGTCAAGGGCAGATAACTTCACAATAATTTCAACTGACAAGATCATCTACGATTTCATATTAATAGCTTAAAATTGTTTCAAAATGATTTTCTTTATAAAAATAAAACTACTTGATCAACTTACATGATTTATGGAATATGGTCTTTTCGTCCCATCACGAGTATGTCTATCATAAAGATTTTTCTGTATTCTTGTTTTTTGATATGGGAAATTCTGGACAGTCACACATTTTTATATGAAGGAAAAACCAATTAGCTTGAGAAATGTTGAAAAGTTGAATATGTTTATGCATATTTTTTGTTTTCAAATAAATGTTTATGTACATAACTTTTTCAAATAAATATGTTTTACATTTTTTCAAATAAATGTGTTTATTTACAGAAACATTTTTGCATTTAATGTAAAATTAATAATTGTTAACTAAACATAGTTTCAAAAATACCAAGTTTGCAGATATAATTTATGCAATTAAATTAAACTACATAATAAATACGAATTCAGTAGATGAGATTGCCAAAAAAAATATGCTTAACTAAATGAAAGAAATCGGCAACAAATCTTGACTATGGTTAAAAAAAGACTGCAAACAATTAAGATTTGTATTCCAATTGATTACCGGGAAGATAAGTGGAGCAAATGGTCCCATCACGTGAGACATCCGGGGTCATCATTAATTGACTTGGCCCTATGAAGGCCTCTCCATTGCCATTATATGAGTGCTTTCTGCCTTCCAATCCAGCAGAACATCCAATCAAACTTTTTGCTGTTCTAGATATGTTCACAAAAATTTTTTAATTTGCCAGTTAAAACAGATTAATGGCATTAAGTAAATGTTTAAATTAATTTTTTAATATAATAAACTTGAACATTTATGCCTAATTTTGTAAATAAAGTTTTGAACTTTAAAGAAATTATGAAAAATCTGTCACTTTTCTTAACCTTAACTCAAGAACGATAACCCTGTTTGGCTAAAACTCTTTTCATATAATTAGAATCGAGTTATCGTCCTTGGCAGTTGATTTTTCTAAGCGTGAATGGCAGTTTTTGTACGTTTCTATCGCATACTTAGAAAAATTAAAGATGTTAAATAAAAAATAAAAAAATAGATTGTTTGTTTCCACAAATAATTAAAATCATAAAAATCGATTAATTAGAAAAACAAACTGAATATGGAACATCTGTACAAATTACAAAAAGGTGAAAAAACTATGAAATGCTGTGATTGTCATAAATACACTGATGATACTAAAAGAAGGCTGAATGCTTTCACTTTTCTGCTATGACTTCATTTAAGATGAACCGTTTAAAAGGTATAATTTACAATAGGCGATTCTGTTATAGTTTTAAAAGGGTTGATATTTTCTGTAGATTTCCAACTTTTTGAAATACAACCTCAATCCACAGAAGGTTTAACCTCTTTTTTGTTTAAAACTCTTTCTTTTTTTCCTTTCTCCAGCCTCTTTTACTGTCATCTCAGCGAAAGCCGTGTCCAGCATGATCCATTTGTCCATCTCGGGTGTTCCGCAATTTCGGTATTTCATCCTGTACGTCATGTTGGCTGTCATGGTCATTACAATTGTCGTTCAAATCAAGTAAGTTTTTTTTTCTTTTTCTTTCAAGATATTTTATTGAAACAAAAGAAAATTACAAAGTTCAAGACTCTACAATTTAGCCTTGATCCAATTGTTAAGAGAGAAATGATATGCAAATATGACAGATATGTCATGTGAAGACAGACTTAAATCTGATGGCCTCGGAGGAAGACTAATCTTGAACAATATAAGAAGATATGTGCAGAAGAGGAGACTTTGTTGGTATGGTCACGTTGAAAACATGGATTAGAGTCTTTTGGTTAGTAGATGTAGAACAATTAAGGCAACAGGTTCAATTCACAAGCAAAGACCCATAGAAAACATGGGAGGATGGGATAAAAATGTACTTGAGAGAAAGAGTGATAAATATAGACCTGGTCAGAGATAAGTTACTCTGTGAAGTCAATCTCTTAAAGCTATCCGATGCATGCCAGGCCACTCGAGGGTAACGGTTAATGAGTGTATGTTGATCTCTGAGATAACAACATAGTGATCGATAGTAATAAAAATTGGGTAGAATTTGATTATTTAAGGAGATAGCTCAACAAAAACTTCTTTACATTGGACTTGAAGATAACTGTTGTAGTCAGCTGGAAAGCAGACCAGCAAAACAGTTTCTTTTCTAGAATTGCCCACTTGTGGGCAATTCTAGAAAAGAAACTTTGTTCATGGAATGTACGTGCCAATTTCGGCACAGATAGAGAGTGGGGGAAATTGTTGATAGTGGTTGTAGCTAGACGGGTGCTTTTTGTGAAAGTTTCACAAGGGGTTGGGAGGAACCATAGATTAAAGCAGCATTCTCTTTTCTTTCATTAACGAAGACGATCAATCAAATTGTTTCAAATGTGGCAATAAGACTTTCTCTTTCTATTCTACGCTGATGCCTCAGGTTCTTCTAACTATTCAGGCTGTATATGAGTTTATTTCACATTTTACTATCACTTGCTCTGATGACACAGAACATTTTCAAAGTCATCAAGAACTTGTTAAATGGATGTCAATAAAACTGAATCTATTTGTGCGATCTCATCTCACTTGAGAAGGGAGACATACAATAGTTACAATGCAATCAGATCTATTGCATTCAATTAAAACTTAAATAATCCTACCCACCTCCGAACAAAGGTACAAATTCATCAGTTCCTTTCAGATATTTTTTTAAAAAAAAGCAACTTGTGTTCAATGAATCGTTTACAGTATTGAGATTGAATAACTACATTGCTTCCTTAGCTTGGAAGGACATCATCTACTCCTAAACTTCATCCTTATTTCTTTTACCTCCACTCAAGTTACACTCCCACTGAGAAATTGATGCTCTTGTTTTCGGTGCTAAACAAACCGGAAAGCAGTGGACGATCTACTCTTATAAAAATTTGAGAATGCCTTACTTATCTGCTCTTGATTTATTTCATTTTTTGACACTTATGCATTATAGTTATTTGGGACAATTTTTTTTTTGTTTTCATTTTTTGAGAATTCCTTTCAGAACAGGGGAGACAATTTAAGAATACCTCATCCGAAAAAGTCAAAGTTTTGTGTAATTATTATTAATACTCATTATTAGAATGCATATGCCTTTTTTTATTATTCCTTCTTGGATAATTTTTCTAGGACCTCTATCTATCTTTTCCCAATGAAATTCTAAATATCTTTCATAAATAAATTTACTTTTATAACATTAAGGATATTTTAAGTAGAGTAGTTCATAGAGTAAATGTGGTATTTTGGTAACTGCTGAAGTGAAGTTGATGATCAAATAATGAAAGAATGACAGAAAGAGTGCGAGGACAAATGGATCACAATTTGTCCAGTTAAGAGTAAGATCGAGAAAAGATGACCTAATGACCATCCCTTTCCAACATTCCACATTTTTGATGGCCTTCTGCTTAATTTGTACATGAAATTGATTTTTTTTATTTGTAAATTCAAAGTTCTGTGGAAGACGAAGGAAATATTTATTTTTGTCCCAATCCAGGGTGCCACTTTTTGGAAGGCTGAAAGACAGACTTAGTTTCTAATTTTGCCACGTAGTGTGCAACTAAATAGTACAATATCAAAAATCCCCCTTCCCCCACTCCATTTTCTGAACTGGAGTTTGATTTATTGTCTGAGGCAGCTTTAGTCATAGGGATTTTTTTTTTTTGGGGGGGGGGCTTGATTTTTCTCCACATTAAAATACAAACTTGTGTCGAACTTTGCCCTTGTAGAGAAACAGTTATTACTACTTTAGGCACAGCCAAAAAATGGTAAAACAACCAAATTGTTTTTTTTTAAACAAATTAAAATCTATTAAAATCCATTATTCTTGAGCAACTTTTTTTTTCCAGAAAGATAAAAGCCTAAATTTTATCATATGAAAAGCAGAATAATATAAAACTATTTTTAATAGAATTTTAAATTTTGAATTTTCCCCCAAAAAATACCATTCATCGCCATTTTTATCTCGATGGATAACACATTTATATATTTTTTTAAAAGGTTTTTGAATCAATTAATTTTTTTTTTTTTTGTCTAAATAAGATTTAGGATGATTTGCTATAAGAATATGCAAAAATATTTTAACATAAGTTTCTAAATTTCAAATAATTCCATCTTTTATCTCAGTCTATAGATTTTGCGTGCCGAAATTAAAAAATCCAAAATTTACTGATAGTTTCGATAAAACTATGGTAGCCTTTATATGATTAAATGAAGTCATTTAGTCTTGTAAATTTCCGTCTTTTTTGATGATGAAGTGAAGAATCAACTTTATAAGGATTTAATTTTTTTTTTCGTAAGCGATACATATTTGTTGCTTACATAACCCCCAAAATTAAGCAACAATGAAGTTGCCAGTACCACATGGGTGACCATTTTGGGAATGCTAGGTGCCATATGTGTTGGAGACAACTCCTGCATCTAGTATCATGTTTGGTTATCTTGATCCTATTTGCCATCAGGACCAAGTGTTTCTGGACGAGAGAGTGTAGTAGATGCAAGTCCCCACACTTTAAACTTAGTTAAGCGCAAATCAAAAAGGAAAAGGGGGAGATAAGAACTGTTTGTAAATTCAAACAACTGTTTATAGGCCTTTAGGGTCTACCATAAGTGAGGAAATATCACATAACGGCAAATTGCTGAAAGAAATGATTGCATTTTTAGCAAAAATGTGCAGTTATTTATTGATTTTTTTTCTTTTTGGTATCGATTCTTCAAAGCATTTCCTATTTAATGCTATATTAGCAATATTGAGCTCACTAAAAGAAAATTATTATTTTATTTTTAAAAAATTTCAAAGTAGTGTTTTTCGTAAAACTAATGAATATATATATATATATATATATATACACATATATATATATATATATATATATATATATATATTTGTTTTGTTGCCAATCTGAAAGAATAATTATTATTAACATATTCAACGAATTTCACATTTCAAAACACAATGGATGAAAAATTAAACACATTCAAAATTCGGATTTTCAACCTTAAAATCTGATACATGCACAGTTTTTGTTTTTTTTATCTAAAATCCTCACCCTTCTCACAATAAAAAAATCGATTATAAAAAAAAAGTACACCATTATAAAGTTCATTCGTCACTTAATAATTGGTGAAAATTTCGTATTGATTGAATAATTACTTGATTTTTAGTAAATTTTTAAAGAGAGACTCTGTCAAAAAATACTTACTCCCTGCTTTCGTTTTGGCTGTGTCTGTTTTTTTGTTTTTTTTACATGGTAGTCATCACTTATCAAGGCCCGGAAGCCACTCGGGGATAAGGGTTATTGCGTGTACAGTAATCAATGGGATAATATCGTAGTAATCGTTAGTATTGGAGATTTGATAAAGTGTCTTAAGGGGGTGGTTTATCAAGAATTTGTTTATGTTGGACTTGAAGACATCCAAGTTGTAGTCAGGTGGGAAGCAGGCAAACGGGAGAGAGTTCCACAGGCATGCACTTCTAAGAAAGAAGCTTTGTTCATGGAATCTACGTTTTGATTTAGGCACAGGTAAAGAATGGGGAAAATTATTGACAGTGGTTTCAGCTAGATGGGTGTTTTTCGTGAAAGATTGGCGATGGGGGGGGCAGAGATTAGAGCTCAGACGAGCACTTGCCATGGAAATAACGATAAAACAAAGACAGGCTCGCAACATCTCTTCTGTGGGAGAGAGGCTGCAGGGAAGAGAAAAGGGTATCCCTCACTAGGCCACAAAGTCTATTTTGTACTCTGTCAAGGCAGGATAGGTTGTTTTTAGCAGCTCCTGCCCCGATGTGGCAGTAGTATTCCATCCTTGGATGGACTTGGCTTTTATATAGATAGAGAATTGCATCAGCAGTGAAATATCTTCTGGAACGGTAGAAGGATCCCACCATTTTCCCAGTGACCCCAGCAACAGACTTGATGTACGTGTTCCATTTCAGATCAGGAGTAAAGGTCAATCCCAGAAGCATATCAAAACATGGAGCCTTCCCTAGATGAGAACCATCCATTTCAATTGACGCCAGATGGGAATCAGAGCGTTGATGATGTAAAGATAGGAGCTTGGTTTTAGATGCATTAAAAGTAACCAGCCATCTCTTCCCCCACTGTACCACATGCTCAAGATCAGAGGAGAGAGAATCAAAGAGAACTTTGTCATTTACAGCCTTTGATGTGTTGCCATAGATGGTCTTGTCATCAGCATAGATGTCAATGAATGATTTAAGTATGTGTTTAGGGAGATCATTGATGTAGATCAGGAAGAGAGTGGGGCCAGGATGGACCTCTGAGGGACCCCAGCATTAATACTGTGGGCCTCTGACTTCTGCCCATCAACCACTACTCTTATGAGCTTATCAGAGAGAAATGATTTAATAATTGAGAAGACATTTCCAGTTATACCGTAACTGGAAATCTTGTGAAGTAGGCCTTTATGCCATACCTTATCGAAGACCTTTGATATGTCAAGAGCAATTGCCCTAGAAAGGAAGCCTTTGTCGAGAGATTCACTAATCCTATGAGATATAACTGTTAGCACATCTGCTGTAGATCTAGCAGGGCGGAAACCATATTGCATGTCACTAAGAAGGTTATTTCTGCTGAGGTGGTTGACTACTATTTTATTTAATATGGATTCCAGCAACTTACTCATGACATACAGGAGACTTATTGGTCTGTACTGAGAGGGATGACTTATCACCTGAATTCTTAAATACAGGGCATACTGATGAGGTTTTCCAGGGTGTTGGGAAGCACTTCTTCTTAAGGCAATGCTTAAACAGTTTTGTAAGTATGGGGGCAAATTCTGGTTAAAGCTTTTTCAGCATTATAATTGGAATGCCGTCAGGGCCAGTTGCTTTACTGGAATCAAGGTTCTTGATTAGCTTGGCGACCTCATGCACAGATTTTTGTATCTTGCATATCATGTTGTCTGTTATAGGAGGAAATATGGGGAGTTGATAAACTTGGTCGCATAGAGTAGAATTAGCTGCAAATTTCTTTGCAAATAGTTTGGCCTTGTCTGATGCTGACAAGATGACCTCAGACCCATTGATGATGGTTGGGATAGAACACACGCTTCTGTTCAGGATCCTGTTTACTATTTGCCAAAACTGGTGGGAACCAAGCCGCTGCTCAGCAACTTTGGATTTAACGGACTGAGCATATAGCTCTCTTGCATTTTTTATTACTCTTTTACAGTAGTTGCTGGCAGTCCCGAAAGCAGCTTTAGTTTCAGTGCATTTATTATGTTGGTAGCTATGGAAAATGTGATTTCTGTGCGCAATGGCAACAGCACATTCTGGGGAGAACCATGGCTGGCTGTTAGGTTTTTGTTGGAATTTTTTGGATAGTATGAATTGGTCTATGCCTACAATTAACCATTCGGTCAGGTCCGATACTATGGAGGACCCTTTTTAAACATGGAATGCAGATGTAGATCAGAAAGAAAAACATAAAAATCTAATCTAAGATAGAAATAAGTTAACTGTGAGAGGTAAAAAGGGCGATAACTCCAAATTTTTTCCATATTTCCATAAAATAACGGTAAAATAATGGGTAAATATCCAGATACGCTACAACAGAACACCGACCACTCTAATTTGGTTTTGTAGAAGTAATCGAGGTCGCTGACAACGAATCTAATAATCAAACCTGTCGCAAATTTACCGTTTACATGGTATGAACCTCTGAACCCAGGGACTATTTTCCGCCATTTTACAGTTTCCGTTTATGCTACGCGCGAACGTGCGGTAACATAAACGATGGCTGTTGAATGTGCCTTCACATTGTAAACTGCCTTTTCAAATGGCGTACAAATCTTTTGTGGAACATTTAAAATTATATGAAAAAGAAGAAAAGCACTCCAAGTGGGAGATGTTAAAAAGACATTTTTTTTTTTTTTTCACCAGAAC
>NC_136483.1:194438285-194465785 GCF_053919585.1 Euprymna scolopes
ACTCCTTTTTCAACAAGACAAATCTACTGCTACTATTTGAGATCATACCTACGAAGGCACTATGAAGAGATGTCTATTTGCATTACATTTAACTCTCAACATGTTAGTGCCGTTTTTGTTGGAACAAATATATTGAGGACATTGCCAAGGCTGCTGCAAATAAGATGGGATCCCTATATCATGCTAGAAAATTACCACAAAGTATCCTATATCTTTACAAAGCCACGGTTTTCGCATGCATAGAATATTGTTATCACATCTGAGCTGGTGGATCTATCAGTAGTCTCTAATTTAGACAGGGTTCAAAAAAGAGTTTCAAATCTAATAGTTTAAATGTAACATAAACAAACATCTTGCTGTTCAACTCCCCACAGTCCTCTGTTGGACACCATCCCAAATAGTAGCCCCTTATATTACAAGTGGCATAACAAAAAAGAGGGAAACAGAGGGTATTCTGAAGTCTAATAGTTTGAAGGAAGGAACTATTAGAGCAGAAAGTTTTCTAGCATCTAGGAACACTTACACTGAAGGGGCGGGATTTTGTTGCTTGTTGGGTTAGTTAGGGTATATATGTCAAGGGACACAAGTTAAAGCAACTCCCATTAAAGTATTTGTAAAACAGATAAAGATGCAACATTGCAGCGATGAGGCAAGGGTTGGTTGGTTTCAAGTTGTTTTATTTTTTTTTATTTTTTTCAGTTGCTTGTTATCATTTGTTGGCGTTTACTTTGTCACGGGAGACAAACTTTTAAAATCATCAGAAGATCGGCACCCGATGGCGGAGGACGAAGAAGAGAAAGCAATGACGTCAACTGTGCCAAGTAAAGTATCCAAATTTTTTTATTTTTTTATCAAAATTTTTTTATCAAAATTTCTGCCTGAAAATTTCCCAGTCTAAAATCATTGAATGTTCCAAAAGGGATTCTGGTCCAGAATTTCCCCATCAACATAATCAACATAAATCAACATAAAGAAAAATCTGTATGATGTGTGTACCCGTGACGAAGCAAAAGTATCATATTCCAAAAATTATATAAATTCATCGAGTAGTTTAATTTTTATAAAGAAAATCATTCTTAACCAATTAATGGGAATTCGTAAGCATTAAGACATAAATCCCACAAGTTTGAATTATTGCTGCTTATCTCCATTTGTTTCTGGAGATTATTTTCAAATTAGCGGGCAAGATAGTAACTGGTTACTCATAAAATTTGATTTTTTATTTAAAAATAAAACTACTTGATCAATTTATGTGATTTTTTTGTTTGTTTTTGTTTTGTTTTTTAACATAGGGAAGTTCTGGACAAGAACCTAATAAATTTATTTGATGTCATCCATCGTTGGATGAAGATGAAAAAAAAAAGTTGGGTTGAAGATTATTATTGTCTTTTCGCAAAAAAAGTATCAGTATCCAGCGCGAATAGCAACAAAAGAATATGATTTGGAAATTATGAAATGAAGATTTATAATTTGAATTATTTAGACTATTGTTCTCATCTTGGATGTTATTCTCAGAACATTTAACATACAGTACAACGGATAAAGTGCTTAGTAATAATCAATTCTAGTAATAGTCTTCTGGAGGCTGAAGGTTCAATCCTAAGTATAGATAATACAATGAATATGATTAAGAACTATTGAAGACTTCTGCCCAATCATGGCTAATTAATCAAGAGCAACATACATTTGTGCATTTGAGTTTCTGTTTGAAATATCCTACAAATTTTTGAATTGGACAAGATTCATCTGAAGAATGTCGAAGGTCACATCGATTGAAACATTGTGAAAATAATATCTAAGGTGAGAAGTTTGAATAATCAAATTAATACAAAGACAAAAATGTTTTTGAAAATTTTTTGAGATGAGGATTGATAATTTGGATTATTTGGATTACTGTTCTCATCTTTGTTGTTATTTTTATTTACAAAGTTTTAGCCACTGTGACCTCTGACCTTTTTCTGGTGCAACTTTTCAAACTTAGTTTTCTTTGTTGAATTCAGAAATCTATACAGAATTTTGAAATCCTGTGTTTAACAGAAAAATCAACAAGTTTGAAAAGATACACCTTACGAAGGTCAGAGGTTACATCAACCAAAATGTTGTGAAAATAACAATCAAGATCAAATAAACCAAATAATGCAAAGATTAAAAAATTTACGAAAAAAAATCTTGGATTATTCTTATAATTTCAAAAGAAATTTACGATTTTTTTATTCAAACAAAGACAAAAATTTTGTATTTTTGTTTGTGTCGCTATTTTTTTTAAGTTTTGCCCTTTAACATTAACCCTGGGTTAGTAGTCAAGAATGTGTTGGGATCAAGGTCAAGACTTTAAATTTGGTTTTGCTTCATGTTACAGAAGGTTACTGGAGAGATCCTCAATTAAAATGTGGCAACAGGCTATCCTCATTTGTCAACATTTTCTTCCTTTTATTTTTTAGGCCAATCAAAACTTTAAGATCAAAATTTTAAAATCAAAACTTTAAAATCAAAACTTTAAAATTATAAGGAATAACCTGCTGTTCCAATCCATAATGTTCCATTTTTAGATGAACAAACTCACAAAAATAAGGATTTCTTCATCACTGATCAAGGAGAGGAAAAATGAAGTATATTACTATAAAAACTTTTTAATAAACCAAACTTTAAAATCAAAACTTTAAAATCAAAACTTTAAAATCAAAACTTTAAAATCAAAACTTGAAAATTGATGTTTCCTTCTTATTAAAAAGAAATTGTATGAATAATAAAATAAAAAAAAATGTTTCTCATTATTTTGCAAAACATTTTGTTAACATATCACTTGGACTATTCAGCCTATTGTTCTCATCTTGAATATGATTTTCACAACATTTTGGTTGATTTAACCTTCGACCTTCTTCAGGTGTATCTTGTTGAACTCACCAGGATCTGTGGCATAGTGAATAAAGTACTTGGTAAAATTTTCTTGTAAGTTACACTCTTCTGGAGGTTGAAGGTTCAATCCTCAGTGCAGGCAACACTCAAAATTACAATTGCAAATTACTTAGAACTTCTAGCCAGTCATGGCTGATGGAACAAGAACATGATACATCCATGAATTAAATAAAGATCCCGTTTGAAAATTCTATGCAGATTCCTGAGTTCGACAAGAAACACCTGAAGAAGGTTGGAGGTTATATCGATCGAAACATTGTGAAAATAACAATTAAGATGAGAACAATAATCTGAAGAATCTGAATAATCAATCATCATCTCAAAAAAATTCAGAAACGTAATTTTTGTTTCTATTCTAAAACCGATACTCGTACAACGCAACCTTTATTCTTTAAAAACGTGTTGCGAGTGATATGCATTGACTTTTTACTTCCAGGTACCGTCTCTGAGTCTGATTCTTCAAGAGCTTGGTGAGTTGTTAGGTTCGACAAGAATGTCTTGCACGCAAAAAATTTTGAATACACTAGTAACCTGGTTGTGGCCCTCCCTTTCTCTTTTTCTCACTGCCCCTCAAACTAATCCTTCACAGTAATTCACTACTAAGCCAACTTGAATGAATGGACACTGCCCTCCAAAACTACACAAACTTCATTACAAAAGAAAAAAAATTGGGAGCGGGGCAGCAGCTGATGTTTTTTGTGGCACATTTGACAAACTTTTGGGCTTCTAGAAAATACTGGAATTTAAAACAAACACATTTCAGGTGAAAACATTACATACTTATGTGTCATGTCGAAATTAGTATACATTTAAAAAATTATAAAAAATGATCATGTGCTAGATCTATTTTTACAAAAAAACAGACATACTGTCAGTACGACATTTTGTATTTTTAAATATCAGATTTTAATTGAAAGCAAGGAAATTAATACAGATAATTCAGTTTGTCATACAGAATTAGTCATTAAGAACCGTTCTATCTTAAAACATGCAATAAAATGGACCAAGAAGGGAATAAGGATCCCAATCAACGTGATCCAAAGAGATAAATAGAAGGACAGATTTTTGTCAACACTAGTTTGATCTTGACTTTTGTACATGCACATGGCCTCTGCAAATAAATATAAAATAATGACATTGTTCAGATTTTCACAATTGTTTCACTGATTTTTGCGACTAAGATTTATTTTTTAAGTAGAGTGAATTTTTTTTGTATATTTACAAAACTTTTTAATAAAACAATTTAAACCAAACTTTTTAATTTTATTTTTTAAATAAAACCCACTAAAGAAAACTTTTTAATGGCATGCATTTTGTTTTTTGAATAAGGAAAACTCGCTGTTCCCATCCACAGATGTGCATTGTTTTTATATGTATTTTTATATATATTTACAAAACTTTTTATTAAAACTATTTAAACCATAAGAAATAACCTACTGTTCCAATCCATAATGTTTCATTTTTAGATGAACAAACTCACAAAAATAAGGATTTCTTCATCACTGATCAAGGAGAGGAAAAATAAAGTGTATTACTACAAAAACTTTTTAATGAACAGACAAGGAAAAAAATGAGTTATATTATTTTTTGGTATGCATTTATATTTAAAAAAAAAAAAATAAGATTTATATTACAGGATTTTCCCTACCATTAAAGACCAATGTAGAATTGAGAATTTAGGACGCTGATCTTTCCTGTCCACGGTCAGTGCTGGAGGAATCCTTCTAGACTGAGGCGATTTTTATGCATAATAAAATCACATCTGCAAGCCACAAATGTAAACAAGCGAAAATTTAAAAGTACATAATTTTATTTACAAATCTTTTTATAAATTTTTTTTTTTTTTTGTAAACTTTATTATTTTCTTGCATCCTCACATGAGTAAAGTTAAATACAAGGTAAGTTTTTGATGTAAGGAACACAATTTATTTAAACAAATTACATTTAAATGAGTGGACATTGTGAAGAGATGGAATCACACAATTTGAAAAGGTATTTTTTGAGTGCCTCCATCCCACAGGAATTTTTTCAGAAAAGAATCCAAGTGTGATCTTCTACAACCGAGAATTGATTTAATAAATTGTTTATGACGATTCTAATAACTTTCTATTGCCTGTGTATGAACTTGGTTGCTTGAGTTCACAAAATAACATGAATGGTTAACAGTTAATATTTTACAAAATAATTAAATAAATATTGAATTTTATTAAAAACGCACACAGAAAATGTTTTCCAAAACTGTCCTTAACTATTTGCTGATGAGCAAAGTGTAATATATGTTGTATATATTTTTATAAAACTAAAAGTTATAAAAAGATTTGTGAATAAAATTATGTATTTTAAAAATTTTGCTTGTTTATACTTGTGGCTTACACATGTGATTTTATTATGCATAAAAATTGCTTAGATCTAGAAGGATTTCTCCAGCACTGACAGCAGATAGGAGAGATCAGCATCATAAATTCTCAATTATGTCGGTTTTTAATGTAGGAAAAATCCTGTTCCACACAAAATGGAAAATAATATAACTATTTTTTTTTTCTTTTAATAAAAATATCAATCCAGAATGCCTCATTTTGGGGAGCTTGTTCCTTCTAAAATGGAACACCATGAACTGGAATAATGGGGTTTTCTTTATTTTAAAAAAATGGGTGCCATTAAAACGTTTGTTTTAGTGGATTTTTTAAAAAAATAAAATGTCTGCAAGTAAAAAGTTTGGTTTAAATAGTTTTATTAAAATTAAAAAGTTTTGTAAATATATATAAAAAAAAAACACTATATAAAAAATATGTCTTAATTGCAAAAAATAGGTAAAATAATCGCAGAAAATTCAAATAAGTTGGCTATTTTATATTTGTTTAGAGAGACCCTGTGTGTATACAAAAGTCAAGGTCAAACCGATGTAAACTGAAATCTGTCCTTTTGTTTATCTCTTCGGATCACATCGATTGGAATCCTTACTCCCATTTTAATCCAATAAAACTCTGTAATTTGATAATTTTATTTTTACTTGTAATTATTTTTCTACTGAATCATTTTTTGTAATTTCTTGAATTTATACTAATTTCAACATGACATGTAAGTACTTGAAATTGTGTTTTTACTTGGAATTAATTTGTTTCAAATCCCACTATTCTGCAGAAGCACCCAAACTTTTCACAACAAGAATCTCACAGTGTCAGATTATTCTTAAACTGGCCCTTTTGTTGAAGAGTAAAATCAGAGTTGGTAAAAAGTGTAGTCTAATCACATGCATATTAAAAATGGAGATTGATATTTTAAAAGAGCGCATTTTTTAACCAATTAAAAAAAATATTTGAAGCAATTATATTTTAAATATAAAAGTAACTTATAGAAAGCAATATAATGCAAAACTGTAATAAATTGACATAAACTTTAGCAAATTAAAACATATAACGGTGGAATGAGCTATGCATATTCATCTTTTATTAATACAATATATGTATTTTTTTATATACTTTTAACATTGTGTTTTTACTTGTGCTCATATGGTTTGATGGAAGTTTCGTATTGTATGATATTTCGGGAAAATTACCTTCCTCAGATATGTATTTGACTTTGTTTTAAATGTGCATGTCACACAGAATGTCAATCAAATCACATGTAAAAGTATAAGATAATGTAAAAAGAGTATATACAAAATACATTTTATATATATATATATATATATATATATATATATATATATATATATATATATATATATATATGTATATGCATAACTTTTAACGGTACAAAACATATAGTGATTTGAAAATAATCCATGGAAAAACCCTAGCGGTCCCTTTCACTAACAAACTTATCAGAAGTTAATTGTTGATATAACACAGAAATACAAAAAACGAATTAAATTATGCGAGTAAAAAAAATGAATGGGAATTTTGTAAAATAAAGTACAATTATATAAAATTATGTACAGATAAGATGGAGGGGGTATGGGAACGATTAAAATATATCTCCAAACAAGTCCAATGATTTAATAAATTCCTTCTGTTGACAAAGAGAGGGTCTACATGAAATAATCGAAACTAACTTCAAAATCTTTTAATGATTTTGATAGTCAGCCCGGTGTAAGATTCTAAAACATTCCATTTTATATGCATTGGCACAAGCTGGAATTTCGATTAGATATTGGCCAATGACAGATTCCAAGGTGGAAGAGGCATGGCTTGCCCAGTCTAATTTCTGCTAGGATATGCTGGTTAATGTGTGTCTACAAATTTAAGATTTGACCCACATAGCCAGCAGCGCACTGGCAATTGAATTCATAAATACCATTGCTTTGCGTGATGTATGGCAAACTGTCCTTCATAACTAGGGGAATGTAGATTTTACACCAAAAACCAAACGTAACACAACAGATGGGAAACAATTTGTTACAGACTTAATAATCCGTCTGCCCAAACACTGACCAGCATCTCTAATCTAAGGCAGTTTTAAATAAATAGGACACTTGGAGGGACCCAGGACGAGAGGAGAATTGTATTTTTTGCTTGATTATTAATGATATAATTAATCAAATTCTCCAGGTAACCATTACAAATGAAAATGTCTTTGACAGTGTTCAATTTATGTTCAAGTTTGTTTGAAGAACAAATTCTAAGGGCTCTATACATTAATGTTTGAATAAGTCCTATTTTCCTGAAAGTAGCCACAAATGAGCGCCAATCCATATAAAGACCGATAAAGGTCAGTTTGTGATAAACTGTAGTAAGAAAAAAATTCTTACTACATTCAATCAAGATATCTAAGAAAGGCAAGCAACCTTCATTGTCTTTTTCCATAGTAAATGATAATGCTCTGTGGAGAGAATTGAGATTGTTAAAAAAGATTTTTGATTTAATCTCAGAAGTAAAGACTACAAAAGTGTCATCAACGTATCTAAAATATATTGAGGGCTTCAATATATTATCAAACAGTACTGATTCATAGAAACCCACAAAAATATCTGCTAATGCAGGACCCAGGGGGGCTTCTCATCAATCAATCTGACTGAGTATTTGCTCTTTCGTGATAATTTAATTAGTTTTTGTATTTCTGTGTTATATCAACGATTAATCCTGATGAGTTTGTTAGTGAAAGGGGCCCCTAGGGGTTTTCCATGTATTATTTTTAAAGTGCTATATATATATATATATATATATATATATATATATATATATATATATATATATATATATATATAAGGTGGATCTGCATAGCTCATTGTACTCATAATAGAGGAATGATGAGCTATACAGATTCATCTTTTAATTTGCTTCCATTTGTGTCAATCCGTTACACTTCTGCATTGTATTGCCTTCTATAATTTATTTGTTTATACACACTAAACAATGCTTTAAGCAAACTACATTAAAATTTTAGATTTCTTTTATGTTACCATTCTGGATTTAGGGTTAGTGTTGGGATTAATGAAGGGCACGTTTTAGATTTTAATAAACAAATTTATGACAAAATAACTAGTAGTAAATGCTTGAGTATGTCAAGGATCCATCTTGAGTCTAATCCTATTCTTGCTATTCATCAATTCCAAATCACATGCTAAAATCATTCATCAACATCGATGCAGATGGCACAACCATCTATGGCAGCACTTTGAAGAACACTAATGATAAAAACCTTTCTGATTCTCTCTTTCAACATGAAACATGTTGTACAATGGGGAAATACCACTCAGTACATTCTCTCCTGCCTTGACAGAGTACAAAACTGACTACAAAATCTAGTGGGAGATGTTCTCTTCTCGTTCTTACAGCATCTCTCATATAGAAGAGACGTTGTTAGTGTCTACTGTATCATTTAATTTCATCGTAGATGCTCAACTGAGTTCCAATTTCTGGTTTTTCCCTGTAAAACATTCAAACAAAGAACTCGTCTAGCTACAACCACTGTAAGGAATTTTCCTTTCTTTCTCTCTGTACCTGGAGTTAGATGGATCTTCCGTGAGCAAAATTTCTTTCTCAGAATTGTGTTTTTGGAATGCGCGGGGTTGCTTCCCAGCCGACTGCAGCATGATCATTTTCAAGTCTAATATTATCAAATTTTTGTTGAGCTGTTCTCTTAAGTAATCAAATTCTGCTCTGATCTAATCCATCGTTTGCGATCTGTATGATGCTTGTCTTTCCATACACTTGGACATAAACCATTAACTTGTGTCCTCGAGTGGCTTTTGTACTTGATGAGAGGTTACTCGTTAGTGAAAAAAAAGAAAACAAATTTCAGCAGACGCCCCTCCCCCAACCAATTCTGTAATTTCTTAGAAGAAATAAAAAGCAGGATCATTAAAAAAAAAAACACCCTCTAAACCTACTCCTAATTAAACCTAACACTAGCCCTAAGTCCAGGGTTTACTACCCCCCCCCTTCAAAAAAAAACAAAACAAAAAAAAAAACAAGGTGGCAGTATAACATGAAAAAAAACTAAAATATACTTTTCTAAAAGAAAATTATGTTTTGGTCATAAGCTAAAATACAATTTTTTAACATTTTCAATGTTCATTTTTTAATATGCACTGGGGTGGTAGGGGTGTTGAAGTGTTGAAGGGGGGAGGTATTGTGCACCTCAGTGCCTTTATTGAAGCAAAACCTATTTTCTCAAATTATTTTATTTTTGTCATATCACTTAAATAACGATGACTAAAGATCCAGAGAAATCTTTCAAAATGCTTATATCATGTAGGTCTTTATTTGAAGAATATGAGACAGCCTTCAATACTTGATTTGATTTACCAACAAAATTCCGGATTTTTCATTATTTTTTTTTTTACATAAAATCTGAAAAAAAAAAAGGTTTCACAAATGTAAAAAAACAACAATGATTTTGTACATTCGACACAACTGAATGCATGATAACTGAGACACATGTAACCTAACCAAGACCAGTGGTTCTAGCTGGTTGGCAGACTAGCTGAGTTTTTTTATTACTTGGAGGGCACTACTTATCAAAGCCCGGACGCCATTCTACAATAAAGGTTAATGAGTGGTAGGTAGATGGTGAGACAACATTGTGATGATAAACTAGGTATAAATTAATTAAATAAGAATACAGCTCAACAAGAATTTATTTAGATTAAACTTGAGAACGACCCTGTTATAGTCAGCTGAGAAGTAGGCATACAGTAGTGTGGTCCACAAACAGACAGTTCTAGGAAAGAAACTTTATTAGCAATATTTTGGCAGCCTAAGGTGTATTCTGAAACATAATCATTTTCTTTGTCAGAATGCGGTTTGGTCTGACTTAGTTCTAGAATTTGTTATTTAAACAAAAACAATCTATGATGCTTCCATAGTATTAGTTACAATTGAAAATCGCATTTCAAGTAAAAACACTTTGATATATTTACGTGCCATGTTGAAATAAGTATTCATACCAAAACTTAGGAAAAATGATTGAGTAGATGATTAATTACAAGTAAAAATCAATTTTATTATGAATTGCAGTTTTATCTTTCATTTTTATTTGTTTAAATGGAAGACTGACTTATCTCCCCTGCTTTACAACTTTCGCTAGTAGTTCCATTTTTTTTTTTTTTTTATCAACGATGGATTAAAAAAATATAATAAAACCAATGTTTATTTGTAATATAAATATTTTATTTGATCATTTTTTCCCCCTAATTTTTGGTGAAGATACTTATTTCAGAATGACATGTAAAGATATCAAAGTGGTTTTACTTAAAATGGGATTTTCAATTATGACTAATACTATAGAAGCACCAATTTTATATTTTTTAATTATCTCTTGCCACTTTTTAAAGTCATGCTCTTTAACAGTAACCCTGGAGTGGCAATCAGGAGTGCCAGAATTAGGATCAAGACCTTAAATCTGGTATTGCTTCGTGATGCAGAAGGTTGCGAGAAAAATCCTAAATTAAAAAGTGACAACTGAATGTCCTTACACAAGAATGCTCATAAGTCAGTTGTCGGCTATTTTTTAACTTTTCCAAAATGCCTCTTTGGGTAAGCTGGATTCTCTTTCAACTCCCTCATTAAACTGATTTTATGTCTTTTCTTGGTGTGGTGAGAAGCTGATAAAATTTATGGTCATAGTCAGCTAAGGTCTCCCTACATTTTCTGCGAGCCTGTTATCAGAAGCGATCATGACTCAGAATCGTCCCATCAGTTTTTTTGTCATCTCTGTATTTTTTATTGTTTTCTTGAAAACACTTTTTGCAATTTTTTTTTTATTAAGAATTAATGAAAACAATTACTATTTTATTTTATTAAGAAATATTGAAAACAATTATTTTTTTTATTAATAATTAATGAAAACAAATTGAAAAGTTATGAACTATTTAGTTTATGAAGTTAATGCTGACAACAGAACTGTGCATCATGAAAACAGTAATAAAAACTTAGAAAACAAAACTTCAGAAACGTCGTTTAAAAAAAAGCTTTATTTTTATAATTTGGGGGATATTCTGTATTGGATACATTTTTTTTTTATATCTTTCACTTTTTGCATTTTTTATGAAGTTTTTATCCTACAAAAAAAAAAAATGCAAAAAATGAAAATAAAGACTTATTTCGTTTATTTTTATTTTATAATTTTGTTATTTTTATTTGCATAATTTTCAATAATTTTCTTTTTTCTTTTTATTTTTTATTTCAATAAATTGCTTTAAATACTGAATTTAAAAAAGGGACTATTCCGAGTTGCAACCACTTTCAATAACAGGCATATAGAAAACATAGGGAGAGTTTAGCTGACTATAACAAGATTTAATTTGAACTAAGAATTACTACTATTACTACTACTACTACTACTACTACTACTAATAATAATAATAATACTAATAATACTTATAATAATACTAATACTACTACTACTACTAATAATAATAATAATAAAAAACCATGCAACTGGTAGTATTAAAGTTGTTTTATTTACATTTTTTGTTTTATTATTAAAGTGTCACCACTTATCAAGGTATAAATGCCACTCAAGGAAAAGAGTTAATGTTTGTCATGTGGATGATTGGTAACAACAGTTGAAATTGGGCCGAATTTGATTAATAGGATGCGGCAACAAAAATTTGTTTACATTTGACTTGAAGATGATTATGTTGTAGTCAGTTGGAAAACAACCCCATCATATTGTATTGTGTTTAACAGATGAGTAGTCTTAGGAAAGAAACTCTGTTCATGGAAATTCTGTTTAGTTTTAGGTACATAGAGAGAGAAAGGGAAATTATTAAAAGTGGCTGTAGCTAGACGAGTTTTTGTTGTGATTTTTATAAGGGGAACAATAGGCTGGATATCAGTTGAGCACCTACCACAGCTGCCTTGACAGAGTACAAAATAGGCTTCGTGGCCTAGTGGGTGATGCCCTTTTCTCTTCCCTGCAACCTCTCTCCCACAGGAGAGACATTGCGAGCCTGTCTTTGTTTTATCGTTACTACCATGGCAGGTGCTCGTCTGAACTCCAATCTCTGGCCCCCCCCTCGCCATTCTTTCACGATAAACACTCGCCTAGCTGAAACCACTGTCAAAATTTTTCCCACTCCTTATCTGTGCCAAAATCAAAACGTAGATTCCATGAACAAAGCTTCTTTCATAGAAGTGCACGCCTGTGGAACTCTCTTCCGGTTGCCTGTTTCCCACCTGACTATAACCTGGATGTCTTCAAGTCCAATGTAAACAAATTCCTGATGAACCGCCTCCTTAAGTAAGACACTTTATCAAATCTCCAACACTAACG
Organism: Euprymna scolopes; assembly: GCF_053919585.1. Lineage (NCBI taxonomy): Eukaryota > Metazoa > Mollusca > Cephalopoda > Sepiida > Sepiolidae > Euprymna > Euprymna scolopes. The sequence continues at coordinate 194,450,922 of NC_136483.1, forward strand.
TACTGTACACATAATAACCTTTATCCCCGAGTGGCTTCCGGGCCTTGATAAGTAGTGACTACCTTGTAAAAATAAAAAACAAGAAAAAAAAAGAAAAAAACCGATAACATCTCACCTGTAGAGAACAGAAGAGAGTATCACCAACTAGATTTCTAAGCTGGTTTTGTACTTTGTCAAAGCAGGAAAGAGTTCTCTGAGTGGCACCTCCACAGATGTGGCAACAGTAACCCCCCTCCCTCCCATCTTAGGATGTATTTGACTGTTGTTCATGTTGAGGATTGTGTCAGGAGTGAGATCCTTTCTGGAGTGATAGAATGATTTTGTCATTTTTCTAGCAAGCTTAATAACGGATTTGATGTAAGTCTTCAATTTCAATTTTAAAGTGAAGGTCAGTCCTAGAAGTTTATCAAAGCGGAGGACTTCCTCAAAGGAAGAGCCATTCTTTTCAATTGTGACAAAGCGAGGATCCAAATGTTGGTGGCGAAAAGAGAGAAGCTTGGTTTTAGACAAATTCCAAGCAACCAGACACTTTTTTCTATTGTGCCTGATCGGAATCCGATAAATTAAAATGATCTTAATTATTAATAAACTTTGATATGATATTATTCATTAGTAATTGCAAGTGTTATTTATATATTTATTTTTTTATTTTGTATTAAATAAGAAAAATGTATCAAAAACCCATCTTGCTTTCAGTGGGGAGCAGGTAAATAGTGATAGTGACATTATTGCATCACATGATTATACAAGTGGCTACACCAACATAGGAATATGATTAGAACAATTTTTTAAAGAAAAATAATTTTCTTTAAATTTTAAAGAAGGAAAACACAACCTGACTTTTACTTGAGATGTAAATTTATTAAACATTTTTTTTTAGAGAAATTTATTTAATTTTACCCTTTATTTTCATTGTTTTTATTGTAATTTTATCTTCTGTTTCGCTAATGTTTCATTTTTAAGATTTAATATCTTATTTAATTTTTTTTATTTACCTCTAATTAAAATTATTTGTAAATTTATTTTTTATTCAAATTCAATCACAATTTTTTTACGATTTTGTTTCAACTTATATTTTAAGCTTAATTTAATTTTTGTTTGATTCAGAAAATATTTTTCTTTAAAACCTAATTTATTAGTGTTTAAATTTACAATCTAAAAAATTTTAATCTTATTTTATTATTTTATTTATTTGAAAACTAATCTTAAAAAACAAAAACCCAACTTTTACGTTTAACAATATTTTAGTATTTATTTAGTTTTGATTTAATCATTAAAATAAATTTTCAAATATTTCAAAAATTTATCATTCTTTTTTTTTTGTTTTGTTTTTTGTACTTTGTTGCACTTTTATCGGAATAATTTTATTAACTCTTTTTTAAATTTCGGAATTTTTTAAATGAAGTTTTATAATTTGGATTATTCGAACAACTATTCTCATCTTGGTTGTTATTTTCACAACATTTCAACCAATCTTTGACATTCTTATTTGCAAACTTCGAACCTAATTTAGGGTTTGTGCTTTTAGAGCACAACCTAAGAAAATAAATAATTCAACTCAAGCTTCTGAAACAACGAACACAACAACTTCAATAAATGTAACAAAGAAAAGAAGGTTAATTTTGGCGAATGTTCACAAGGAGATATATTCCTGGTAAAAACCCGACTCTGGCCACCTGGTGCAGTCACGGTAGTTATTCCCAATAGGAATCGTCGATACCAGATGAGATAGCACAGAGGTGGAGAGAGAGAGTGAGGAAAAGGATCCAATCTGCTTGACGTCTCTCTCGGTAAGGAGTTTTTTCCTTCAAACCGGAAGCTGTCCAAGTTCCTTAGGGGAGAGAAAGGATCAATGTGCCGCACCCTTGATTGGTCAGTATATGGCCAAATAACACAGGGGAGAGGCATTGATTTGCGAAAGAAAAAGTTCCATTTGTTTCTGCTACATTAAGAATCAAACTCAAGAATCTGTATGGAAATTCGAACTGAAAACCAATGTTTTTTCTTTTATTTAAATCGCTCAAGACAAGGCGTGAAGCCACTTGAAGCTAAAAGAATGAAAGATGGTTATTGTAAAGACAAGAAATTCCTATTGCTTTTAGTCTTGAAAAAAACAAAATTATAAGTAGGAAGAAAACAGCAGCTTCTGGAATAGGAAGCTGTATTACAATTTAATTTTTGGCTTCAGTTCGAAATTCTGTTTGGGTTCGTAAATTTGACGAGAATTCTTAAGTTTGTAAAAACACACCTGAATTTGGTTTTACATTGGCTGAATTGTTGTCAAGTTAATAACCAAGATGAGAATAGTCATCCAGATAATCAATTTTTATTTAAAAACTTTGAATAAACAGATAAAACTGTTTATGGAACATGTTAAGATGCTATAATTTTATTAAAAGAAGAAAAAAATATCATTCAAATTTCTTTTTTCTTTCTTTCTTTTTCAAATTTTTTTCACATTTCTGATTTCAGACCGTATCAGATCCATCATCAGAGTTCTTTTGCTTGTTTTTTTTGTTTTTTTTTCTTTTTTTAACCTGTATTTAAAAAAATATATATTTGATTGGAATTGTTGGGGGTGAATTGTGACAAGAATATTGTTACTTCAGCATAAGTTGCTTCGTTTCAGTGATGAGATTCTGAAATGTTTGCAAATAGGAACAAATAAAAATAGCAAATTTAAGAGACAATGTGTGACACTAATGGTTTGTAGTTTTTTTTTTTTCTTTTATTATTAACCAACCTTTAAAATTTTCTTTACTTTGTTGTTTCAGTATTTTACTTTTATTGGAGTTGTCTTTTTTAAAATAATCTGTGGAGTTTCACATCATGTGACCACAAGGTGATCAACTATTGGTTAATTTAGTCATGTGATCACTGATATAAAAATTGCATCGCAGAGTAGATTTTTTTTTCACATTTTCAAGTTGACCGTCAAGATAGTAACATTTTTTTTTCTAAACAACTTTTCCTTTTGTTGTTTAATCATCAAAACGACAACACCCGTTTGTCTACTGCTCCTATTTTTTGTCCAGACAAGTTCTATAACATGTGGGTCATCCTACATATCTTCGTTTCCATTTTTATATCGCCACACATTAGAAATATTTCGTATATTACTTGTAAGTATAAATAAACTCATTTTATCTTTACTCTTATTCACCGCAAACAAGGCATATTGCCACTTATACATAAGGTGCTACTATGTAAGACTAGATTTACAGGGGAACTATGTAGGAAGTTGAGCAGCAAGATATCTGTTTATATTTCATATAAATTTCTGCATGTCAGGCAAGTAGAACTTTGAGAGGAAATTCCAAAGTTTAGCAGTCCAAAAAAAAACATCTATTAGAGTAGGAGGCTTTCCAGCATCTAATGATAACAGTGAAGGGGTTGGATTTTGTTGCTTATTGGGTTAATCAGAGGCATTGAGGAGGCACAAGTAAAATTAAACTTGTAAAATAGGCACAGGGATGTAGCATTGCAATGATGGGACAGGGATTAGAGCTTGGTTGATAGTGTGGAACCTATTATGTAGGAAACTTTTTGGGGACCCTATTAGAGTAAAGAGTTAGATGCACCAGCCCAGATGTAGCGACAATACTCCATACATGAGCAAATGGTGGATTTGTAGAGATACTGTCAGGGGTAAGTAATTTTCTAGCATGATAGAGGGAGCCCACCTTCTTTGCAGCAAACTTGGCAATATTTTCAATGTATTTGTTCCAGTTCATGTTGTCTGTGAATGTTAGGCCGAGGAGGTTGAACAAAGAGTTTTTAAGTAGTCGTGGCAATCAGTGGTTGAGAAGATTTCTTGCAATTGTATTACTCATATGCTTATAAATATGGTTTTTATTTCTTCCTTGTGAAGATAATTCAGAAACCAATGAATATTTTTACTCTTAAAATGAAAAAAATTGTTTTCAATACTTTTTTAAATCTAACAAAAATGGACACTTTTCTTTTTCTCCTTCACAAGAAATATTTATTTTGTTATCTCTTGCCTTTCTAACTTTATTCAATGTCCCCCGTTTGTGTTTTTTATCTAGCGGAAACTTTTTATTCTTCATTGCAGACTAAGATGGTCGTGCTCTTATTAATCCTTCAGGAATCATTTCTGCCTCATCGGTTGCTTCAATCCAAATTGCCTCTTTTTAGGGGAGATAGATTTTACCCACATTAAAAACTGACCTTATATCTAGCTTTGCTCTCATGAAATAAAAATAAAAATTGCCTCTAGAAGAACTGCACTTAGAATAGGAATAAGTGTAGCATTAGAACAGATATTACACTTTGTTCTTAGCCTAATTTTATTATATGATCAACAAAATTTCATCATTGATTTGTTATGCATCAACTACATAGCAAATCTTACAATCATGTGTGCGTGTTTCTCGTCTCTATGTGACCTACACATTATTTTTCATACTATTAATCAAATATTTATTGAAATCAAAAGTGCAGTGGCTTAAAGTACTGACATAAAAAGGTCCTATTAAAAAATAATCTCCATGAAAGTAAATACACCACAATGCATTTCGATATCTTCATAAACAAATCAGCCATTTCAATAGTTAAAAAAAAAAAAGAGAAATAATCGATTATTTTTTGACCCTTCGAAATTTAAAAAGAATTTGGAAGCATTTAACCTGTTGAATAGAAAGTCAAGTTTTGCTTTAAAAGAGGAGAGTGCTTGAATATAACTTTTGTCCAATCAACACAATGAACACCAAAAGGGGAAGGGAATACAACCACATGGATCTATCTATGAATAAATAGATGAGTCGACCGATGGTATAGCCACATTAAAAGAACGAATGACAGTTTATGGGTTAGTAGAGGTAGAACAGTTGAGTTAGCAGGGTCAGTTGGGAGAAGGCTAAGGATAACATGAGAGAAAGTGATAGGATGGATTTTAGAGAATGACTGATAAATAAAGACCTGACCAGAGATAGATTAGTTAGGAGGCAAATGAAAGATTGTAAAAATTATTGGTTGGAGAGGGTGGGGTAAATGAAGGATTGTTAAAAGTGGTTGGTTGAAAGGAGGGGTATGGTCAATGAAAGATTGTTAAAAGCGATTGCTTGGGGAAAGCTAATAAAAGATTGTTAAATGTGATTGATTCAGGTTGGGAGCAATGAAACATTATTAAAAGCAATTTGTTGAAAGTGGAGATATTGAAAGATTAATAAATCCCTCATACCTAATTTTTTTTTTCTAATCTTTTTATTTTTAACCTTTTCATTTTTTTTTTTTTTCTTAAATGGAGAGTAGATAATGCACTGTGGATGTATTATCAGCAGCTCCAGCAACTCTCGCTTCTCCTTATTTGTCCTTCAGTCCTCATTTCCAATGAGTGATTATTCTGATAAAGGGTGAAGAAAAAGCTGCTTTCCAGGTTGGTAATACTTCGTGAACAGTAGCCTAAAATGTCGGACATTTTCTGTTTCTATGTCTATCTTTGTGGCGATGTCACTAGTAAGGGTACTGGAGGTAAACATTCCATCAAGGTTGATGTTATCCGCCTGATAGTCAGGGGCCAGAACCTTGGATTAACCACTAAGGAAGCTGTCTTCAGCAGATGCAAAGTAATGGGGCTGCTGTATTGCCATGCAGTAGTTTCTGGTGGGGCCTCTCGATCTCATACTAGTGGGTAATTGTTATGGCTTTACCTTATCATGTGCTACAAAAAAAAAAAATCCTGTCTTTTTCTCTCTTACTTTCCCTCTCTATCCTTCTCTAACCAAGTCTGTCGACCTGTTCCACAAATCCCAAAAGCTCATCATGAAATATCTCCAGAAAAAATACACATATAAACCTAGAATTCCATCCTCCAACATAGACCCCTACTACAATGTCTCCTTCTCCAACATAAGGGGTCTACGTTCTAACATTCCAGAGGTTGAAACCCAATTGCAGGAGACGAAACTGGACATATTGTTCCTAAGCGAAACTGGCATTGAGCCGACCACTTCCCTAGATGAGTTCATAATTAAAGGATACTCTTACTTAACATACTTAACTTAATTTAACTTACTGACCCCTAAGATCGCCATGGGCATGGAATATATGCCTACATTAAAGATGGCTTTCCGTGTGGTAGTGATATCTCCAGAGAATACCCTAATTTTCTTTATATGTGCTTCCGGGTTGCATTTGCTTACACCACCACATTTATATTTGCCCTCTATCGCCCCCACAACAGTGGAGTTACTATCTTTAAGAGTATATCTGAGAAAATTGACCACATCCTGTCTGCTCCTCCTTCGGCTAACATTCACATCTGTGGTGATTTCAATGTCCACAATGTGTAATGGCTGACCCACTCAAACAAGACAGATGATGAGAGGAGATTCTGTGATGATTTCTCCATTGCTTATGACCTCACTCAGATTATTCACGAACCCACCCGTGTGTCCGATACTACTGGTCAGTATGCAAGCCTTCTAACCCTAACCCTTCTAGACCTTTTCCTCAGCTATGTTGTTCATGTTTCGTTCTATCTCCCCTGGGATCTTCCAATCACTCAGTTGTAGCAGTTAAGATAAAAATGAAATGTAAGAAGCCCTCAGACGTACCTCTCCACCGTACAGTATATCGATACTCTACAGCTGACTGGGATAGCTTCCGTACATTTATATCTGATCTACCTCTGCATTCGATGTTTAAAAAGATTGTGTCCTCTATAGTATCAAACTTGACCAAATGGTTAATTGTAGGTATAGACCGATTCATACCATCCAAAATGTTCCAACAAAAACTTAACAGCCAGCCATGGTTCTCCCCTGAATGTGCTGCTGCCATCGCGCACAGAAATCACTTTTTCCATAGCTACCAACATAATAGATGTACTGAGACTAAAGTTGCTTTCAGGACTGCCAGCAACCACTGTATAAGAGTAATAAAAAATGCAAGAGAGCTATATGCTCAACCCATTAAATCCAAAGTAGCTGAGCAGTGGCTTGGTTCCCACCAGTTTTGGCAAATAGCAAACAGGATCCTGAATAGAAGTGTGCATTCTATCCCAACCATCATCAATGGACCTGAGATCATCTCGTCAGCATCAGACAAAGCCAAACTATTTGCCAAGAAATTTGCAGCTAATTCTACTCTATGCGACGAAGGCCATCAACTCCCCATATTTCCTCCTATAACGGACAACACAATATGCAGCATATAAATATCTGTGTGTGAGGTCGCCAAACTAATCAAGAACCTTGATTCCAGTAAAGCAACTGGCCCTGACGGCATTCCAGTTATAGTGCTGAAAAAGCTTCAACCAGACTTTGCCCCCATACTTACAAAACTGTTTAAGTTTTGTCTTAAGGAGAATTGCTTCCCAACACCCTGGAAAACCTCATCAGTATGCCCTGTATTTAAGAATTCAGGTGATAGGTCATGTCCCTCTCAGTACAGGCCAATAAGTTTCCTGTGCGTCATGAGTAAGTTGCTGGAATCCATATTAAATAAAGAAGTAGTTAACCACCTCAGCAGAAATAACCTTAATGACATGCAATATGGTTTCTGTTCTGCTGGATCTACAGCAGATGTGCTAACGGTTATATCTCATAGAATTAGTGAATTTCTCAACAAAGGCTTCCTTTCTAGGACAGTTACTCTTGACATATCAAAGGCCTTCGATAAGGTATGGCATAAAGGTCTACTTCACAAGATTTCCAACTACAGTATAACTTGAAATGTTTTCTCAATCATTAAATCATTTCTCTCTGATAGGCTCATAAGAGTAGTGGTTGATGGGCAGAAATCAGAAGCCCACAGTATTAATGCTGGAGTCCCTCCTGGTCCTAACTTTCTTCCTGATTTACATCAATGATCTCTCAAAACATAAATCATTCGTTGACATCTATGCTGATGACACGACCATCTATGACAACACATCAAAGGCTATAAATGACAAAGTTTGCTCTGATTCTCTCTCCTCTGATCTTGAGCGCGTGGTACAATGGGGGAAGAGGTGGCTGATTACTTTTAATGTATCTAAAACCAAGCTTCTATCTTTACATCATCAACGCTCTGATCCCCATCTGGCATCAATTGAAATGGATGGCTCTCATCTTGGGGAGGCTCCATGTTTTGACAAGCTTCTGGGATTGACCTTTACTTCTGATCTGAAATGGAACACGTACATCAAGTCTGTTGCCAAAGTCGCTGGGAAAATGGTGGGGTCCTTCTACCGCTCCAGTAGAGATCTCACTGCTGATGCAATTCTCTATATAAGAACCAAGTACGTCCAAGTACTGCTGCCACATCTAGGCAGGAGCTGCTAAAATCAGCTTATCCTGCCTTGACAGAGTACAAAATAAACTTTGTAGCTTAGTGAGAGATGCCCTTTTCTCTTTCCTGCAACCTCTCTCCCATAGAAGAGACATTGCGAGCCTGTCTTTGTTTTATCGTTACTTCCATGGCAAGTGCTCGTCTTAGCTTTAATCTCTGGTCTCCCTTCGCCAATCTTTCATGAAAAACACCCGTCTAGCTGAAACCAGTGTCGATAATTTCCCCCATTCTTTATCTGTACCTAAATCAAAACGTAAATTCCATGAACAAAGCTTCTTTCTTAGAACTGCATGCCTGTGGAACTCTCTTCCATTTGCCTGTTTCCCACCTGACTACAACTTGGATGACTTCAAGTCCAACATAAACAAATTCCTGATAAACTGCCCCCTTACATAATCCCATTTATCAAATCTCTAATACTAATGATTACTACAATATTATCCCATTGATTACTGTACACGCAATAACCCTTATCCCCAAGTGGCCTCTGGGCCTTGATAAGTGGTGAGTATCATGTAAAAAAAAAAAAAAAGGTGGAGGAGGCAATGAAATATTTGTTAAAAACAATTGCTTGGGGGGAGGGACAATGAAAAATTATTAAAAGTGCTTGCTTGAGGGAGTGGCAAATAAAAGATTTTTAAAAGAAATTGGTGAAAAAATTCACTTTAAATTCTATCAATCAGGAAAAAAAAATTTTTTTTATTTAAAAAAAAAAAAACTGCGCAAAAAAAGGCAATCTTAACGACACTACAGAGGATAAACACAAAGCTTACTCCTGCTGAGAGAAGTGGCATGTGAATTATTGTTGAAATTGGAGGACCAAACACACACAGGGATAACAGCATGGAGTGGGAAATAAACTAAAAATCAGCACGTCTGACTGGCAGAGATCTTCTGTATTCGGTTTCATTTTTCGCTGGGCAAAATTTTTCAAATAATGGTGACATAAATTTCAAAACAACACACATAAAAACTGTTTGACGACATTTCTGGGCCACATTGGAGCGGAGGAATGATTCGAGATTTAGGCTGTAGGCAAAACACTGGGAAGGGGAATAGTTGGGTGGGTGAAATGTTGATTTTACAAATTATCCTTAGTTACACGTTTTCTCACAAAGAAAAGAAAATTAACAAGTAAGAAAGATCATACAATCGTGATTATCCAATGAAATAAATCTGCTTCATTGTAATTGGGCAATATTTTATGCTCTCTGGTCAAATTTTGTCTAGGATCATATAAAAAGATAGCCTTTGTAATATGAGCACAAATTGTCATAAGACTTTGACAAAACAATTATATAATTCACTAGAATAAATGTAATGTGATATAAAATCTTGAAAATTGGTTGGCATGTCTTGGCAGTGTTCTGTTGACATATAATAGTTGCACAATTTGCTGTCACATCCAGATATCATCACAGGCACAATCATTCTTCCTCTTGTTCTCTTGTTTGCGCAATAGTTGATCTATTTATTTATTTTTTAATGTAATGGAATAGAAGATCCTGAAAATTGAAGATGCAATTATGTTTGGTTGCATCTTTTTGTCTTCTAACAGACAGACAACAGGGTTCTGTTAACATGCAATAGTTGCTCAGTTTGTTGTGACGTCTGAATGTTGTTGTCGCAAGAACAGTCATTTTTCATTTCTTTCTCTTGGTTGTGTAAAAGCGGTTGTAGTAATTAGTCATTTTTTTTTAATTAATGATTTTAGCTGTCATAGTTAGACAAAATCTGAGGCTTAATATCTTTTTTTGTAAATTGCTCCTACTTTTTTTTATTATTCTTTTTCACTTCAAACAAAATGTATTGCCTCTAGAATATGAGCGACTACTAATTGGGATCATGCCTACAGGGGATTATGTAGGGAATTGAGCTTTGATATGTCTGTTTACATTACATTTAAATTTCTGCATGTTAGTACAAACGGGGGAAGCAAGAAACAGGGAGGAATTTCCAAAGTCTAGTAGTTTATGGAAAGTAACGTCGGGGTAGAAGGCTTTCTGGCATCTAGGGACTTCAAAAGTGAAGATGTGAGATTTGTCTGCTTTTTGGGTTAGTCAAGAGACATGGAGAGCACATAAGTACTGTTAGTTAATCAGAGCAGATGCCATTATACATTACAGTAATATCAGTCAGAATTTTAATTTGTTTTCATGGCAATGAGAAGCAATTAAAAACCAACTAATATGACATATTTTTAATAAAAAAGTAAAATGAACCTAGCAAGATTTCACACTTTTTGTAGCTAAGCCATTAATTTGAAAACATCTCCTTAATTAAATTGTCAAACAAGAATTATGGTTAATTTTTTTATCTTAAAATAAAGAAGAGAATAATTTGATCAGATGCAAGTTTACATTTGGATTTAAAAAAAAATACATTTGGAATAAAAACATCATTGAAAAACAATGGAATTCGTTTAGAACATTATCTATTGTAGAGCAAAGGTTCCAAATTAAACCAAAAATGGAAATTAGTTCGATCATTATTTTAAAGAAAAATAGAACAAATAAGCCTTTATGCAAAATGGCTGTGGCTTATACGGACTACAATTATTAAAAGGGGCTTCTTCTTCTTCTTCTTCTTCTTCTTCTTCTTCTTCTTCTTCTTCTTCTTATTATTATTATTATTATTATTATTATTATTATTTTATTTTTTTTATTTTTTATTTTTTTTAAATTTATTTTCATTTAAGTTTGGATTATGCTTGAAATATAAAATGATATATATATGATCTTTAAAGAAAAAAATGTATACATACATGTGAAAAAAATTTAGAATGAAAATATTTTCACGATAGTTAATAACAAAAATCAATTGAAAATTGCAGTTTGAATAAATCAATTTTAAAATCTTGGGAAAGATAAATATCTGTTTTCTGGAACTAATTCAAAAATATTGAATTAAAGTTTTAAGATTATAAATTAATAAAACAAAATTGAAATTGTTATTTTCTCGACAAATTTTGTAACAATGCTAACCAACCTAACACTTGAAACAGTCTTTCATTTTTTGCTTTTTATCCTATTTCAGATTTTTTTCCTTTGTTTTATTTGTAATGTCATGTAGAACAGATACACATTTTATAATAAAAAAAAGCAGTAAGTGCAAAAATGGCTGTGACTTATACAGATCATAGTTATTCAAAGGGGATTGTCATTATTTTTTATATTTGTTTCACATTTAAATTTTGGGTACTTGTGCAGAATTTGAACCAGACGTAACTAACGGGCCAATTATACGTAGCAACATTATTATACGTAGCGTAACAACGCTACTGAAGGAAAATACTGAAGAAAGAAAACATTTAAATATAATAAAATCATCAGGAAATATATATATATATATAATATGTTTATGTTTATATATATATATATAATATGTTCATGTTTATATATATATATATAATATATATATATATATATATATAGTAGAAATGGTAGAGTATGACACCCCAATATAGCCTTCCACCTAAACTGATCGATAATACCCTAAAAAACCAAATACCCCAACTTAGAACAATAACTACAGCACATATAAACTACCTCAAACTCCTCCCCAAAATCTATAAGCATGGCTACCTAGGACCACTATCCCGGGTACGTGGGCGTTTATTAATGCGTATGTAAGTATATGTGGATGAAACCTGTGCCCATATTTACGGCATGTCACGCTATATATCTGCATGTATATGCGTGTGCAGATATCGGTGCATAAGTGAGTGTGGGTGTGTGTCTTTTCAGAGGTATATAATGAGAGCATATGTGTGTGCATATGTGTATGCGTGTATGCATGTATATCTGTGTACATGCATACGTGTGGGGACGTGCATCTGTGGGTAGATATATGTATGCGGAGGTGTACGCCGGTGCTCCCGTATGCACCCACATCTAACCATAAAAAAAAAACACTAATGAAAATGAAAATATTATGTATATGAGCCTGGGAATGAGTTTATGCTCATATCTATGTATAATCATGTCTACATCGAATGAAAGTATTGCGCCTACAAATGAACTTAGATTTACATCTATGTAGACGAATATGTCTATACCAATAATTGTCTGTATATCTGGCGTTTCTTTAAGTATATATGTGTGTATGTGCGCATGTGTGTGCTTGCATGCACGGCTACTAGCTAACCCTCTCCAAGCACTTAACAACAAATAAAAACCAAATAAATAAACCGAATCATAGCCCACCCCCGCCTTCGAACCTAAGCGAACACCCAACAGGTCAAGACATACTTATCAAGAAATCATCTCACCAACGAGATGCCAGAAACTTAAACATTAAGACTCGAATTTTAAAGTAACCCCCGTCCTCCTACCCCCACATATCCCCCTCCCCCTCCATGTATCCCTATACCCTCAACCACACCAGAAATGAACTTCCCAGACCCTCCTCCACAACCACCTAGGGTCCTTAAACTCCAAAACTAAAACATTACCTACATACCAAGCACCCCCTCCCACCTTTCCTCCTTGTTCCCTTCCTCTTTTTTCCACTCTTCTCGCACCCCTCCCCTGACATCATTCACTCTTTCATCCCATCATAACGAACATTTCTGTAAAAGTCTGAGGAAGCTACAGACGGCCAAAAAACGGCCGGGTAGCTGAAACAATAATGTAACTTAACAGAAAAATACGGTAATAAAAAATAAAACGTATATATATATATATATATATATATATATATATATACACTAGCAAAAGTACCTGTCATTGACTGGGTTCAAAAACAGCTTACAGAAAATGGAGTCTGATTTATGAAAGTATGATAGGTTATGAAAAGTAACGGTTGTAAAAAGATAGCTTCGAATTTGGGGGTATCAAAACCAAAGCAAAATATGATGAAAGTAAAAATAAAATAGATAAACCCCATAATTTATTATGCCATACCTGTTCATACTGAAACACTTATCACAATATATTAAAAAACCTTGTTAAACTTTGTGACATATTTCCATTCTATGGAGGTCAGGCACGAACGAACACCCCATAATTCTTATTATACCATATTTCTTCAAACTGAAACATAATTATCAAAGTATACTTACGTAGGTAGATATGAAAAGTCTTTATTAAAGTTTGTGCCTATTTCCATTCTATGGAGGCCAGGAGCGAATGCAGACCCCACAATTTTATTATACCATCCCTTTTTAAGTTAAAACATATTTATCAAAGTATTCTTATGTACATCTATATCAAAAACACTTGTAAACGTTTTTTTTTAATTTTTTATTTCCATACTTTGTGGACCAGGCACGTACGCAGACCCCACAATTTTAATGAATCATCATTATGCCAGATGAAACATGCCCATTCCTGTGTCTCGATACATCTTCTATCATTATATGTGATCAGTGTTCTATAATAGTCAATCATATAGGAGCCTATTTGTGACCAGACACACACACACACACACACGTTCAGCTTTATATTATAACGAAAAAAAAAAAAAAAACACACAACCTACCATAAAAATTTTAAAGTTTTATTCTTGTAACACATTTTTTAAGTGGAAAAAAAAAAACATATAAGTTGTATTTTTTTCAACCGTTATTGAATTTTTTTTCTTCCAATATTTTCCCCAAAGATCGTCTGCTCCTTTGCTGTGCATTGATTGACTGATCAGTATCTTATGTCAGATTACAGTCAAACTCGAGTCATGTTCTGAACAAAGCTGAGCAAACGAATAGTTACATCTGGTTCAATTTCTGCACAAGTACAAAATTTTGGTTATGTTTGAAATATAAAATCTTTAAAGAAACAAATATTTAGATTTTTTCTTTCCCCACAAGATTTTTTTCTGCTTTCCAGCATTTCTTAAAGGGAGACAACTGTTTTATGTATAGACACTTTTATTGTTTTTTTTTTTATGTTTGTTTTTAAATTCTTTTGTTTTTTCTATATTTTTCAGCCTGGTTAATGGCCAACGTTCATCAAAATCCGGTGCAACCCAAGAGGGAAACTAGCCCGCATTTATCCGATGCTGAGCGCAATCTCGTCCATAGTTTTACGTCTTCGTCTTCATCGTCATCAGGTTCTTACGGTTCACAAGACACACTTTTTGAAAAGCATACAAAAACAGCTGCAAGGCATTATGGGACAAACTATTAAACAGGGCGAGGAAGGGGAGTGAGGTCAGCTGGTATGAAAAGAGGTGGGAAAAGATTTGAAAATGTTCAGGTGATAAAAAAAAGGGGGTTGTTAAAGTTGAATCTCTTGAAAATTCTGTTTAAACAGAAATGGCTAATTCTTGTTTGAATTCCAGGCTGAAATTATCTGCGAGAATTAATCACAGAAATATTCCGAATAATATGAATATGTATAGCACAACCCTGAATGTGTCTGCATGACACTGTTACAGTCTGTAACAAAGTGTTTTTTGTTTTACATTTTCAGTGCCTTTTTTCCAATCTAATGTCCTTGAAAACTTAACAATGTAGATAAAATAAATTATATACCTGCCCTCGCTGAAAAAAAAAAAACTTTAATTCCTGAAACAAATTCTCAAAAGATGATTTTTTGAAACAGAAGACAGAAATATTGAGAATAAACTTT
>NC_136483.1:194470785-194528285 GCF_053919585.1 Euprymna scolopes
TCTGTAAAGCATTAATTCTATGGTGGAGGGCATTGATTCTTTTGTGAAAGGCATTGATTCTATTGTGTAGGAATTGATTCAAGTATGTAAGGCATTGATTCAACTATGTAAGGCATTTATTCCATTGTGTAAGGCGTTGATTCTATTGTGTGAGGCATTGATTCCACTGTGTAAGGCATTGATTTCATTATGTAAAGTATTTATTCCATTGTGTAAGGCATTGATTTCATTGTGTAAGGCATTGATTCTATTGTCTAAGGCATCGATTCCATTGTGTAAGGCATTGATTCTACTGTGTAAGGCATTGATTCTACTGTGTAAGGCATTGATTCCACTGTGTAAGGCATTGATTCCACAGTATAAGGCATAGATTCCATTGTGTAAGGCATTGATTCCACTGTGTAACTCATTGATTTAATTGTGTAAAGTATTTAATCCATTGTGTAAGGCGTTGATTCTATTAAGTAAAGCATTGCTTCTATTAGGTAAGACATTTATTCCATTGTGTAAGGTGTTGATTCTATTGTGTAAGGCATTGATTCCACTGTGTAAGGCATTGATTTAATTGTGTAAAGTATTTAATCCATTGTGTAAGGCATTGATTCTATTACGTAAAGCATTGCTTCTATTAGGTAAGACATTTATTCCATTGTGTAAGGTGTTGATTCTATTGTGTAAGGCATTGATTTTATTGTGTAAAATATTTATTCTATTGTGTGAGGCATTGATTCTATTAGGTAAGACATTGATTCTATTGTGTAAGGTGTTGATTCCATTGTATAAGGCATTTAGAGACGAACGAAGAATGCATTGTTTTGTAAGATGTTTAATCGTTCAATCTGCAAATGTAGTGATGAAAATGTGATTTCAAACTTTATCTTTTTCCATCCGTCCATCAGCCTGTCACTTTTTCCATGGAGTTGCACAAAATCATGTGAAGAGTTGGTAGCTATTTTATATTTTATGTTCCTAAAATAACTGTACTTTAAAAATATAAAGTCTTTGATTTACATATGAAGGTGGTGGCTGGGTTAGGGAAGGACAAATTGTGAAGGACAGCTGATCGAGTGTTGGGCAGCTGAGAGTAAGGGTGCTGTCAGTTATAATGATATCTGTTTGATTACTTAAAAAAGGGGAGACAACTGTTTTTCTTCATTCTTTTTGTTTTTAGCAAAAAAAAGGTAATACAAATAAGATAAAGTAAAATATACTATGCATGGATAATTAAAATGTATTCTTTTGTAAATTGAATTTTGGAATAAGGTAAAAAAATGCTTATTTCATAGTTGTTTCCCTGTAATCCTCCCCCCCCCCCAAAAAAAAATTTGATAGCGCTCCTTTTCATTAATGCCATAATTCATGCCAAGTCTGTAATCCCAAAAAGAAAACTGACAGAAATCTTCTTGACTTAAATTGTAATTCACAACATCAACTTCAATGTTTGTTCTGATCTGTCAAATATTAAACTAATTTGCCTGTGCATCTGAATCATATTAGCTTTTCATATGTTTCAAAAGGCCTTTCAGTGAATATCATGATTAGTCTCATTTTTATCTGTTCTTTATCGAATTTATCTTCATTGCTCACGTAAAGCAAGAGAACAAGTGCATCTCTATGCAGAAAAAATATACGGCATAATCGCGTTGACACAGCAGTTCTTGTCAGATTACCAAAGTTAAGCAATGTTGAGCCTGGTTAATACCAGATGGGTGACCATTTGGGAATTCTAGGTGCTGTATGTGCTCTCCGCTTATCAGGGCATTTGTTTCCAGTCGTCCTGAACATATATATATATATATATATATATATATATATATATATATATATATATATATTTTGTTATCAAGTAAGATCTTTAACTTACTTGTAGTTTCATCAAATACTTTTGCAAGCAAAATCTGATCCCGCACTTTGCTAAATCCTACCCTCTGATGAGAAGGAAAGTATTTCTTTGAAATTCCGCGGATTAAGGACTATCCACTTATTTAGTGTTTCCTTTTCAAATTAAATATATTTTTAACTCTTTTTCAAAGTGTTTTTTAACATGTTTTATTAACTATTTGCTTTTATATATACATATATATATATATATATATATATATATATATATATATATATATATATATATATATATATATATACACACACTCTACTTGCCACTAGTATTCAATGTCGACTCAGGAGAGGTGTGGTTGGAGATTGCCACAAAAATTTCACACACAGTGTGTATCCATAGTTTGTCAAAACTGAAGGAGCCTTTACCTACCTTACCTTACCTTACTTTACTTCTGCAGAAAAAGTTAAATGAAACAAAATATTGCACTTTTTTATAGCTTAGCCAGCAATTTCACCTAATTGATCCATTTGACTACATTACATTAATTAAATTGTCAAACAAAAATTAGGGTTAGTTTTTTATCTTAAAATAAAGAAGAGGATAATTTGATCCGATGCAAGTTTACATTTGAATTTAAAGAAAAAACATTTGGGAGAAACATGTGCAAAAAAATCAATGGAATTCGTTTAGAACATTGTCTATTGTAGATCAAAGGTTCTAAATTAAACCAAAAATGGAAATTAGTTCGATTATTGCTTTAAAGAAAAATAGAACAAATAAGCCTTTATGCAAAATGGCTGTGGTTTACACGAACTACAGTTAGTAAAAGGGGCTTATTATCATTATTTTTTCTTTGTTTTCATTTAAATTTGGATCATATTTGAAATATAAAAGACTAATGTAAATCTTTAAAGAAAGAAATGAATACATATGTGTGAAAAAAATTTAGAATGAAAATATTATCACGATAACTAAAAAGAAATCAGTGAAAATTGTAGTTTGAATAAATCATTTGTAAAATTTTTTGAAAAGATGAATATCAACTTTCTGGAAATATTTTAAAGATAATTATTAGTTTTAAGATTGTAAATCAATAGAACAAAATTGAAATTGCTAACAAGGCTGACCAACATAATATTTGAAACAGTCCCTCAATTTTTTTTGCTTTTTATTCTACCTCAGATTTTTTCATTTTATTTGTGATGTCATTTAGAACTTCTGGAATTATCTCCCTTTAACAAAAGTCTTATAAACTTATAACTCAAAGGTGGCTGACTTGCGTGCTGCATTAGCAATAAAAAAAATAGTATTTTAACGTTAAAGTGAAAGTACACTATAATAAATTGTGATAAATTAACAAGAATTATTGCAAAATAGTGACTTTATAAGATACTGAGAGACGTAGTATTTTTATTGCTATTGTACTATGCAAGGTAGCCATCTTTAAATAGCAAAATTCTGGTACTTCTTCAGAATTACACTTATTTAACAACAAAAAAAGTAAAAATACAGAAAAATGCTCCACATATTCATCACGGAATGAAGATATTTTTCCAAAAATTATGTAAATTAATCGATTTCGGTACTCATGCAGAGTGATCTGTGCTGATATAATAACTTTATTATTCAAAAAGCCATTCTTAACATGGGGAGGGGAGGATGTTTTGTACCTATTTTGTACTAATCTTAGAATTGAATAAAAAAAACATACCATAAAACTTTAATTAACCGTGGAAATACGATTTAAAAAATAGCGCAGATCACTCTCTATATTCAAGTATTTCTATGGGTTTTTTTTTTAACTAAGAAAATTAAAAAATTCGAATTTTAACGATTTTACTACTAAACTGTATTTAACACAAGGCTGATTTTGACTTCGATGTTTCAAAGTGAGTTGTCTCACCTTTATTTATTTCATCGGATTTCATCGTGGCTGAAGAAAACACTTCAAGTTGATTAGTTATAAAATTGATTTTCTTGAATAATAATAAAAAAAACTATTTGATCAAATTAAAAAAAAATTTGAATATTCCATTTTCGTTCGATGACTGGTAAGTACATTATACAGACTGTATTTTCTTTATTTTTCATTTCTACCGTTACTGCAATTCTGAATATGTACTAAAATTCTTTTAAGAATTCTATTAAAGGGAGATAATCCTGGAAGTTTATAATACGTCAATTCTGAATTTACTTAAAACAATTATAATAATAAAAAAAATGAGTTGCTCATTATTTAATTTGTTTTATTTTATCATACAAAAGCTCCTCGCCTGCTTCATTTTTTTTTTCTTTTGAATAAAATTGATAATTTTAGAAGAAAAATGGATATTCTTCTTCAAAGATACCCTTTCAATCTGGGTGTTGTTCAACAAAATGTTTTGTTCTTATTTGAATTCGACTTAATAAAAAAAAACCCTCAAAAATACAGAAAATACAAAGAAATCTTTATGATATACATACCCATCAAGGTGTCATATTCCAAAAATTACATGAATTGATCAAGTATTTTTTTAAACTAAGAAAATCACATTTTACTACGTAGCAAAAAGCTCTTTTTTAATCTGCCACTTTTTATAATTAAGTAGGAGACAACTCAATTCGAACTAGCGAGATCAAAATCAGTGTTGTAATGGATACAATTTAGTATTAAAATCGCTAAAAATCATAAAATAAATGATTTTCTATATATATATATATATAAAAAAAAATCCTACTTGATCAATTTACATGATTTCTGGAATATGACATCTTTGTTCTGTGATCAGTACGTACATCATAAAAATAGTTTTTTGTTTCTATGTTTTTAATTAAGTTGAATTCTAAATAAGAACCAACTGTTCTTTCAAAACAAAGCGGGACAAACTGACCGACGAGCATAATCTTTTAAAAAAAAAAAGATGAGTGAACTTATCGAAAATAGTTTCATAAATCCTCCAATCCTCCATGAAGATGAGGAATTATTTATGAGTATATTGAGGAGGAGGTGCAGAGAGGTGCGTGCGGTGGTGAATTTTAGCAATTGTCCGTTCGGTGTTTTGTTGTCCAATATTTTTTCTGCTGAGAAAAAAAATATCCTTCAAATAATTTGATATCGGTTATAATTTTTTTTTTTTTTTTTTTTATTAAACGTTGTGGGTTTGTATTACTGTACACATAGATTCGAAAGATTTGTCAAAAAAACAAAGGCAAGATAAGTTGCTTTTCTACCAAACTGGATATATTTTTCGTGTTTTTATTCAATGTAACATGTTTATTCAGCTCGAAAAGCATACAGTGTTTACCGATTGGAAAATTCAAAATGGCGCCCGACTCTCTCTCTCTTTAACACGGTAAGTTCAGGAAAAGGTGTTATAAATAATAAACTAGACAAAATACTGTTAGAAATTCGCTCAATACATGTTACCGTGACATAAGTTGATATATATTCGATGTTTTTTTTAATAGTATTTTGTCTAGTTTATTATTTATAACACCTTTTCACAGACTTACCATGTTAAAGAGAGAGTCGGGCGCCATTTTGAATTTTCCAATACATCGGTAAACACTACTGCATGTTTTTCGAGCTGAATAAACATGTTACATTGAATAAAAACACAAAAAATGTATCCAGTTTGGTAGAAAAGTAACTTATCTTGCCTTTGATAATATTTATTTGTTATTTTTTTTTGACAACTTTTTCAAATCTATGTGTACAGTAATACAAACCCAAAGTTGTAAATTATTATTTTTTTAAGAGCATTTTTAAAAGATGTGCTTAAAAAAAAAAAAAAAGAATTGTTTTTACAAAAAAATATGAAAATATGATTGTAAAATACTAGAAACAAAGCAATAAAAAATAAAATTTCAAATTTGTTTTTATTCATTGTGATTATTTGAGTTTGAATTATTTATGAATTGATACCGAATATAAGGTGACGATTCTTCCTCCATCCCCTCTCTAGGTGTATCAGAATTTGGGGGGAATTTTTGACACCCCTAACACGAAATTGCGAATAAAATATTAAAAAAATCGTAATTTCTCTTTTAAAAGTGGGTTGTTTATTTTCTTTATCTTCCAAAATAAACTATTAAAGTTGTTTAAAAAATAATAGAAATATTTTTTATTTTTTAAAAAACAGTGTTTACAAAGTTCCAGCGCGCCTTCATGCAGCCATTTTTTTTTACGTAATGAAATCAATTGAATTTTACGAGTTAATTTTTTTCAATTTTTAAACTTTAAAAATCTATCAAAATTTTTCTATTAGTTAAAGTTTTTACGATATTTTCAGGGTGAATGTGAAATTTTATGCTCTTTCCAATAAACCGAATATAATATTTTAGACAAACTTTTTTTTTTAATTCACCCCCCCCCATTTTGAAATGTCTATTAAAACTTTAATAATTAATGTACCAAAGTTTTATATATCACAAATTGGAGATAAAAGATGAATAAATAATATATTCAAATTTAAAACAAAAAGAAGTGTTTTTTAGAAATTTACCTGTAATGTCCAAAGTTTAAAACCTTTAAAAAAAAAAACACGTTGTTTTTTTTTTTGTCTTTTTTTTTAATGAAACCTTATAATCTTCTTATATTGTACAGAAAGTGTCGTTTTATTACGAAAATTATTTTTATTTCATTCAATTTTTTTTTTTTTTTTTTTTTTTTTTTAGATATTAAAAAAAAAAATTCACTCCATAAAGTAGAAATTAAATATATTAAATCAAAAACTCGTGTATATTTTGAGAATAGAAAAAAAATTTCTTGAACTGTTTTGTTTTTCTTTTAAGACAAAAAATTATAAATAAAATGTGACTAGTTTTCAGGTATGGAGGCACACATTTCTTTACGTGCAAAGGTAGCTGGCTAACGCGAACGTGTGGTTTTTACTTCCTTCTGTCCACCCGTAATTCAAAATAATAATAATAATAATAATAAAAAACTACTTCCGGTTTTGAATAAAAACGTAAAATGTTTGCATCATGGCGGGTTTTTCAAATAGGCGTTTAAAAAATTCTTTTATTTAAAAAATAAATGGATCTTAAAATATAAATATGGATAAATTTTTAACAATGAAGAATGCAACTACACATTGATTAGTAATTTTTATAGGTAAGTGTTTTTTTTTGGAATTCATATCGACTTTTTATAATCGACCTAAGTTAAAATTTCGTTTATTTTCTTCAAATCTTTTAAAGAAAACCGATTAAAAAAAAAAAACAAATATTACATAATTTGCTATTAAACCTATTATTTTTTTTAATTTGGTCTTTACTCTTTAAATTGAAAAAAAAATTAGGGGTTGAATTACATTTTTCGAGTAGTTATAAGCTTAGAAAGACAGGGAGTCGAATTATTCAATATTTTTTCACGCATTCGTAAGGTCAGTTTCTGACACACCAAATAAAAACATCTCCTCATGAAATCGTCAATAAAATTCACAATCCTTTCTGCAATCCAACCATATTTGGTACAAATATATTTGTGTCCACCAATTTTAATCATGAACGTCTGTTTTCTCGTTTAATATAGGGGGGGGGCACTTTTGTCATTGGTAGAAGGTGTGATTCTGAATTAGTTTCACATTCACCGAACCTTAATCCCCATACCATTTTTATCTCTGTGTTTATCTCTGAAGAATCAAAACAATCCCTGAAGACAGCGATTACAACCGAAATCAGTGCCAAAAGATTAGTGTGTCAGGGTTATTAATAATTTTATACATTGTGTTCATATTTGTTTAGGATTGAATAGCAATAAAACAAAAATTGTTGAAAATTCTTGACTGAAATTTGGTGGACAAGCAAGTATCTCTTTGGTTTATAAGCTCAGCATTGATTGGTACAAGCATTCATCTTCTCTTCTGGATTGTCCAATCAGAGGCCGTTTCTCAGGCAAGCTGAGCATGTGATAAGGGATTATAAAAAGTGATTGAACACACAACAACTTCCTTGTTCGTCTTCCCAGATACAATAGCGACAACTCCATGTGGCTCAAACCAACTTCTAAACTTCTCTTTAGAGGCGCATCCCCCCCCCCCCGGGTCTTAAGCATTGGGTTCAACTTTGACAAGACAATATATAATCCACCCTAACTTCCACACCTGTGTACAATACACGTACACAAACTCTTTTCTTCTTAAACAGGACTTCCTAAACTTTTTGTCATTGTCCATATTCATGGATTCATTCTATTACAATTAATGAAGATCATTCAATAAAATTGTTTTAAATATTAGAATGAGATTTTGTCTTTCTATTCTGCAACAATTATGATGTCATTGTTGCTAAAAATGGTGATTTATTGAAGAAGTTTACGTAAATTGAGCACCCCCACGTTGACGCTCCTCCAACAAAAATTTGGCAAATGTGTATTTCAATTAGTAAATTATTTGACCACCAAAACAGGTGGCTATAAAGTGGGTGATCATTATACGTGAAATTATTAAAGAAAAGTGATCCCCCACTTTCTTTAAACTAACATTTCTTCATATCTTGGAAACTACTCGTTTGCTGGAATTTTAAACGTTGTTTTCGTTTTCAACATCCCCCAAAACCTATATATGTCTTAATTTTCCAAGTTTTTTTTTCTATAGCGTGGAAAGTCGATTGTCTGCCCCTTGCTATACTTATATTCCAAACATTCCCAATAGGTGTCGCGAGTAGTGTATCATTCATAAACAAGATCGCTTGAGTCATTCTTCGATAAAATGTCTCATATTATTTGATTTTCTTAAATAAAAAAACTACTTGATCGATTTACGTGATTTTTGGAATATGACATTTTCATGCAGTGACAAGTACGTGCATTATAAAGATTTTTTTTCAGATTTTTCTTGTAAAAACAATTTTTCGGACCAATTATAGACATGCACCAAATTTTGACTTCCTAAAATTTTGGTTTCCCGATTGACTCCTAATTACACAACGCACTAATCAAGCCATATATTGCAATCGTGAAAAGTTGAATAAATAAAAAAAAACAATAAGTACAAAAATTTCAGCCATATTTGCTACAAATAAACTTCAATGTAAACTTGACTTGTCCACTAAGATTTAGTCATAATGTCAAACAGTTTGTTTTCCTGTTTAGTGTATAGTGGGGACATTTTGGTGATCGTCTCATTGGAAGGAGGTGTAATTCTGAATGGGTTTCACATTGCCCGAACCTTAGCCTCCCCCCCTCCGAAATATCAAAACAATCACTGAAGAGGGCCATCATAGCTGAAAGGAGTAACAGATGCATCAGCCGAGATACATGCATGGGTGAATGGTGGCTTTGTAGAGATACAGGATATTCTTAGGTGCGATTAGTATAAATAAAATTTTTAAAATAAAAACTTATGAAAATATGCATATTTTTACATGACAAAATTTTATTTGTCAACAATTATTTTCGAAATTTAATGAAAGCAACAACCAAACGTGCTCGATCTTTTAGCTCTTTTCAGCATCAGTAAAACATTATCGTCATTTGTTTTAGAAAAAAAAAATCCGATTTAATAGAAATATTTCTTGTAAGCTTCATCTTTTTAAATCATTTGGATTTAACAAAATCGAATTATATGAGGAACAAGAAATAGAAAATAGAACTTGTCAGAATTTTCTGGTCAGGGTGTATAAGCTAAGAAGCAAGGAAACAACATATTTTCTTTAAAAAGTGTAGGCAAAGCTTGGGTGAATGACTTCTTGACTTTTTATTAAGGTCCCAGCTGTTGAAAATGAGTGGAAGTCATTTAATAAAAATGTGGGGACACATACCTCATCACCGGAGCCTGCGACATCCAGGAAGGTTTTAAAAATTACTATGAACACATTTTGTTTGACGAAATACTAAGATGCACACAATGTGTGTGTATTTTATTTACAACATGGAGAACCGAAGAGTTACAATAAAAGGGGAGAGAATCCCCACAGTAAAAGGGTTTTGGAAAGGGGCAGATAACCTTATAGCAATTGAATATATATCAACACTCCTCCTCAATTGCTGACAGTCTGCATTATAGTTTATGGAGTCCCAAAAGTTCCCTGAGCCTTACAAACTGTGTGCTTCCAAGTCCTTTAGTTAGCAGGTCGGCTACCATCTCTTTACTTGGACAGCATTCGAGCTTAACAGTTTCCCGCTCGACCAGTTCTCGAACATAGTGGAACTTTATGTCCACATGTTTGGCCCTTCCATGATACTGTGGACTCCTTGCCATACATATGGTTGACTGGTTGTCCTCATATATAAGGGTTGGTGTTACTGGAGATCCTAGCAAGGCACTTTGAAGATTTTGCATCCAAACAGCCTCCTGTGCTGTACTTGCCAATGCCATGTACTCAGCTTCGGCTGTTGATAGAGCAACACAGGTTTGCCTTTTGCTTCTCCAGCTGACTGCCGCACCACTCAGCTTAAAAACATATCCAGATGTTGATCTGCGATCATCCAAATTACCAGCCCAGTCAGCATCGGAGTACCCCCGGAGATTGGTGACTTTCTTCTTGTCATAAAGTAAACCATATCCTTGTGTACCGTTTAAGTACCGGAGGATATGTTTCACAGCCTTCCAGTGTTCCATTGTAGTTTGAGAGCAGAATATCGAAACATTTCCAACGGCATGAGCAATATCTGGTCGTGTCCTTGTCGACAGGTACAATAGGCTCCCGACTGCAGACTGATACAACTCTTTGTTGACCAGTTTACTTGTTTCCGTTGCCTTCGTCAATTTTGTTCCGGGATCAATTGGAGTAGACATAGGTTTGGAATTCTCCATCTGGAATTTTCTCAAGACATCTGCTGTGTATGTAGGCTGTCCAATCCATATTTTTCCTGCTTCGGGATAAATAATCTTCACACCCAAAAAATGGTGTAGTTTTCCCAAATCTTTTATTTTGAAAATCTTTGATATCGCTTTCATGAAATCTTCAATAAGACTTGTGGATTTACATGCCACAATGATGTCATCAACATAAACAGCTGTTATGAAAATGTCTCCTCCTGAAGATTTTATGTAGATGCAAGGATCACTTTCCAACTGTTTGAAGTCCATCTTCTTCAGCTAACCATGCAGTGCATCATTCCAACATCTTGGGGACTGCTTCAAGCCATAAATACTTCGCTTCAATTTACAGACAAGATGTTCCTTGCCTTTAACTTTGAAACCCTCTGGCTGCCTCATGTAGATTTCCTCCTTCAGCTCTCCATTCAGGAAAGCAGTGGCTATGTCCAATTGATGCAGCTTCAGATCATGCTGTGCTGCTAGTGCAATAACTGTTCGCACCGATTCAAATCTCACAACTGGGCAGAAAGTCTCGTCATAATCGATTCCTTGCTTCTGAAGAAAACCTTGAGCTACAAGTCGAGCTTTATAGTGTTCCATATTACCATCAGCATCGTATTTTCGCTTGAACACCCACTTGCTACCAATAGTTTTTCGTCCAATGGGCAATTCCGTCAGGTCCCATACTGTATTAGAATGTAAGGAAGAATATCTGACTGCAGTCAAATACAGTTAGAAATTTGAAAGCGTATTTTCGTAAATGAATAGATGAATAAATGAATAAATGAATAGATGAATTAATGAATAAATGAATAGATGAATAAATGAATAGATGAATAAATGAATAGATGAATAGATGAATAAATGAATAGATGAATAAATGAATAGATGAATAAATGAATAAATGAATAGATGAATAGATGAATAAATGAATAGATGAATAGATGAATAAATGAATAGATGAATAAATGAATAAATGAATAGATGAATAAATGAATAGATGAATAAATGAATAAATGAATAGATGAATAAATGAATAAATGAATAGATGAATAGATAAATAAATGAATAGATGAATAAATGAATAGATGAATAAATGAATAGATGAATAAATGAACAAATGAATAAATGAATAGATGAATAAATGAATAAATGAATAAATGAATAGATGAATAAATGAATAGATGAATAGATGAATAAATGAACAAATGAATAAATGAATAAATGAATAGATTAATAAATGAATAAATGAATAGATGAATAGATGAATAGATGAATAAATGAACAAATGAATAAATGAATAGATGAATAAATGAATAAATGAATAGATTAATAAATGAATAAATGAATAGATTGCAAAGTGATCAAATGTGTAACTCATACACCAACTGCTAAGCATTCAACGAGCTGTTAAAAGAATCGACTGATTGTGTACAAAGAGGAGACGAGTGAGAGGATCTCCTGCATAGACTGACGACTATTTTATTTTATTTTTTTAAATTTTACTAGGAAGTCATCGCTAGGCCAGATGCCACTCCACGATATGGGTTAATGAGTGTCAGGTCAGACAACATCGAGGTCATCAGTGATTGTGAGAGTTGAGTAGAGATTGATTATGTAAGAGGACAGCTCAACAAGAACTTGTTTACATTGGACTTGAAAACGACCATATTGTAGTCAGCTGGAAAGAAGCCCTAAGGTATTGTGCTCCATAGACTGGCAATTCTAGGAAAGAAACTCATGGAATTTGCGTTTAGTTTTAGGCACAGATAGAGAGTAAAGCAAATTATTGACAGTGGTTGTAGTTAGATGGGTAATTGTGAATGTTTTACGGGGGAGGGTTGGGCATAGATTAAAGCCCAGTCGAGCACTTGCCATGGTCATATTAGAGTCCTGTCAGTTTCACAATCTCATCTTCATGTAGAATGTTGGCAACCTTCACGTTGTCCCTTCTCTGAGTACCTGATACAACAGAAGAAACAAGGAAAACTAATGCCACAAAAGTTGTAACGTGCAAATTCATACACATCGCGTCAAAGGCAATATTTTCTTCCCCAAAATGAAGGATCATCTTTGCTATTTTTAAGAAAAGTTTCGAATTTAAATCGAAAAAAATTATTTCTAATTCTTCAGGTGACATGAAAATAGTAAACATTCTTTTATTTCAATTTTATTTTCTCGGACATGTTTTAGTTCTCTGCTCTACCAATGAGCCAAACTTTTAGTGTGCATTTCGTCTCTGCGCAACCGCTGGTTTGAATTTGGCAAGTAATGGGGGGGGGTGCTCTGATTGGACTAGAAGAAGGAAGGTGGTTGGGAAGAAGGTGTTTTGTTTGTTTTTCTCCTTTTCTTGCAAATTAAGATCATTGTTCTTATTAAAACTTTTGCAAACTGACCCCATTTCACAGCACAATTGAGTGATTGTTCGGCAAACAAACAACATAAGAAAACGACCTCAAGCGAGAATCGGGGGAAGGAGGAGGGAACAGAAAAGGAAGACAATCTTGTAGAGAGAGAGAGAGAGAGAGAGAGAGAGAGAGAGAGAGAGAGAGAGAGAGAGAGAGAGAGAGAGAATCTAAATGACATGGAGTGTGTGCGTGAAGTTTTAAAGAAAAGAGAGTGTGTGCATGTTAGTGACACGCAAAAAATTTTCCAGAAAAAAAAACAAACTTTCTTCTCATCAGTCAAATAGAAAAAAAAAAATTTTCTTTGCATATTTTGGTGCTTGTCCCAGAATTCTACCCAGGAAAAAAAAATAAAATAAAATAAATAATAAATAAATAAAAATCTGTAAGATGTACGTACTCTTGATGAAAATAAAACATTGTACAACAAAAATCACGTAAATTGATCAAGTAGTTTTATTTTTAAATAAGAAAATCAAATTGTATAGCGAAACTACAAACGACGATTTCACAACGCCATCTTTGAAACAGTCCTAAGAGACAAGGGAAATAACTCTACATTTAGATTTCAGAAAGCCATTGTTCACGGATAGGGATTTTATCCTGGGCTCCCAAAATCAACAGAGATTAGACCATTCCTGTAATGATCCGGTCCTGTTGGTTTTGTGGTGGGAGTTTAGTTCCGTGCAGTTCTAAGAGGTCCACCCTTTGAGAAAGGGTTAGTTTATTGATAATCGCCTGAGACGCCCTTACCGGGGAATGTCGGCGAGGCTACCCAGGCACTTTTTGCAGGTCAGAGTGCCCCGCCTCGGGGACGCTGACTTCTCAATCCCACTTTCCAACTCTGGTGTCTAAGTTCTTGCAGTGGGAGAGAACTAAAGAAAGTTCACGTCGGTGGGTGTGTGTTGGGGGGGGGGGGGTATTGGAAAAAAACACAAATTCACTTAAAAACGATTTTCATTGTAGAAATAAATTACTTGATCAATTTATGTGATTTTTGGTGCATAGTATTTTTTCCTTCCCGTCACAAGTACGTACGTATATTGTACAGATTTTAAAATTTATTTATTTATTTATTTTTCATGGGAGAGGGGATGATGAACGAGTTCCAATGTTTTAGTGAACGAACAAGTTTTTGATGAAGAAATTCTGTCAGTATGCAATTGCTAGACATGCAGACAATCTAAAATTCCCCATTTATCGGCTGATTCGCCTTGGCAACATTCGAACAACCCAAATGATGACTCAAACAATCGGACACTTTTATTAGAATGAGACATGGTTCGGTTCAATCCTAAGCGTTACCTCCTTTCCTAGG
The DNA here is from genome assembly GCF_053919585.1 of Euprymna scolopes. Taxonomy (NCBI): domain Eukaryota; kingdom Metazoa; phylum Mollusca; class Cephalopoda; order Sepiida; family Sepiolidae; genus Euprymna; species Euprymna scolopes. The sequence continues at coordinate 194,485,090 of NC_136483.1, forward strand.
CATTATTTCCTCCTTTAAGAGTAGAGGTTAATCGGTAATAACTGATTGCTTAGGACACTTCTGCCTGGGAATGTCGATGTGTTTATTCTCAGCCATTTTTTATCCAAACCAAAGTGCGTTTTCCCTTGGGGTTCTAGTTTTCCCTATCTTGCTGAATTTGAAAGTAAATCTTTCCAAATTAACAAACTGTGAACGGTGCATTCGTAAACACCTAAACTTCACATTATTTCAGAAAGAATGGGAGAGCACCCAAACATGGAATCATCAATACCTATATTAATTTGTTAATTTATTGAGAGAAGGGTGTGATCATTTTATGCTCGACAAAATGAAAAAGGTACAGCAAAAAAAAAAAAAAAAAAAAAAAAACAGAATCCAATCAGAAAGAATAATATTGGCAGCTATCTTTTCTGAAAAGTAAAACTGCAGGTTACTGGCTTGAACATAATACGATGAAAAATTGTGTAAAAGCAATAAATATTGTTTTATCTTTTTTTGTTAAATATTAGAGTGCATGTATGGAAGCGGTATCCCCTCCCCTCTGTACGCCTTTTAATTTTCGTCCTTTTTTAATTCGTCTACCAGATTATCAAAAAGAAAATTTTTTCTTAAGTCAATATTTAAATATTTGCTGGGGTGCTCAGTTTCTAATGCAACGTTCTAGTGAATCGATCACCCATTTTAGAACCACTGAAGAGTAAATCAACTAAATATGTTACTTCTATGCATATAAAAATATATGCATGTATACATTAAATTCCCTTGATTTTTTTTTATCCATCTATCAACTTTTGAAACCACTACTATATATTGGATACAATACAATAATAAATAGAGGATTGGTTCTATAATAATAAATATGAAATCTGCATAAATTTAAATATATTTAAGCATATTTTATGACTGATCAACACTGGGCTGCTTGTTAGCCCCTATATATATATATATATATATATATATTTGGTTGTTCATGTGTATATTAAATTGTCCATAAAGTTATATGGATTTTTAATGAAGTGTTCATTAAAATTTAGCATTCTATCATTGATTATTTATATATGCTCTGTTATTAAAAATTAACATCCATCAAGCTTTAACCTTGACTGACTATAAGATGAACAAACTCCTCCCATACATCCCAACAAATACCATTACAGACCTAAACAATTTAATTTATGCAGAGGCGAAGACAGTAAGTATGAAAAGTAGAAAAAAGACGGAGAAAGAAAAAGGACTAACAAAACCTGGATGAGAATTGAGGCTGGAAACGCAGATCAACAAACTAAAGAAATAAGTCAAAGCGATAAACAATATGAAAACAACTGGAAAAGGATGCAAAAGTAGAAATGTGACCAGCGAGGAGAGGCTCAACAAGAAACAGGAAGAAGTAAAGGGGAAAATAATAGCAAAATAAACAAGATTAAGTCGATACCAATACAAATCGGAACAGTGCAAACAAAACTTGGCCTTTGAAAATAATGAAAGCCAATTCTACAAGAATGTAAATGGAGGAAAAACAAAAAAAGAACAACTAGACCCAACAGAAACAAAACTCTACTGGAGCCAGATATGGGAAGAGCAAAAGAATCATAATAAAAATGCAGAATGGCTGAAAGAAATGAAAGAAGAGTCACAGCAAATCGAAGAAGGAACAGAGAATGAAATCAGCAAGGAAATTCTCAAGACAACCCTACTAAAAATGGCCAACTGGAGAGCACCAGGTCATGTTAGTTGAAGAAATTCACAACACGACTTGAAAGGTTAGTTCAGCAGCTGAAAAGATGCATCTATGAAGCACATGTACCAGAATGGATGACCAAAGGTAGAACTAGATTGGTGCAAAAAGGTAGAACCACACTGGTGCAAAAAGACACAGAAAAAGGGACCATCCCCAGTAACCCAGTTTACCTACAATGTGGAAAATATTAACTTGCACAACTTAGGGAATAAATTTATCATTCCCTTCATAACCAAGGACTATTCCCAGAGGGGCAGAAAGGATGCCAAAAATGATAGAATCCCACGACCATGGATAATAGAATGCCTGAGAATGTACAAAATACCAGGTAAGTTAATCAATTTGATAGAAAATGCAATAAGAACATGGAGACTTGAATTGACAGCTGGTGGACAACACATCAAAGAGATTAAAATACGAAGAGGGATCTTCGAATGTGATTCTCTATCACCATTACAGTTATAGCCATGATTCCCCTGAACAACATACTAAGAAAATGCCAAGCCAGATACAAGTTCACTAACATAGAAGAAAAAGTGAACCATCTAATGTACAAGGATGACCTGAAACTGTTTGCAAAAACAAAAACAGAACTAAAAACGCTAATAAACATGACCAGAATCTTCAGCCAGGATATCCAAATGAAATTTGGTATGGAAAAGTGCATACTGCTGACCATGAGGAGGGAAAAACTGGGAGCAACAGAAGGTATAGTACTGCCCAATAAAACAGAGATAATGGCACTAGGTGAACATGATAGCTACAAATACACTAATACTTGGGAGTGCTGGAAGCAGACACCCTCAAAGCAATGGAAATGAAAGAGAAAATTGGAATGGAATACCTCAGAAGAACAAGAAAACGCTTTAAAACTAAATTATATAGCAGAGACCTAATTAAAGCAATAAACACTGGACAGTGTCACTAATAAGATACTCTGGACCGTTTATAAGCTGGATCAAAAAAGAACTAATGAATCTCGACCAGAAGACCAGGAAACTCATGACAATGCACAATGCGCTACAGCCAAAGGATGATATTGACCAACTACATGTGAAAAGGAAAGATGGAGGAAGAGGGCTGGTCTGTTTGGAAGACTGTGTAAATAACACAAAAAAAGGATTAGAAAAATACATAATGCAAAACGCAGAAAGAATAATTCCTGCAGCAAGAGACACAGAAGAAATAAACAAGATAGAAAAAGAGATGAGGAACAAGACAAGGAAAGAAAATGGGAAGAGAAACAGCTATAGGACGATTCATAAGGATTATAAAAGAAGAGACTAACAAAAACACTTGGAAATGGCTACAAAAAGGAAACCTAAACAGAGAAACTGAATTACTAATAACAGCCGCACAAGATAATACAATTAGAACCAACCACATCAACGCAAGGATATACAAGATACAACAAAACAGCAAATAACCTTGACACTTCAAAAGCATGTGGACCTGATCTCATCCCAGCTGTGCTATTAAAAAAGTGCTCAGCTGAAGTAGCTCCAGTTCTCTCCAAACTCTACAACAAATGCCTTAATGAATCATGCTTTCCGGGCTGTTGGAAAACTGCTTCTGTGGTACCAATATTCAAGAATTCTGGCGAAAGAACTGACCCATCAAATTATCGCCCAATTAGCCTCCTCCCACTTGTCGCCAAAATATTTGAGACCATAATTAACCATGCTCTAGTCTTACAGATGCTAAACTTCTGACTGACAAACAATATGGATTTAGACAAGCCCGTTCCACAGCTGACATCATCACTGTAATCTCTGAACGTATATACCATTCACTGGACAAAGCGGGGGAGGGCAGAGCGGTAGCTCTAGATATATCTAAGGCTTTTGACAGGGTATGGCACAAGGGTCTCCTCAGGAAAATTAAATCATGCGGTATCACTGGTAGAATACTTAACATAATTAAATCCTTCTTAGATAAGACAAAAATCCAGGTTGTCCTCGGCGGTTGTACATCTAAACAGTGTGATATAAATGCGGGAGTGCCTCAGGGGTCTATCCTTGGACCTCTATTGTTCCTAATATTTATTAATGACCTCCCCGACAAAACTGCCTTTGAGATGGGTATATATACTGATGACACTACACTCTATAACAGGCATGACAGGAAAACAAATGAACACATATCTAAAGAAATGGCAAAAACACTAGAGGACGACCTCCAATCTGTAGTGGAATGGGGACATAAATGGATGGTCACATTCAATGCTGCCAAGACTAAACTGGTTTCCTTCAATAATTACAAGAAACCTTCTCTGCCACCAATAGCAATGGCCAGTGACTCCCTGTCTGAGAGTACATCTTTCAAACTGCTTGGCCTAACGTTCACAGGAAACATGAGTTGGAACAATTATATTGAAACATTGCCAGGGCCGCTGCGAAAAAGGTAGGTTCTCTCTACCGTGCTAGAAAACTACTGACACCTGAAAGTATCCTGTACCTCCATAAGGCCACCATTCGCTCATGTATGGAGTATTGTTGTCAAAAGAGGTTGAGAATACTGGAAGTTTGGCAAGACTTGTTATCACTCAGACTCCAGGGAACACCACGAGTTGTTCTCAAAGAGCAATATTTGATGATGGCTTGTGTGACTACTCTTAGTGACATCATAATAATAATAATAATAATAATAATAATAATAATAATAATAATAATAATAATAATTCTGATTTCGTTTATCAACGTCTCTCTGGAAAGGGATGGGATTCATTTCCAGAGGATTTCCCTCAATCCCTGCTTCAAACCAGGAGCTTCAAAGATCAAGGGTTTTCCTAAGGATGTTGGTGGTACCTACAATAGCAAAAGTCTGAAGGCTGCCTAAAACATTGGGGATTTGTAGTTTTTTCAATTGTCCTTCCAGACGACTTGATACTACTCCTAGTGTACCAACTACGACCGGGATTATTTGTGTTTTACCCCCGTGTATACGCCTTATCTCCAAGGCCTATGATTCTCTCTCACATTCCTGTCCCAGGGTACTGAAAAGCATAATTGCTCCACTTCTCATTCTCCTTCTCTTTGTTAATGACGACCAACTCCGGACGATTATGTTCCAATTGCTTGGTCGTTATGACACTTTTGTCCCACCATACCTCTACCTTGCCATCCTCACTTTTTCTCACTAATAATAATAATAATAATAATAATAATAATAATATTTTAATATCTTTTCCAATTGTTAATTTTATTTGCATGAATTAGCTACCTTGAAGCTTTTTGAACAGTTTTCTTTCTGTACATATGCATAATCACCCCACATTTAGGGATGTGCCAAAATATATAAATACATATATGCATTTGTCATTTATAGATAAAATAATTATCCACAGACAAGTGTTTCGTCATAGTACAGCGTATTAATGTGGTTGACTATGCAAGGATTCGACTGTAGCTTCTGTGATTGTGTGTTCGAATCCTGGCATAGTCAGCCACACTGATAAATCATAGTACAGCAAAGCATTTATCTGTGGATAACTATTCTATCTAGCTATCTCTCTATCTATCTATCTATATGTGTGTGTGTGTGTGTATGTATATATATATATATATATATATATATATATATATAGTTAATAAAACATGTTAAAAAACACTTTGAAAAAGAGTTAAAAACATATTTAATCTGAAAAGGAAACACTTAATAAGTAGATAGTCCTTAATGCGCGGAATTTTGAAGAAATACGTTCCTTCTCATCAGAGGGTAGGAATTAGCAAAATGCAAGATCGGATTTTTCATACAAAAGTATTTGATGAAACTTCAAGTAAGTCAAAGATCTTATATATATATATATATATATATATATATATATATATATATATATATATATATATATATATATATATATATATATATATTATTCAATTTAGTTAAACAAATTGCCGTAAGTCGCAACAATAAGCTTACTGTTTCAGTTTAAAAGCTATCACAAGGCAGCAAAAACCCTCTGAATGAAAATGAAAATCAAATGGAAAAAAAATAGAAAAACAATTTTTTTTCTATTCCATCTTCATTTTCATTAAGTAAGACCAGAGGTTTGTTATCACCTGACGAGATCTTTTAAGACTGAAACAGTAAATTTATTGTAGCAACTTACAGTAATTTTGTTTACCTAAATTGAATAAAATAATATGTGGCTCTTTAAATTGAGTACTATCAACAAACCTGTTGAAATTCAATGGATTTACTTTTGGATATTTTTAACCTGGGATATATATATATATATATATATATATATATATATATATATATATATATATATATATATATATATATATATATGGTAAAACTGGTAACTAGTAAAAACCTGAAGAGAGTGCTCAATACTATTGCAGAGCAAATATGTGAAAAATACTTCTTCCTAATACTAACAACCACTTCTGTAAGGCCTGACGAGACTGTATTACCATAAACATGGTCCAACATCTGAAACATATGTAGCCAAACAGATAAAACGGTAATAAAAAAAATAAAACATATATATATATATAGAGAGAGAGAGAGAGAGAGAAAATATAAACCAAAATGGCTTCCAGAACAAACACACGATCTTGAGTCTTCTATGAGTTGTTTTTATTCTTGCAATATTATATTGTCATGCATTTTTTTCTATTTAAGCAAACAATATCTAATTTTTCTGCAGAGTATATGTACAAAAAGAGCCAGTATTGGCATAATAATAACCGATTGTTTTAGCATAATAAAACGGATCTGTAAAAAATGTACCGAAATTTTAACATACTGGAGGAGCTGTTTTGCGTGAAAAATAAATATTATCTTGGAATGTAACTATACTGTTATATATATATATATATATAGTCATCCACATACAGTATTGTTTCGCTGTTTCACAGCTCATCAATGCGGCTAAACAAGAAACTACCTCAAGCCAGGATCGAAACCCGATCGCCCAAACGATGGTCGGAGCTTCTAACCATTGCGCTATACATCTGCTGCGATGCGGGCAGTGAATTAACAATGTTTTGACATTGTCCAAATACCTAAGCTCAATTTGTTTACACAAAGAGCATCGCTTTATATGCTAATGGTAATTTGTATATCACTTCCCAATATGCTCAACCCAAGATAGGGAGCATTATAGTCATCCACATACGGTACTGTTTCACAGCTATACATACATACATACATACATACATATAACCACACACACACACACACACACACACACACACACATATTCTCAGGTTACAATGTTTTTCCGGCGCCTGGTTACGGTATTTGCCCTGCCTTGCTGTGTTATTTATATTGTTATTAATATTTGATTATATACATGTGTATCATATAGTTTACTGTATTTTGTTGCTAATTTTTAATGCTGTATCCCGGGGTTCTACTATATATATATATATATATATATATCCCAACAGTCGTGCGAGATGGGTGAGCGGTAAAGGGTTTAGGCTCATTACCGTGGAGTCTTGATTTTGAATCTCACTAAATGCAGCCACTCTGATGAGTCATAGACGACGAAACATGTGTCAGTGGATAATTATATTTTAAAAATAATATATATATATATATATATATATATATATATATATATATATATATAGTAATTTATAAAATATATATGGCGATTAAGCTACACTAAATATTCCGCGTTTCATCCACTCTAGGACTCTTCAGGCTTATGTGCGAATTTTATGGTTGTTTATCGAGCATATAAAAACGATAAACAACCACAAAATTCGCGCATAAGCCTGAAGAGTCCTAGAGTGGATGAAACGCGGAATATTCAGTGTAGCTTAATCACCATATATATTTTATAAATTACTAACTAGCTCTACTTACATATTGAGCACTTTTGAAGTAAATACTTAAAGTTTACGCATAAATCTATACTTTCGTATATTAATTTTATGTGAGTAAATTAAGTAGTTATATATATATATATATATATATATATATATATATATATATATATATATATATATATATATATATATATATATATATATATATATCCACCCTCCCTCACTTTCACTCCAGTCTTTAGTAAATTGTGGCAAACATTCCAGTCAAAAAAATCCACACTGTTTCTTCGCTTGCTTAGACCAACATTTACACTTTGTTGAAAACATATGTGCAGGCTGTTTTGTCTTATATTCAATTATGATTTGAAGTTTAACGCCTATGAATTTGACAGTGGGTCAATGTGACCTTGACTGAGGCTAACGTAGCAATGTAAGAACAATGAGAGATTAAAGAAAAGAGAGAAGAGGAAGAAGGAGGAGAGAAAAAGTGGAAGAAAAGGAGGGAAGTAGGGGTGGAGTAGAGGGAAGGGGAAGGGAACTAAAGAACAGAGAGAGAGAGACAGCAAGAGAGAGAAAGGAAGGGGAGAAAGGAAAAGAATGAAAGGAGAAAGAAGGAGGAAAAACATGAGGGAAAGAACGAAAGAAAGAAAGGGATAAAAAAGAAATGGAAAAAGTGATAGTGATGAAGGAGGGAACGGAGAGAAAGAGGGAGGGAGTAGAGAGAGAGAGAGAGAGAGAGAGAGAGAAAAGAGTTACAGGAAGTCAAAGATAGATAGAGAAGAACGAAGAAAGAAAGGTAGGATGAAAGAGAGAGAGAGAAAGGAGAGAAGGAAGAAAAAGAGGGAACGAAGAGAGAAAAAAGGAAGGGTAAAGGAAGATATGAGAGAGACGGGATGAAAAAAGGAAGAGGTGTGTGTGTGAAAATCCCAATTCTGCATATCATGGTTTCTTGATCTTTCTTGTTTTCTCCATTTTTTTTACTTTACCCAAACATTCTTTTATTTCTTTTATCAGGTAATTGCAGGAAAGACCATGTGAAGGTTGCCAACATCCATAGTGGAAGTGGTGCTATGGAATTGACTGAATTCAAACTTGACACGCTCTTGTTATCAGTTTGCATCATTATCCACCACCAACTTCATCTCCCCTTTTTTTCGTTTATTTCAAATAATTTGTACTTTTTAGTTTTTAATTTGTATTTGTTTGCCCATATTAAAATTTATACAGGAAAAGAAATAAAATCTTAGTTGTAAAGTAGACAACTTCTATTATATTCTTCAATTTGAAATATAAGTATTTTTTTTTTTTTTTTACATTATTTTAGTTAGGTGATTATTAAAAAAATCAAAAAAACTTCATATTACCAGTCGTCCAGGCCAGACTAACTAATTTTAAAATAATCATAATGAAGTCCATAATTTATATTGCTATTTCAAGGAATTATTTGCTATTAGTAACCAGTATAATATTACCACTATCACCCAAGGGAAGATTCTATGTGTATGCAGCAGTGCAGCACTATGATGTATGGTAGTGAAACGTGGACAGTGAATATTGAAGACATGTGTTGCATGGAGAGAAATATAAATAGTATAGTTAAATGTGTGTAGAATAGCAGATCCTCGAGTGGCCTCTTGGCCTTGATAATTGGTGATACCTATGTAAAAAGAAAAAAAAATGTAATTAAAAACTCTACTGTCCTCTTGTCACCATTGCCCATATTCAGTTTCACATATCTCTCGCTATGGCGATGTCAAATGGCCACCACGTTCCCCAGACTTAACTAGCCCTGGCTTTTTCTTGTGGGAATATCTTAAAGAAACAGTCTATGTTAACAAACCCTAAACCCTGCAAGAACTGAAATAAAACATCAGGAATGAAATAAAGGAGTTAAATCGCAATCCAGAAATTCTGCAATCTGTCATGAATAATGTTTTGGAAAGAGCACAAATATGCGAAATTGAAAATGGACAACATTTAAAAGGCATTATTTTTCATAAATAAACATTTTTTGAATTTTACATTTTTTTTTTGAAATTTCCCAATGTCTTAGTCAGATTGTGTTAAAGTTATGGAAAGATATCATCAAAAATAAAGAATCTATTTAAGTTCAGTGACTTTTTGAACACCCTATATATGTTAGGTACAATATGTGACGGTGTCATTGGATGTAACAGTGATGATGATGATGATGATGATGATGATGATGATGATGATGATGGCGATGGCGATGATGATTATGATGAAAAGAAAGAGCATTGTTAAGAAAGGTTGTTAGGGTATTGATACATGCACATACTTATTTATTATTGCTACACAGACTTAAGGTCATGCACGTAGTGTGCGTTCTGAGCATCCGAGCGGTATTTTCCAGTGACCAGTGAGAGTCTGGTCACCATTGAAGGGTCCACCACTAGAAAAAGTTAAAAGTGTAGCCATCGTGACTTAGGGTTAGTGTCCAAGCAGTACATTTAAGGTCAGGTTTGGGTTACATTTATGGTTGCGTGACCAGGGCTCTTGTTTACACTGAAGGACCCTGTTGGGTTACAAATATAATAATCAATAGAGAATTGGCTCTGTAATAATAAATATGAAATCTGCATTTATTAAAATATATTTAAGTGGATTTTATGACCGGCGAAATCACTCTCTCCTTTCATTCCCGTTAGTTAAATGAATAAAATAAAAATGTATCGTTTTTTTTTATTTATTAAAAATTGCAGAAATTTAACTATTTTTAAAACAATAAATATTCTGTTTTATTAGCACAAATAATATTTAGCAAAATATTTTTAAAATCAGTAAAATAAATGGCGTTTTTTTTAATGCATTTTTTTTTAAAGTGTACTGTTTTTATCTGACCAGACGACATAATTTGATTTCGAAACAATTCATTTTAAAATAGATAAAAGCGGATTTTTTTTTTTAACCTTCACGATTCAATCACTACTTTGGTGATCAGACGATTTCATTTTTTTATATTTTTTTTATTGTGTGTGAAAGGTGATATGAACACGAGATATGCGGCAGTAGTAATAGTACCTATTTACTATGCCTCCCCACGGGACAGAGTTAGACACCAGGGTCGTTTTTTAACGTGGAGAAAAGGTACAAAAATAAAAATTGTCTCAGTCGTGAAGGATTTCTCCTCCACCGAAAGAGAACAAGAAATAGAAGTGCAGCATCTGAAGAACAGATACTACACTTTGATCTTGTCCCGAAGGCAGTAGTAATAGTAGTAGCAGCAGCATTAGTAGTAGTAGTAGTAGTAGTAGTAGTAGTAGTAGTAGTAACATTTGAATCATAAATTGTCCATAAAGTGAAAAGTTACGGTTTTATGAGACTTCAATATCCATATATGAAGAATAGGTAGACAAACGATTAATTTTAACATTAAAAATAAAATTTATGGAGTTGTTTTCGTTGACATCTAAATAAAAAAAGGGGGGGGGGAAGAGTGTTAGTCAATGAATACGTCAACTGATATCGACGAAAACGAAATGTTAACCACATGTTGTTAAATAAATGTCTCGTTAGTTGGAAAGAGGGAAGAATTCATATATGAAGGAAATGTAGCAATCGCAATGACTGGCCGGAAAAAGGGTATAAAATAAGTTAAATTCTTTATACCATGGTATTTCGAAGCCTAATGCTTCTCATCAGAAGCAAATTATTTCGCTAATAATGTAGCTGAGCATCTTCTCTCCTCTTCTGATGAGAAGCATTAAACATCGAAATACCAAGGTATAAAGCATTCTACTTATCCTACACCCTTAATTAATTAATCGTCCTTATTGAATAAATGAATAAATCTATATACATTAGTATATATTTTTATATTGTCGTTTCCTTATTTTATTGATACTTTCTCTCTCTCTCCCTCTCTCTCTCTCTCTCTCTCCCTCTCTCTCTCTCTCTCTCTCTCTCTCTATATATATATATATATATATATATATATATATATATATATATATATATATATATATATATATATATATATATATAAAGTAAAAGATGGTCATACACTTTTTGAAGACACTTATTGTGTATTGGCATCTTTTACTTTAAATCCCGCTCGAAACTAGAGCATTATACACTTGATATCACCGGAGCAACACGTAAATTTTCTTCTCTTCGCCATAACACCAAAATGAAGAAAAAGAAAAAAAAAATTCACGAACCGAACTTTCGACCCTGATGAGGCTATGTATTAGCGAAATATCGGACTTACAAAAAAAACAAAATTAGTAAATAAAAATGATTTTATCATTATATTCGACACTTCAAAGTTTTCAAATTCCCATTTTAATTTTATATATATACATGTTTGCTTACAGAGAAATATATACTTTTGATGTATATGTTCAATAAATCTTTTTCTAAATTGCCACAATTAAGCTCAATAAAAATGAATTTTCACTTTCAGAGCATATATATATATATATATATATCGGAAGTAAATATTCTAAACCAAGGATGCATCACTTATGTTATTTTATTATTAGTATAATTCGTTTTACACATGTTTCATTGAATGATGGAAATTCACTAAACATCTCATTAGAGACAGATTATGTCCCTTGGAAAAAAAAACACAGGTGGAGATTTTTTTTTAATTAAAAAAGATAAAGATAAAAATAACACGAATGTGACGTCAATGCACCTTTAGTTTGGAATATATATCTATATCTATATCTATATCTATATATATATATATATATATATATATATATATATATATATATATATATATATATATATACACTAGCAAAAGTACCTGTCGTTGACTGGATTCAATACCATACCTGTTCACACTGAAACACTTATCACAATATTCTGCGGATCTATATTAAAAAACCTTGTTAAACTTTCTGACATATTTCCATTCTATGGAGGTCAGGCGCGAACGAACACCCCATAATTTTATTATACCATATTTCTTCAAACTGAAACATAATTATCAAAGTATACTTACACAGATAGATATGAAAAGTCTTTATTAAAGTTTGTGCCTATTTCCATTCTATGGAGGCCAGGAGCGAACACAGACCCCACAATTTTATCATACCATCCCTTTTTAAGTTAAAACATACTTATCAAAGTATTATTATGTACATCTATATCAAAAACACTTGTAAACGTTTTTTTTAATTTTTTATTTCCATACTTTGTGGACCAGGTGCGTATGCAGACCCCACAATTTTTATGAATCATCATTATGCCAGATCAAACATACCTATTCCTGTGTCTGGATACATCTTCTATCATTATATGTGATCAGTTTTCTATAAAGTCAACCATATAGGAGCCTATTCGTGACCAGACACACACACAAACGTTCAGCTTTATATTATAGATATCAGTAGTAAATATTCTTAACAAAACATGCGCATTCCAAACCAAAGATCTTTGAATGTAGCTCTACTGTTACTCTTTTATGTATATACTAGCAAATGACTTTGCTATATGCTTGGATACCTAATTTGCGAGTGCCTGAGCGTACAGCAAAGTCCTGACCTTAACCTTTGACCTTAACCTTGAAAAATGGTGTGCACCATAACTTGGTCAGAGACCATCATTATGTCAGATTTGATCATGATCACTCCAGTAGTGTGGGCTGTAGGAAAGCATATATAAATGGGCTATGACCTTGACCTTTACCTTGGAAAATGGTGTGCACCATCTCTAGGTGGGGGTCCATCTCATCATGCCAGGTTTTGTCATGATCGGTCCAGTGATGTGAGCTGTAGGAGAGTTACACACACACACACGAATGCTACTACTTTGGCGTTTAGATAATGTTTAATCATTGTAAATTCATATACCCATCTCAACAATAGCCAAATAGTATAACGGTGAGAAATGTTGATTGTCGCCTAAGCGGTTGAGTTTCGATCCTGGCCTGAGGTAGTTGCTGGTCCAGCCACACTGATGAGCTATGATACAGCGAAACAGTACTGCATGTGGATGAGTGGATGACTATAATAACAGCATAATTCCAAGATCCAAATATTTTTTTTTCATGCAAAACAGCTCCTCAAGCATGTTAAAATTTCGGTACAATTTTTTACAGATCCATTTTGTTATGCAGAAAGAAACATTCATTATTATGTCAATACCGTCTTTTTTTTTTTCATGCATATACTCTTTAGAAAAATTAGAAATTCTTTGCTTAGATAGGAAAATATGCATGACAATATAATGCTGCAATATGAACAAAGATGGCTGCTAAAACAAACACACAATGTTGAGTTTTCTATAGAACTTTTTTCTTCTAAAGAATATATGCACAAAAAGATGGTATTGACATAGTAATAATCGTTTGTTTGTGCATAATGAAACGGATCTCTAAAAAATGTACCGAAATTTTAACATACTGAAGGAGCTATTTTGTATGAAAAATAAACATTTGAATCTTGGAATGTAACTATACTGTTATTCTTTTATATATGATCTGTTATTATATTTAACATATATTGAGCTTCTAAACAAAAAGAATTGGTTTACACATGAGTGAAGTATAATTGAAAAAACATATTTTGCGAAAACAGCATATATATATATATATATATATATATATATATATATATATATATATACTAGTATGGGTGGCCGGTGTTGCCCGGGTGTTTGGAGGTGTATGCTGAGCAAAAAAAAAAAAAACGGTCAATTTTTTAAACTTTGACCCCTATTATGACCCCCTTAACATTTATTGTTTTGGGCTCAAATCGAGTTATTAAGTTAGATCCATGTCCAAGGAACCTATATCTAAAATTTCCAGTGTTTAGACCCAAAATTGTCGGAGGAGTTTGGTAGAGTTCTCAAAGCTAAAATCGTTGAACTTTGACCCTTTAACAGCCAAATTTCTGGCCGAAAACCGATCACAAAGATTTTTCCAAATCTCAGTACCCTGTATATCTAATTTTGAGTCTGTAGACTAAAAATTGGGAGAGTTATTGCGTAGAGAAATGTACACAGACAGACAAACAGACAAACAGACAGACAGGCAGATAGACACGTTCACTTTTATAGATATATATAAAAATAACAAACTTCCTGGACGTCATGTTAAATTTAAATAAAAACACATATGAACCCTACTTAAAAGATAATTAATTGGCTGGACTGTTTTTATCGTATTCAAGAAATATACCTCTGTCGGCTTTAATATTCAATTTACTCTTTTTCTCTATATATGCAAAGCAAGTTGAACAAAATATATGCATTCTGCTTAAATTTTGTTTTTTACCGCAGAAAGATTCATATGGAGTTTTAGATAGTGTTTTGTTAAAACACCTGTCCCGTATATAGGCTGCCGCCATAAGTGCATACGTCCAGAGGTTTTTAGGGAGTTTTGATTCAATGAGTAGGCATCTTGCCATTTCAAAAAGTGTCCGCCAGGCACGTTCAGCAGTCCCGTTTTGGTGTGGCGATCTAGGAGCTGATGTTTCATGCCTGATATGATGGTTAATTAGTGAACGTTCAAAGTCTTTATTGGTAAATTCCGTACCGTTGTCAGAGCGAATACACTTGATTTCACCGTAGGGGGCCATGTCGGCTAGATATTTCTTAGTTGCTAGCAGGGTATCAGATTTATTCTTTAAAAAGTAAATCATTATTAAACCTGAATGGTCATCTACGAAATTCAACACATATCTATAATGTTCTCTGGCCATCGGTTCTACGGGACCGTTCAAGTCACAATGCACCATTGATAGGATTTTTTTGGCCTTTTTGTCTGGTATCTTGTTTTGATAGTTTGTCATTTTCCCTTGCGTACAGACGTCGCAGTTGAAGGTTTTTGATGTTTGTATTCACATTCCATCAACTACAGTCGGCAACTTTTTGATATCAGGAATATTGCAGTGTCCAAGAATTTTATGCCATGTCTGTAGATCATGGCAGGCGGTTTTTGATGGGACTACGCTATTTAAATAATATAGTCTTTCATTTTCTTTAATGTCGAATACAGTTCCATTTGGGTATACCAGTTTTGATTAATGGGGCTAAAGTTTATATTTGCACCTTGTTTTGTGGCAGCTTGTACAGAAAATATATTTTGCTTAAATTTTGGGATTAGAAGAACGTTTTCTAGAATACAGAAACAATTCACCTTTATTGTTCTTTAGCGAGATGTTCACATTGCCTCTTTTCAAAACGATATCATTGACTCGACTCCCGTCAGCTAGTTCTACAAAATGATTTTGTGGCTTAAAGTTGGGATCAAAATTGATAAAATCAGATTCCTTTGTAATCACATGTGCCGTGGCCCCACAATCGACAAGAAAATTATTGTTTGTTGACGCATCAAATGTACACGAAAATAAAAATGTATGTTCGCTAACAGAGCTCTCTACATTTTTAATGTAGTCGCCATTTTGAGTCCTGTATCTACATTGGAAACTCTTGTGTTTAGGTCAGTTCAGTGTATAAAGAAATAATTTTGGGTTTTCCTTTCGATAAATAATGCTCTCTCAATATGTTTAATGCTTTGCAGCCGTCGTCCAGGGCTTCTCTCACTACCAGTGATAGACTTCAGTCATCTAAACACTGTATTAATTCCGCAAAGACAGTTGCATTCTTTTCAATGAAGTCGGGGTCGTTTCTGTTTTCAGGTTGTGTTTCTAGTACTTTGTGTAGCTTTTGGATTCGTAGATATCCCAGAAATTTAACTTGCCACAATTCGACTTTTGATTCGGATCCATCGAAATAAAGGCGCAGTGGAAGCGTGCTGGGCCCATAACCTCTGAAAGTGTAAGCCATTTTGAGTTTCAGAACAGTTTCAGATGGTTCGCTGTTACACACAAGTCCTGGGAGGTGACTTGTTTGTAGTAGACAGTTCCACAGAACAAAATATTCTTACCGTGTCGAAACCCGGGAAAGAACATGTGAAATTGCTCCAGAAAAGGTTTAATATTTATGAAGCAATTCTGGTTTCTGATTGGTTAGTAGCAGAACGTGAATTAATTTGATTCGTCAGTTCTTAGCAGCATCGTTTATAAATAGAATCGTCCGACTGTGTGGGATCATACCCCATTAATATGTCCAAAATATTGCAACAGGATTCAATGGCATTCTATGATGGCATGAAGAGAGTGTTTGGTCCTCCCATTTTCTCCACTGAAGGTGATCTTTTGACAGATAAGACCACTTTGATTTTGTCTTGAACGATGCCACCTCTATAAATAAAGATGTGCTTGCCTCAATATCTCGGTGATTTGAAATTCTGGAGCTTTCATTTGTACCGACATTGCAGGAGGTTTTGAGGGCTATTAAGCAAATTTTAACTGGAGAAGCACCAGGCAAAGATGCGATCCCACCGAAAATTTTCAAATACAAAGGATAAACATTGGCTAAGAAGCTTCTGCACTTGTTTGTTGAGATTTGGAGACAAAGGATGGTCTCACAAGACTTCAAAGACAACAAAAAGATATGCGATAATCACTGGGAAATTTCTCTTTTGTCTTTTGGCTGGAAAGATCTTGGCCAGATTGATTTGGAACTGAATAATAACTCATGTAGCTGATGAAATCGACCCTGAATCGCACTATGGCTTTTGTGTAGGTCTTGGCACTATTGATATGACTTTCTCCTTACAGTAGGTTGCTGAGAAGGTCTGCAAGAAGAATCAGGAGTTGTATGTGGTATTTATGGACCTCATGAAGGCATTTGATACAGTAAACTGCACTGCCTTGTAGAAGGTTTTGAGGAAATCGGGAAAACGAGTGAACATGTTGAAGTTTATTGTCTCTTTCTATGATGAGATGAAGGCCGAGGTGATGTCAAATGATGAAATATCAGATTCCTTTCATAACAGCACAAAACAAGGTTGTGTTATGGGCCCTGTTCTTTTCGCTCTTTTTTTTCTATCATGTTGAAATATGCATTTGCAGAGATGGAAGATGGCGTTAAACTCCAATTCAGAACAAGTGGAAACCTTTTCAACCACCAACGATGCAAAGCCAAAACTCTGACAAGGACCAGCATAATCCACGATCTGCTGTTTGCTGACAATGCAGCTCTGGTGGCAACTTCTTTTGAAAAATCTAAGCACCTGGTGGAAAGGCTCTCTGCTGCTTGCAGAGCTTTTGGTCTGACCATCAGCATCTCAAAAATGGAGGTTGTTTACCAGCCACACCTGAACCCAGACAAGTACGGGGCGTGAAACAAAACACACCTGCACACAGGTTCCCCGAGGTACCAATACATGTTGATGGAACAGACCTCCAGTATGTGAAGAATTTTAACTACCTTGGTAGTAAAGTTAATTCAAGTGGAACTTTGGATGAGGAAATTATCAATAAAAATGCAAAAGTGTCTAGTGCATTTGGCAAACTACTTCACCGTTTTTGGAATAACAGGGGTATTCATCTTGAGACCAAAATCCAAGAGTGCAAAGCTGTCGTCGTCACTTCTCTTCTGTATGGATCGGAGTCCTGGACCCTGTATTGTAGACAGATTCAGCAACTGGAAGTCTTTCACAAAGGATGTCTCCGAGCAATCTGTAGATTAACCCTGAAGGACAGAAGATCCAATGCTGATCTTCTAATGATGTGTAACATTGATGTAATTGAGGGCTTCCTCTTAAATGCACAGTTATGATGTGCTGGTCATGTTGTATGGATGCAAGATGAGAGAATTCCAAAGATTCTCGTGTACACTCAGCTTGAAGGAGGTCAACAGAATGTTGGCCGACCATTGCTTAGGTTTAAGGATAAGCTGAAAAGTAATCTTGCAGCTTAACATATTGCAAACACTGATTTTGAGGATACTTGGAGGAATGCAATTTACATTGGAATCAAGAATTTTTCTGCATCCAACATCGTCAAGCTGCAGGAAACAAGAGAAAGGAATAGAGCTTTAGAGTGTATCAGAGCAGCGGCGCAGCGCGCACTCTTTGCCCACACTTTTGCCCAGTCTGTGGTTTTTGTTCCATCTCATTAGCAGATCTTAAATGTCACTCTAGATTCAAACACAAGGTTCATTAAATGGTCGTCAGAACCTCATACATCAGAATCAACCAGAAAGTCCATCATATATATATATATATATATATGTATATATATATATATATATATATATATATATATCAGACATGCCATTGACTACAGAGCAGGCGCGTAGAAATAATTTTATTATCTGGTCGTGATGGTGCAACCAACAGAAGTGATGCTAAGCAATTCAACAGAAACCATCCTCATGAAAATGTGTCACACACTTCTGTCGGTCGCATAATCAACAAATTCAGAGAAACTGGTAGCGTCGTTGACAAAAAGCAAAGTGGGCGTCCAGGTTTATCTGCAGAGACACACGCACAAGTGTTGGAAAAAAATTGCAAGCAGTCCAAGGAAGTCAGTGCGAAGGGCAGCGGGTGAAATTGGTGTTCCTCGTTCAACGATGCAGAAGGTCCTCAAAGCAGAAAAGTTTCATCCTTACAAACTTCAAATTCTACACAAATTGTACGAGGATGATAGTGACAGACGTTTAGAAATGGCTGTATGGTTTCAGGTTTAACTCGAGGAAGATCCTGACTTTGTTAGGCGAAACATGTTATTTAGCGACGAGGCAAATTTTTATGTCAGTGGAGAGGTCAATCGTCAGAACTGCCGATACTATTCGCAAGACAATCCTCATTTTATGTTAGACAACAAAGAACACAGCAGTGCCAAGATAATGGTTTGGTGTCGTTTGTGGCGCGATCATGTGTTGGGCCCTTTCTTCTTCAATCAGACAGTTACTGGCGAAAGATACCTCAACATGTTGCAAAATGATTTGATACCGCAGTTTGATTTAATTGGAGACGGCAGACCTATTTGGCTTATGCTAGACGGTGCCCTGCCGCATTATGCAATGATTGTGCATGACTAGCTCCACGAGAATTTCGAAAATTGGATCGGTCGTAGAGGTACGATAGAGTGGTCGCCCAGGTCGCCTGACCTAAACCCCATGGACTTTTATTTCTGGGGTTACATTAAGCAAATTGTTTATTCAACGAAGATTCGTGATTTGGATCATCTGAAGAGTCGTATTATTGACGCTTGTCTTCAAATTGATGATGATGCTGATTTACTGAATCGTGTCTACAGGAACTTTGAATTTCGTATTAGCTCGTGCATAGCTGAAAACGTTGAACATATTGAGCAATTGTAATCCTTGTAAAGAACTTTGAATTTGAATAAATGTTACTACTATAACTTTTTTAATTTTTTAACTTTTTTAATTAACATTGGTGCGTGACTTTGTGGCCACCCTGTATATATATATATATATATATATATATATATATATATATATATATATATATATATATATATATATAAGAATATCTGTCTCTGAATGACATGGTATTTGTTACATGGTGCTTTTATTTGTTCATATTTTACTCGACAGTAACCAAATAATCTTGTTATTAAAAGAAATGACTAAAATTCGAATATCAGTCCAGAATGATGGAATTCAAAAATAATCTTAAGCACTCATTTTTCACACATCAAACAAAAGTCAGAATGTTGTAAACTTTAATAAAAATAAATAGAAGTTAATTACAAAACAATCAACATAGTTCCCACCATTTTAAAAAATTTACAATGTTTAAAAACCAACTAATTTATCATTAAGGTATTGTCCCTTGTTTTTTTGTGATTTTTTTCAAAACGTTCAGTAAAATTTTCAATATTTCGTTGATAGAAATTAAAAAAACGCCAAAAAAAAGAAGAAGAAGAAAAAGAAAGGTCAAAAATATTAAATTTTGCTTAACCTGACATTCCATATTAATATTTTTACCTCAAACCAGGCATATTTAAAAGAAATGGCATTTGTTTTGTCTTGAGAGACAATGGATACACCCTGTAAGGGTAGCTGCACGTGTAATTGTGAAGCAAGGTTTGCACAATCGCAAACCACACCTTTCATATTACCACTAAGACATAAGGGGCTAATTTTTGAGATCATGTCTACAGGGGTACTATGTAGGGAGTGGAGAAGTGAAGTGTTTGTTCACGTTACCTTTAAATTTCAACATGTCAGGAAAGCAGGAAACAGGGAAGAAATTCCAAAGCCCAGCAGTTTGAGGGAAGAAGCTATTAGAGTAGAAGGCTTTCCGGCTTTTAAGAGCCTCTACATTGAAGGGGTAGGATTTTGTTGCTTGTTAGTTGACAGTATACAAGCACTATGAGATTCGAATAAGAATGTAATGATATGAAAATAAACAGAAATTAAATTAACTCGACAAAAAAAAAACGGTTATAAAATAGAATTCGCAACAAAAACAAATAGATTCTAAAAAAAAAAGGTTATAAAATATAATTCACAAAGAAAGAAATAGATTCTAAAAAAAAAATTAAAAAAAAAAAAAAAAATGATGGGAACTTAGTTGCCCAATATTTGAAACTGAAAAATCAGGATATTTGAGATTCTATTCTTACATGTTGGTAGCGACCATATATTTCGTTTTTTTTTGTTTTTTTTTTTTACACAGTGATCACCACTTATCAAGGCCCGGATGCCACTCAGGGATAAGAGTTATTGTAAGTACATTACGTTAGTGTGGAGATTTGATGAAGTGTTTACTTGAGGGGGCGGTTCATTAGGAATTTGTTAACGTTGGACTTGAACACATCCAAGTTGTAGTCCGGTGGGAAGCATGCAAACGGAACAGAGTTCCACAGGCGTGCAGTTCTAAGAAAGAAGCTTTGTTCATGGAATCCGCGTTTTGATTTAGGTGCTAATTGGTGCTAATAACAAAAAAAATACTGAGTTTCAAGTAAAACAAATGGTACCTATGTAATTGTCATGTCGTAAATAGTAACATATTCAAAAATTATGGAAAACAATAAGGTAGACAAATACAGTTCCAATAAGGTAAAAACAGGTAACATGCTGGGTCGGACATATTGGGTCATGTGACGTAAGCAAAAGGGGAAGTAACTCAGTTAAAACACAATGTATAGCAGAAAGAATTTATTCAGAAAACAAAACTAAACATAACATATATACATAATCTGTTCGAATTTTTTATTTTTTTAAATAACTGATTGAATTTGTGAGAAATTGGAAGCTTAATTACTTCCCCTTTTAACTTTCCAAGTATATCACAATGAAAAAAAAATGTGATCTCATTATTTGAGAATCTACACAATCTCAACACCGAACCAGATCCAAATCTGGAAAGAGTAGACATGTTTTTTTCTTGTCCGGGTTGGGGGTGGGGGTACTAAATTACAGATGTGCTTTGTGACTTGCATAGGTGAGTTGGGTTAGGTGAAAAGAGCAATATCCGCCCCTCCATGAAATGTTAAATATTTAATGACATACATCAACTACAGTTGGTCATGGGACCATGCTGAAGTCATAGCAAAGTGCAAATACTTATTTCTAATTAAATAGTAAAAATAGATTCAGATATATACGTGTGTGTGTATGTCTATATATAGAAAAAAATGTGGCACTAACTAACCCTAATGTGGGTTTAACCGTCTTCCTCCAAAGAAGGAAGTTTCATGGGAGTATGAAATTCCCAAATTACATGTATATCCCCGTTAAGGGAGATAACAATGTTAGGTTTTGGCAACTTTTACAGTGAGATGTTGACGTCCCCCTACATACAGTGCCTGATATTGCCAAATTGTTCACTCATCCGGTGTTCCTAAATTGGTCCTCCATCTGGTACTAACCAGGCTTAAAGTTGCTTAACTCGGGTGATTTTGATCTATATAGGTAATAATATAAAAGCAAATTTATATAGTTCAGATTGATTCGAAAAGGAATCAACTTTTAAAAGTAAAAATGAAGCTCAAAATTTAATACTTAAAATATTCAATAGAGTTTATAATAAAAAAAAGCAATAAATTCAAAATGATATTAATAATAATTTTAGGGCAAAATAACTTTTACACATGTTTCGATTGTTGCCAAGGCCGCTGGAAAAATGGTGGGATCTTTCTATCGATCCAGTAGATATCTCACTGCTGATGCAATTCTCTATCTATATAAGAACCAGGTACGTTCAAGGATGGAATACTGTTGCCACATCTGGGCAGGAGCTGCTAGAAAGGACTTGTCCTGCCTTGATAGAGTTCAAAATAGACTTCGTAGCCTCGTAGGAGATGTCCTTTTCTCTTCCCTGCAACCTCTATCTCACAGAAGAGATGTTGAGAGTTTGTCTCTGATGTATCGTTATTTTCATGGAAAGTGTTCGACTGAGCTTAAGTCTATGGTCCCCCCTCGCCAAACTTTCACAAGAAACAGTCGTCTAGCTGAAAACACTATCAATAATTCCCCCCACTCTTTATCTGTGCCTAAACCTAAACGTAGATTCCATGAACAAAGCTTCTTTCTTAGAACTGCACGCCTGTGGAATTGTCTTCCGTTTTCCTGCTTTCCGGCTGACTACAATATGGTTGTGTTCAAGTCTAATGTAAATAAGTTCTTGATATGCCGTTCCATATAAGTTATCAAATTTACCGAATTTTCATTGCTAATGATTAATATAATGTCCAATTTCTACTGTACACTTTTTAACCCTTATCCTTGAGTGGCCTCTTGGCCTTGATAAAGTGGTGATTCCTGTGTAAAAAAAGAAAAAAAAAAAATTCGGATGTCTGATTTTGTCAGTGGAATATATATATATATATATATATATATATATATATATATATATATATATATATTCCACTGACAAAATCAGACATCCGAATTTTTTTTTTATATATATATATATATAAGACTAAAACTTGCTGCTTTTGTTTCAAATGATCTGAAATAACAAGGAAAGACTTGATTCCAAATATTTCTTATATGTTATATCTCCCCTTTTTTGGAAATAGATTACGATTATGAATATCTCCAGTATCAAATTATCCTTATACACTGAAATTTACTTTATGTATGAAACAGACGCAAAGTACTGGGACTGCTGTATTGCCATTTGGTGAATGGACTCTGGACCATGCAGTAGTCTCTGATGGAGCCTCTCGATGCCATACTAGTAGGTAATTGTTACGGCTTTACCTTTTCATGTGCTACAAAAAAAAATGTCCTGTCTTTTTCTCTCTTACTTTCCCTCTCTGTACTGCTCTAACCAAGTATGCCGACCTGTTCCACAAATCCCAAAACCTCAACATGAATCATCTCCAGAAAAAAAACTCGAATAAATCTAGAACCCCATCTTCCAACATAGACCCCTACTATCATGTCTCCTTCTCCAATATCAAGGGTCTACATTCCAACCTTCCAGAGATTGAAACCCAATTGCAGGAGACGACACCGGACATATTCTTTCTAAGTGAAACTGGAATAGGGCCGACCACTTCCCTAGATGAGTTCATAATTAACAGATACTCTAACTTAACATCTAAATCTGACCCCCAAGATCGCCATGGGCATGGAATATGTGTCTACATTAAAGATGGCTTCCCATGTGGCAGGGATATCTCTAGAGAAGATCCTAATTTACCTTATATGTGCTTCCGGGTTGCACTTCCTTACACCACTGCATTTATATTTGCCCTCTATCGGCCCCACAACAGTGGAGTTACTATCTTTAAGAGCATATCTGAGAAAATAGACCACATACTGTCTGCACACCCCACGGCTAACATCCACATCTGTGGTGACTTCAACGTCCATAACGTGGAATGGCTGACCCACTCAAATAAGACGGACGATGAGGGGAGGTTCTGTTATGATTTTGCCATTACTTATGACCTTACTCAGATTGTTCGCGAGCCCACCCGTGTGCCCAATACTACAGGTCAATATGCAAGCCTCTTAGACCTTTTTCTCTCAACTTCCCCTGAGCTATGTTCATGTTCCGTTCTTTCTCCTCTAGGATCCTCCGACCACTCCGTCGTATCAGTTAAGATAAAAATGAAATGTAATAAGTCCCCAGACGTACCCCTCCACCGTACTGTATACCGATACTCCATGGCTGACGGGGATAGCTTCCGTACATTCATATCTGATCTACCTCTGCATTCCATGTTTAAAAATGATATGTCCTCTATAGTATCAGACCTGACCGAATGGTTAATTGTAGGCATAGACCGATTCATACCATCTAAAAAATTCCAACAAAAACCTACCAGCCAGCCAGCCAGCCAGCCATGGTTCTCCCCAGAATGTGCTGCTGCCATCGCGCACAGAAATAACTTTTTCCATAGCTACCAACGTAATAGATGCACTGAGACTAAAGCTGCTTTCAGGACTGCCAGCAACCACTGTAAAAGAGTAATAAAAAACGCAAGAGAACTATATACCCAGTCTGTTAAATCCAAAGTAGCTGATCAGCAGCTTGGTTCCCACCAGTTTTGGCAAATAACAAATAGGATCCTGAACAGAAGTGTGCATTCTATCCCAACCATTATCAACGGACCAGAGGTCATCTTGTCAGCTTCAGACAAGGCCAAACTATTTGCCAAGAACTTTGCAACTAATTCTACCCTATGCGACAAAGATCATCAACTCCCCATATTTCCTCCTATAACACAGAACACGCTAGGTAATATACAAATATCTGTGCATGAGGTTACCAAGCTAATCAACAACCTTGATTCCAGTAAAGCTACTGGCCCTGACGGCATCCCAATTATAGTGTTAAAAAAGCTTCAACCAGAACTTGCTCCCATACTTACGAAACTGTTTAAACGTTGCCTTAAGGAGAAGTGCTTTCCAACACCTTGGAAAACCTCATCAGTATGCCCTGTATTTAAGAACTCAGGTGATAAATCATCTCCCTCTCAGTACAGACCAATAAGTCTCCTGTGTGTCATGAGTAAGTTGCTGGAATCCATATTAAATAGAGAAATAATAAACCACCTCAGCAGAAATAACCTTCTTAGTGACATGCAATATGGTTTCCCTTCTGCAAGATCTACCGCAGATGTGCTAACGGTTATATCTCATAGGATTAGTGAATCTCTTGACAAAGGCTTCCTTTCCAGGGCAATTGCTCTTGACATATCAAAGGCCTTCGACAAGGTATGGCATAAAGGCCTACTTCACAAGATCTCCAGAAATATTCTCTCTATCATTAAATCATTTCTCTCCGATAGGCTCATAAGAGTAGTGGTTGATGGACAAAAATCAGAGGCCTGCAGTATTAATGCTGGAGTCCCTCAAGGGTCCATCCTGGGCCCAACTCTCTTCCTGATCTACATCAATGATCTCCCTAAACACATACTTAAATCATTCGTTGACATCTATGCTGATGATACGACCATCTACAGCAACGCATCAAAGGCTGTAAATTACAAAGCTCTCTCTGATTCACTCTCCTCTGATCTCGAATGAGTGGTTCAATGGGGCAAGACGTGGCTGGTTACCTTTAATGCATCTAAAACCAAACTTCTATCTTTACATCATCAACACTCTGATCCCCATCTGGCATCAATTGAACTGGATGGCTCTCGTCTATGAGAAGCCCCATGTTTTGAAAAGCTTCTGGGCTTGACCTTCACTCCTGATCTGAAATGGAACACGTACATCAAGTCTGTTGCCAAGGTCGCTGGAAAGATGGTGGGATCCTTCTACCGCTCCAGAAGATATCTAACTACTGATGCAGTTCTCTATCTATATAAAAGCCAAGTACGTCCAAGGATGGAATACTGCTGCCATATCTGGGCAGGAGCTGCTAAAAACAGCCTATACCACTTTGACAGAGTACAAAATAGACTTTGTGGCTTAGTGGGGGTGCCCTTTTCTCTTCCCTGAAACCTCTCTCCCACAGAAGAGACGTTGCAAGCCTATCTTTGTTTTATCGTTATTTCCATGGCAGGTGCTCGTCTGAACTCCAATCTCTGGTCCCCCCTCGCCAATCTTTTACAAAAAACACCCGTCTAGCTGAATCCACTGTCAAAAACTTTCCGCACTCTTTATCTATGCCTAATTCAAAACGTAGATTCCATGAACAAAGCTTCTTTCTTAGAACTGCACGCCTGTGGAACTCTGTTCCGTCTGCCTGCTTCCCACCGGACTACAACTTGGATGTGTTCAAGTCCAATGTAAACAAATTCCTGATGAACCGCCCCCTTAAGTAGACACTCTAAATATCCACACTAACGTACTGTACTTACAATAACTCTTATCCCTGAGTGGCTTCCGGGCCTTGATTAGTGGTGACCACCTTGTAAAAAAAAAAAAAAAAAAAAGAAAACAAAAGAGGGGAGATATAACATATGAGAAATATTTGGAATCAAGTCTCCCCTTGCTGTTATTTCAGATCATTTGAAACCAAATTTGTAACACAGTTCATTTGTTAGAAAAATGCAAAATTATTATTTTATTGTTCGCATCTTGTGCACGGTTCCAAGCTTTAGACAAAGGGGGGAGCTGGAGGGGGTGGATTCAGCAGTAGGTCTGTGCGAATGTTGCTTTCTGACTGACTGCTTGTGCTTCCCTGCTTGTATATATATATGACCTGTTCCTTAACAGGTGTTTTGACCCGACAGCTGCGGGGGTCAATTACTTGACCTATTCACCTCTGGCAACATCAGTTTTGACAGCTTCACCCTCATCGCTCAGTGCATTTTGGCTACCGACCATCATGCATGTGTGTATAGTCTAAACACACGGCACTGTCTCGAAGTGATCTTTCGATCACAACAAATTTCACTCTTCTAAGTTAAAAGTGTTGTACCATCAAAAGCAAGCATTGGTGAAGTACCATTTTCACTGGAACCATACACTTACTTCAGACCATCATAAAATGCTTTACTATATTTCCTGTCTGCAGCCTCCTGCAATTCTGCTGCTCTGGCATCCTACCAGGCATTTTTCATAAGCCTGCACCTTAGCTTTACATTTTTTGTATTCTTGTTGCTTTGCAGTTGATTGTCACTAATCCATGCTTTACGTGTGCTATGCATCCGCTCAATAAAAGTTTTTTTTACCTCAATATTATTGTTGTCAAACCAGTCCCAGTGTTTGCGAATTGAGTGACCAAGAACCTATTGTGACATAGAAATTTAATACTCTCAGAAATTGAGATGGAATCAAGAGTCCTTTTTATTTGGCAGTTAATTACACTTTTCTATATTTCTTAAATACATTTATGCGTTTTGGCAGCAAAGATTTTTGGAGATGGATTCGCTTCAGGCAAAATGTTACATGGCTTCGAAGAAGAGCATGATCAGACGACAAGCAGGTTGATAAATAGGCCTGCTTTGTCACCGATGGAGGATACGACCAGAACAAGTACTCAAAGTGTTGTGCATGAACAACCATCATCCATTGGCCGCCGTTGTGTAGAACTCCAGCTAGGGACTTCCAGTAATATCCTTTTTTTTATTTACCCCACTTAAAAAGAAGGAGCACCAAAATCCCTTTCTAATAAGGGGTGTGATATTCATTGGCTGATTTCTTCTGATTTCTCTTTGTAGGTGATAATTTAAGAATGCCTCAGCTTATGTTTGTGCCATTTATCTATTATCTTTGTACAGTAGTAGACTTCTTTCTTGATGTAGTCATGTCTATTTGTATTTTCCTTTTGTGCTTTCTTTTTTTTTTTACTCATGTTCATCTGCAACAAGGCACATCACCACTTGTTTGTAAGGCGCTACTATTTGAAACCATGCAAAGATTAACAAGATGTTAGTTTACATTGCATTTAAACTTCTCTACAGTCAGAGAAGCAGGTAGCAGAAAAGGAATTTCAAAGTTTAGTTGCTCGAGGGAAGAAACTATTAGAGTAGAAAGTTTTCTGGCATTTGGGGACCTCAACAGTGAAGGGGTGTGATTTTATTGCTAAGCAAGTTTGTCGGGGATATTTACATCAAGGGGGCACAAGTGCAATGAGTTCATCAGAGAATATTCCATTAAAATACTTGTAAAACAGGTACAGAGATACAACATTACAGTGATGTGACAGATGCTGGAGCTTAGTTGACAAAGTGAAACCTATTAGATTGAAGATTCTTTTTTGGACCCTAGCTCAGATGTGGCAGCAATACTCCATGCATGGGCAAATAGTGAATTTGTAGAGGTACAGGATACACTCAGATGTAAGTAGTCTTCTAGCACAGTAGAGGGAACCCATCATCTTTGCAGCAACCTTCGCAATGTCCTCAACGTATTTGTTTCAGTTCATATTGGCTGTAAATGTTAAGCAGAGGAGTCATGGATATCGGTGATTGGAGAAATTCCTTGTAATTGTTAAAGGCAAGCAGCTTAGTCTTACTAGCATTCATTTATGATGTGGTTTACCATTTCGTCTTATTGCCCACAGAATCTATATTTATTTTTCTCCTAATCTTGTATTTATTTGCTTTTACATAGTTTTTTCATTGTATTG
The DNA here is from genome assembly GCF_053919585.1 of Euprymna scolopes. Classification (NCBI taxonomy): domain Eukaryota; kingdom Metazoa; phylum Mollusca; class Cephalopoda; order Sepiida; family Sepiolidae; genus Euprymna; species Euprymna scolopes. The sequence goes on from NC_136483.1 coordinate 194,513,903, forward strand.
TTTTGTGCTGCTGTCAGTAACGAATGATTTTTTTTATAGTTGTTTATTATCTAGAGTGAAATGCCTTTTATTATTGCTTCGTAACAGCTAAAAAAAAAAAAAATAACTGAAAATCAACTGAGAGTTTTTTTTTTTGTTCCTCTCAAGTATTATTTCCTAATCTTCTTTTTCATTTCTGCTGATTTGATGGTGTCTACTTCTATAACTCTCAGATATTTATAAATACCATGTTCACCAAGTACTATTATCACCTCTTAGTTGAATGATTCTATAGGACCTAATCTTTACATAAACTGTAAGACTATCTCCTATCATAATTTTTAACAAAAAGAAAAGCAAAGTCCTGTGAATAACGAATTATATATATTTATTTAAGTGACCTATACCGTTGGGGGGGGGGGGGGCTAAAGGGGTAAAACAGTGAGGAAAGAAATATTACTAATAAAAGTCGATAGACGAAAGTATTAAGAAGTCAGTATATCTTCAAGTGAAGAAAGTCTTGCTTTGCGTTTAGGTGACAGGGCAGAAAACTATTGACGTCTTTCTTTGTGGGTGCCTGGAAACTCTTGATGTAGTCCTTCAAAGATCCAGAAGTCTGATTGATTGTAGAACTGTAGAATTGCTTTCTGCCAGAGGAAAGAAACGTCAGTGTTTATGGTTGCTACAGTTCCATACATTTTTCCTTTTTCAAGAAAGAGAAAGAGAGAGAAAGAAAGAGAGAGAGAAAGAGCTAAAAAGGGAGGGGTAAATGGGTTCAGAGAGAATAAAAAAAAAAATTGGGGTAAGACTGGACGAAAAGGAGAGAAAGAGAGGATATGAATGGAAAAGGGAAACGACTGGAAGAGAAGGAACAGGGGGGAGGTAGAAGTGGAAGAGAGTAAAAAAGAGAGAGTGGGAGGGAAAGAAGAGGATACGAATGGAAGAGAGGAAAGAGAGAGGGCAGAAGTGGAAGAGAAGAGAAAGGGAATAGGAGTGGAAGAGAGAATAGAGAGGAGGTTAAATATAAAAAGATAGAGAGGCAAAAGAGAAAGGAAGAGAGATAGCGGGGAAAAAGAGAATAAAGGGAAGGAAAGGAGTCGTTGGAACAGAATAAGGGGAGGGGGGGTAGCAAATTAAAACGATTTTTCATTATTTTTGATGAAACTGAAAATAACGAAAGACCGAAAAAGCAACCAAATAAAGATTCGGCAAACAACACCGATAATCGATAATCACGCTATTCGCTTCACTGCTACTACTACTACTACTACTACTACTACTATTACTATATGAAACAAGAAGTCACAAGATTGCAAGAGGAAGAATGTGAAATAAAAATAAAAAATTTAAAAAAACAAAACAGCATGTGATGGAGAACAGGATGAGAGAAATTTGCAAAAAAAAAAAAAAAAAAAAAAAAAAAAACTGAAAATTGCTCTCTAGTCTCCTTTCCAGCCACAAAGGCGATTTTCATTTTTTATTACCCACCCTTAAAAATAAAAAATTTAAAAAAAAACGCCAAAAGGAAACTCCGTATCGGTATGGCGATAAATGACGTCATTAACTGGTGTTTATTACATCACTTACTTCAATAATGACGTAATCTTCTATTTACGAAACGAGCCGATGCTTTTAAGTGACGTCATTATTCTTCTCATTTTTCAGTTGGTATTCTTAAATGAAAACAAAACAAATTCTCGTCCGCTTATAAAATTGTTTCGTGTCAGTCAAAAAGTTTCCGCTATTAGTCTTCGGTACTTCTGCAGTTTAAAGCTCGTTTTTTTTGTTTTTTTTTCCGTGAGTCTCGCTCGGCAACGTCCGGAGGACGACGGAAACCGCCGGATTATATCGAGCGAACGGAAGTCAATAAAAAACAAACGACCAAAAAAGAAAGAAAATAAAACAAACAACCTACCGCAATAATTTCATAAATTTTGCAGTTTTATTTTAATTTTATAGCAACTGTGTTTTTTTTCTATTTTTTTTTTGGGGGGGGGGGGTAGATCATAAAAGTTTTGTTTCTTTGAATTAGTGAAAAATATATTGTTTGTTTTGTTTGTGCATGACTGCATGGTCATGGAAAGTTATTTGGGTATTTTTTTACGACCCGCCTAAGCATAGTATAAACACCTCTAACCTCCCTATGTTAAGAACGGCTTTCGAGGTTGGAGATGTTTATTCCGAAAGCAGTTCTAAATATGGGGAAGTTGGAATTATTCATTTTCCTTTCTTGTCACAAGATTTGTTGCTTGAAGAAGCGCAATGATATTCTGCCCTTTCTTTTCTTTTCCTTATAAAGTATTTCCTTTTTTTTTTTTTTTTTTTTTTTTTTTTGACTTTCAATTTTTACCGTCTGCTCGCTTGCGTTTCTTTTTGCTCACTCGGTATAATCCGGTCGTTCGCCGGACGTTGCCGAGCGAGACTCGCGGGAAAACAGGCTTTAAACGGCAGAAGTACCTTGTTTTTATGTAGGAAATCGTTTAATTTTTTATGTCACTTTAACTTTTGACCACTTTGCGTGCATGCGCGTGTGTGTGTGTGTGTGTGTGTGTGTGTGTGCTTCTCGCCTCTACGCCACTTGTACATTATTTTGTATTTACTAGCAATCGAATAATTCTTGAAATAAAAAGCAATAGTGTAAAATAAAACGAAATTTTAAAAGTCCTATTAAAAAATCAATTACAAAATCAAATCCACCAGAATGCATTTGGTTTTTTTTTTGGGGGGGGGTCGTAAAACCTCAGTTATTTTAATCTTTGGTTGAAAAAAAAAAAAGTAAAATTGATTACTTCTTGATCATTCGAAATATTTTTAGGATTTTAGTAGCTTGTCGAGTTGAAAGGAATTTTAAATTCACTTCAAAATTCTTAGAAAATTCTTATTTTTATTATTTTATTAAAAGATTGAAAGTTTATCTAGAGATTAAAACAGTGTTGCGGGACTACGGATGTCAATGTTAGTCCCGCAAACTCAAAAAATGAAAATGAAAATAAAGTGTAAAATGGGGTTGAACCGTGGCCTTCGTTATAAAGATGGCCGGCCAGCTGAAAAAATGACGTCATCGCCGAGGTCCCAACAAGCAAGATATGTGGAACTCTTAGACTGTCAATAATGAACAGTAATTTTTACAGACAGCGTTACAAAACTTCAAAATTGGATTAAAATAAAGAAATAAAGAAAGAACACGATTTATACTGAAACTCACCTAATATTAATAATAAAATAATAATTAAAAAAAACACAAGTTATTTGTTTAAGTATATTATAAGCAATTGAATATTTCGTTGTATTACAGATTTTAAAGATTAGAATGCGTTCTTTAATTACTTATAAATAACATTTTAAAAAAGTGAAGGAACACGATTTGATTTGAAATAAACTTGAAGTTTATTTAATATAATTAAATGAAAATTATGCATGTAAGATTATGAATATTTGAAGCAGAACACAAGCAAAACATTTGATATGAGTTAAGACAATAAACAAATATTAAAATTAAACTTTTTTTTAAAGCAAAATGAATATTTTTTTTAATCAAAATGAATATTTTTTAATCAAAATGAATATTTTTAAATCAAAATGAACCACAATATTTTTTTCAAAATCAAAAACAATATTTTTAATAAATTCATGAAATATTGCACAGTAAAAAAATTAACCTAAAGAAAAAATCATGTTTCTTATTTAAGATTATTTCACCACATAACAAAAATAACATGCAAAATCATTTTTTTATATCCATATTTTCAGTTTGTTAAAATACGTGGGTTTGTATTACTGTACACATGGATTCGAAAAAGTTGTCAAAAAACAAATATATAACAAATAAATGTTATCAAAGGCAAGATAAGTTACTTTTCTACCAAACTGGATATATTTTTCGTGTTTTTATTCAATGTAACATGTTTATTCAGCTCGAAAAACAGTGTTTACCGATGTATTCGAAAATTCCAGATGGCGTCTGATTCTTTCTTTAACACGGTAAGTTTGGGAAAAGGTGTTATAAATACAAAACCGGATAAAATACTGTTAAAAACTCGCTCAATATATGTTACCGTGACATAGGTTGACATATATTCGGCGGGTTTTTAATAGTATGTTGTATAGTTTTTTATTTATAACACCTTATCCCAAACTTACCGTGTTAAAGAGAGAATCAGACGCCATCTTGAATTTTCGAATACATCGGTAAACACTATGTTTTTCGAGCTGAATAAACATGTTACATTGAATAAAAACACAAAAAATATATCCAGTTTGGTAGAAAAGTAACTTATCTTGCCTTTGATAACATTTATTTGTTATATATTTGTTTTTGACAACTTTTTCGAATCTATGTGTACAGTAATACAAACCCAATTACGTTAATGAAATGAATTGTACTTATTTACTATGCCTCCCCACGGGACAGAGTTAGACACCAGGGTCGTTTTTTAACGTGGAGAAAAGGTACAAAAATAAAAATTGTCTCAGTCGTGAAGGATTTCTCCTCCACCGAAAGAGAACAAGAAATAGAATGCAGCATCTGGAGAACAGATACTACACTTTGATCTGGTCCCGAAGGCCAAGACTGTTTAAGACCACGAGTGAACGCGCGTTTTTTTTTTTTTTTTTTTTTTTAGTTTCATATATATATATATATATATATATATATATATATATATATATATATATATATATATATATATATATATATATACACACACACATATAAAAATATAAGTATTTTTAAGTTTTATCTTTCTAGCTTTAAAAAAAAGTTAAAAAATTTTATCAGCCGGCATAATTTATTTTTAAATATTGAAAAATTTCAGGAAAATTAATTTTTGTTAGATTTTTAAACGTGTGTCAACAGCTTAAAAAAATCGTGTTTTAAAGAGTCGATGTTGTCTCGCATTTTCATTAGTTTTGTATGCTGTAAAAAAATTTTTTTTAATATTAGCAATTTATTTGAAGCTTCTTTTGAATGGTAGAACATTTAGGATGATAATATTGAATTAAATTATAGTTACATCGTGTTAAATACAGGGGGGGGAGCACGTTAAAACTTACTTTGCTGAATGGAGATGGTGTAAAATCTTTTTTTTTTTTACTGCATTATAATTCTTTATCTTTCGGAAATGAAAATACTGTCACTTTTTGGTCCTTTACGATAATTTCCTCAGCAAGTTGGAACGATGCACCGTGAAGGCATTTTAATAAAAAAAGAAATATTACACTGACTTCAAGACGTTACGAATGCCTACCGGTGACTACCGGTGTCACCGGTATGGACTATCCGTGATGACGTCAGCAGATTAAATTATTTTTGCTCACCGGCCATCTTGTCTTTTAAGACGGTCTTGGGTTGAACCGTGGCCTTCGTGAACAATCAAAAAAAGATGACTGAGGCGGATAATAAATTTCATACAAAATTTATTCAAAATCGATATTAAGTGAAAAGTGAAGACAAGAAATTTTTTTTTTCCTTAATTGAAAGTCTCTTCCTGCGACTGAGGTAATAAAATGAAATGAAGTAGAAAAATGAAAGTTTTTTGGTTAGTAATAACCAGTTCTTTTTAGGAAAAAATAAACATAAAAGTCCATCTCTTATTTTATTTATCTATTAAAAAAAAAAAAAAAAGAGATGGACTTTCTCTTATTTTAGCAGAGAGACAGAAAAGGGTAAAAAGTCCATTTCCGTGGAAAATTAATTATCGGTTGCGCGCGCGTTTAACATCCCATGGGACGGAGTCGATGATGATGTTTACAGCATGGTGACTGAGGTCGACTAATTAATTTTGGCGCAAAATGCCCTATTTATAGATTTCCAATCGGCTCCATGAATACTGTCGGAAAAAATACTTTTGAAATTTGTTTTCTTCATAATCCGATTGGATGAAAAAAACAACATCTTTGTGACGCAAGATGCTTTCAAAGACGTCCGCGTGAAAAGACAGAGTTTAGTTTATATGCCCACAGAATTTGCGTGGGTGTAGAAAGACGATGTGCACGCAGCTGAAATGATCTTTACACAGCTGCACGCGCGCAACTGGGTTTTACAGTTGGGACCACGCACCATTATTCTATTTGAGTAGAACTCACTGTGGCTACAGCGAGGCTACGCTACATGGACAACAAAATTAAGTTTTATAACAATCTAATGATCAAACGATATCGTAATAATCAAATTAAAAAAATCCTAAAGGTGCTTATGAAGAATACGGACAGTGCTTTTTTAGATGGGATTTTCAAGTTAAATTCAATTTTTACGCTATTTATTTTTATTTTTATTTTTATTTATTTATTTTATTCAACCCAAACAAAGCTCAGTGTCACTTTGACATAAGAGGCTACTATTTTGGACATTTTTGCAGGGATACTATGTAGGGAGTTGGGCAGCGAGATGTCTGTCCACATTACTCTTGAACTCCTGTATGTCAGTACAGTCAGAGAAGCAGGAATCAGGGAGAGAATTCCAAAGTCAAGCAGTTTGAAGGATTCCGGCATTTAGAGATCTCAACGGGTTATTGGCATATTTACATCGAGGGGTAGAAGTATTTGGAGTTCGTTGGAGCACATGCCATTAAAATATTTGTTAAATAGGCATATGCAACATTTCGGGACAGAGGTTGGAATTTGGTTGATAACGTGTGTAATGGTATTATATTATGTTTGCATGATAACAGATATACATTAGTAATGGAAACATAAGTAAGTATATGTTTTAAATACAGTCATGTGTATAACTTTTTTGATTCCGGAAGTGCTGGGGGCACGGAAGTGATGGGGGGCACGGAAGTGTCTATTTATCTTTTTATTAGAGAAGGAGCATCTAAGGGGAATAACTCATACTATGACATCCCTCTTTTCCTAAAACAACAAAACAGTCAAAACACAAAGGAATTGCGACACATTAGGACGTCGCCTGGTTGTCCATCAGAAAACTATCCTCATCATAAGTAGACTTTTTAGGTGGTTTTATTATACGACTAGATCTGGATATTTTTTTATCATACGGCCAGATCTGGATATTTTTTTTATTATACGACCAGATCTGGATATTTTTTTATCATACGGCCAGATCTGGATATTTTTTTATTATATGACCAGATCTGGATATTTTTTTATCATACGGCCAGATCTGGATATTTTTTTTATTATACGACCAGATCTGGATATTTTTTTATCATACGGCCAGATCTGGATATTTTTTTATTATACGACCAGATCTGGATATTTTTTTTATTATACGACCAGATCTGGATATTTTTTTATCTCCATGATAAGTGTTGGGTGTTTTGTGGGATGTATCAGGAACAGTGTGTGATCCATTACTATGCCGACTGCTGATCTTCCATTGGATTCTGGGGATATCACGGCTGAGGATAGGATGGAGATGCTCCTGGGTTCAGCCTTGCTGCGGACTTATCTTTACTCAGATGCTTGTGGTTTTGGCGAAGTGACTTTCCAGATGAAGTCTGCACCATGTATGTAACCATTTACTACTGGGGACCATTTACTCGAATTCAGGTCATAAACGTGTTGTCCTTCTTGTATTTCTGGTAAGTCTCGAGTGTGCTGGTCATGTCGAGACTTTTGGTTCGATTGCCTTTGATACAAGCGAGTTGGTGGCTTTTTATGTTTGCGTCAAATTGTTTGGACACTTTTCTGGTAAGTTTCCTACGAGTTTTTGGGTCAATAGTTATTCGCCAGGTGATGGAATTACATGGTCGATAGGGGTTGAGCATAAACATAGCAATTCCATGTCTAAGTCGCAACCACTTGAGGCAGCCTTTCTAATAGCAGATTTTATGGCTTGCACACAGTGTTCTGCTAAACTATTTAATTGAGAGTATTTAGGAGATGATGTATAGTGTTCAAATCCTCATTCCTTTGCAAATTGCTTGTACAGACCAGAGTTATAGTGAGGACCATTGTCGCTGATGACTCTCTCTGGGATCCCTTGTTCTCCAAATATTTTTTTAGTCAGTTTGATCACTTCCTGACAGAAGAACTCCTTTAATTTCCTTAGAAAAGGGAACTTGGAATAGTAGTCCACCATTAGCATGTAGTTGTGACCTTTACTATGGAAAAGGTCAGTGGCCACTACTTGCCATGGCCTCACAGAAATCTCATGTGGCATCAGAGGTTCTGTACTTTTTCGTGCTGATGACATAGGGCACATTGTTGTACAACACTGTTTATGTCTTTATTAATTTTGTGCCAAAAGACACAACGTTTTGCTCGGAGCTTACATTTTTCCATTCCCTGATGACCATAATGGATTTTTTGTAGAATTTCCGACTGCATCACTTTGGATATAATTATCTGACCATTCTTCATTAAAATACTATTTTTGATGACCAGTTCGTCCCGATATGACCAATATGACTGCAAGTTTTTGCTGATTTCCTTGGATGTGTTGGGTCAGCCACACAGAATGGTTTCCTTAACTTCACAGAGTATGGGGTCAGCTTTTGTTGCTATCTTTATCTGTGTCAATTTTTCTGTGGAAAATTGAACGAAATCCACTCTTATATTGACGTTCATCTCTTCTTTGTCTTTTTTGTTTGGTAACCGGGATCATCCATTTGCTAGAGCCATTTCCTTGCCTGGGCGATTAATGATTCTTAAGTCATATCCTTGTAGGCATAGCAGTATGCGTTGCAGACGAGGTGGAGCTGTGATTAAATTCTTTAAGCTGATCATTTCTAATGGCTTATGATCGCTTTCTACTTGGAATTCACATCCATATATGTAAGTTTTGAATTGCTCACAGCCAAAAACAACAGCTAGAAGCTCTTGCTCTATGTTTGCATATCTTTGCTCTTTCTCTGTTAGTGCTTTTGAGGCAAATGCAATTGGGTTTCCTTCTTGGAAGAGTGCTGCACCTAAACCTTTGTTTGATGCATCCACTTGTTTCTTTGAATGGGTCAAAGTATATGGGAGACGTTTCCTGGCAAATCAAGTCCTTTATTTTTTGCAGTGCTTCCTAGTGACTGGCAGTTCATTGTAATCAGTTTCTTTCTTTAGTAGACCTCTCATGGGTGCAGTTAAATCAGAGAGATGCAGAATGAAGGGCGCTAAGTAGGCGATAATTCCTAACACTTTTTGCAACGCTATGATGTTGCTAGGGCTGGGTAGTTGCTCTATTGTGCCTTCCTTGCTTGGATCTGGTTTTATACCACCATTGTCATATATAGCACCAAAAAAATTTTCTGCACATTTTTGCCCAATGGTTCTTTTTCCCACAAACTGAACATGTGGTGCCTAAGGCTGGGCATTTTTCTTTTTGGTGTGTGTTTCCACATCGTTTGCACTGGCTTTGTTTGATTGTGTCTATTTCTTGAAGATAATGTATTATTAGTCATAGCTATCAGTGGTTGAGGGGGTTTCATTAAAGGAAATTTTACCATCCAATGGATGGCATCAATTTATGCCTCTATTCCTTTTACATTAAATTTTAGATGAAATTACAGAATAATTAACAAAGATTCCATCCCATGTTAAGAATGGCTTTCTAAATAATTATTTCAGTATTTGCACAAGTACCAAGCAAATAATTTAATAATTTAATTTAATAAAATAAACAAACATTTTTAATGGACAAGCAAAAATGAAAGTAAAATGCCTCCCGAGCAACGCCAGGTAAGTACAGCTTAAACAAAAATAATAGACGCCGCTTTAATAGTAGAAGTATTAGTAACAAATGCGTCGCCAATTTTAGGGCGAAAGGGAGGTGGGGGGAGTACTTCTTACATAACACTTCCCCTCTTCCTCCGCTTCTTACTCAGTTGACCCTCCGTCCTGAATTCCAGATCCGCAGAAAAAAAAAAAAAACATGAACGAACGACTCCAACTACTATAACTGATTACGTCATCATTAAAAAATAAACTTTTGTTTCTCCTAATATACCTACTTTTCCCCTCCACCCTAGAACATTTTTTTTTCTTTTTAAATTATTTTTCAAATTTTGGACACACATTTTTTTGTTTTTGTTAAGGTTTGAGTTTGTTTATTGCACGAGGGAGGAGGAGAAGGAAGAAGAGGAGAGGAAGGGGGCGGTTACATACCCCCCCCCCCCGTCCTTCATCAAAACATCAGGTGTGAATAATGAATGAATAATTGTCGAATTACTATTTCTATTCCTATTTCAGTCACGTAAATTATTTAGAGTGAAATGGATTATGACATTATTTAAACCACTTTCTTTCCTTTCCTTTTTTCTTTTTTTTTTTACTTAAACCATGGTTTAGTAAAAAAAAAAAAAAAAAAAAAAGAAAAGAAAGGCTAAGTTATAGCGGGTTTTCATCGTATGCGGGAAACGCCGAAATGAAAAGTCGCCAGGAAGCATATAATCACCATCTTTATAAATAAATCTAAAACGAGACCATCTAAGGAAGAACGATAACTGAAGTTTTAAAAAAGCTTTAAAGCTTTAAAAACAAAAAAAAACTAGAGATATTAGTTAAATTATAAAATTAGCATTATTTCATTTCATGTTTCATTTATTTCACAAAGTTTTCGTTCAAAATTTGAGTAAAATCGATTACTGGTCGTAAATTTTATATCTTGTTCGGAAATAAAATTCGGCGCTTCTACAGAATTGAGACGAGATTTTGTAGTCGATATATGGGTAAAACTATACAAACACCGTGACAGCGAATTAACCCTAACCCTAAACCTAACCCTAACCCTAACCCTAAACCTAACCCTAAACCTAACCCTAAACCTAACCCTAAACCCTAACCCTAACCCTAATCCTAACCCTAACCCTAACGCTGTCACGGTGTTTGTATAATAATACCGATATATGGAGTTTTCAGATAAAAAAAAAAAAAAAAACAATGGTTTCAACCGATTTTTGTTGTTGTTGTTGTTGTTGTTGTTAATTCTAATAAGTTACAATTGTAACTTCCAAATTATGCAGTCGAAATTAACTGAATATTACTGAACAAAACAATTTTAATCGTGTTAGCAAGTGAAAAATTGTCGCCATCTTATTTAAATCAAAACGGAAAATTATCTCCCTTTTGAACTATACTGTGTCTTACGATCGTTTTCATCAAATTCTATTTTTTATTTTCTTTAATAAATATTTTTCTACCTTATCGATTTTCGTAATTTTTGGATATAATCATCTTAAAAATATGAGGAATACGTAGATAGCATTGTTTTTATGTGAAATTCACTATTACAACTTCCGAAAGTTCGTCCCAATAATGTCGAAGCGTCTAAAATTCTAATGTTTACTTTGGTATGTTTATGTTTACTCTTGGGTATCGAACTTTAAATCAATGTTTTCATCACTGGCGGCCATGTAACCATTTTTTTTTCGTTGTTTTTGTGCTTTGCACCTAGAATATTTATACTTTAAAAGTTTTCTTTTCTTTCATTGAATTTTTATTCGTCAGTTTAAATGCTTCCAAATTATTTTCTAATTCGAAAAATTACGAAGTAGTTCATTTTTATTTTTTTCATATTAATAAGTTAAAATAAATTTCTGACATGTTTACGAAAAAAATCGAAATGGATTCTGGTGAATTTAATTTCATACTTAGAATCGTTTTTTTTTTTACGCTATTGTATTTTTACATTTTTAATAAAATAAATAAATAAATAAATAAACGTTGCAGTCGGTCACGACTCACTCACTCGGTCACAGAGGAACGTGAAAATGAACATGAACATTGAATTGTATCAAATATTAATCATTATTTTTAAGTGATTCCGACTGATTGGTCAATTTGAGTCACGTGATACAAATCCTTGATTATGATTAGTGGCGGTCACTGGTGATGAGTCGATCAGAGAGTGTGTATTTATTTGCTTCCCCACTGAGCAAATTAGGCACAAGGCCGTTTTTTAATGTGAAGAGAGAGGTAGAGGGGGGGAACAGCTCCCGATAGGTGGGAAATGGGAGCTGGATAATAACAACTGGTATGAAGGGTTGCCCCTACATTGACCAAGGTCTTATATGTGGGGTCCCCCAGTCCCCCACATATGGTCTTTGCTTGCAGTATCTGCCGGAACAGATACTACACTTTGATCTTGTTGTTATTTATTTGCTTCCCCACTGAGCAAATTAGGCAGGAGGCCGTTTTTAATGTGGAGATAGGGGGAAGGGGGAGGGAAAGAGGGGATCCAGCTCCCGAGAGGTGGGAAGTGGGAGCTGGATTAGAAACTGTTGGTATGAAGGGTTGCCCCTTCAGTGACCAAGGTCAGATATGTGGGGTTACCCCCACATATGGTCATTGCTAGTCATAGCTTTGCAGTATCTACCGGAACAGATACTACACTTTGATCTTGTCGCCCGGGCCGCAGTGACTATATAAAAAGTGTTCCCCCTCCTCTCTCCCGTAATTAGTAAAATTCCGTTGGCACAAAAATACACGCAGACACACGACAATTGGTTGCACATTTGTATTAATACAGAGAATAACAGAAGAACAGGCTTTTGAAAGTGTCAATTGATTTGATTTGGTGATGATCTTTTCTTCGTTTGCTATTTATTCGGTTCTGAAATGTGGAACTATGGCAATGTGTGTGTGTGTGTGTGTGTGTGTGTGTGTGTGTGTGTGTGTGTGTGTGTGTGTGTGTGTGTGTTTGCATACATACATACATATATATATGTGTGTATATATATATACATGTATATATATATGTGTGTGTATGTATGTATGTACACACACACACACACACACACACATATATATGCGCGAGAGAATAAAACGAAAGGAATAAAAAATATAAATGTTGCGTGGGCGGTAAATAACAGATTTCTTGAACGGTTCCGTTTTGGGGGTGTGGCTCATCTCATCTTGTGGAATTGCAAATATAAAATCATTATCGCCGTCCGTGGTAATTTGATGTTGATGCAAAATAAATAAAATAAAAAACAAAACACACTTATTTCTTTTCTTTTTTTTTTTTTGCCATCCGGACGGAAACTGCAACTCCATATACTAGCAAAGAAACCCGACGTTACCCGGGATTGAATGATGATCAACAAATGTTTCACGCTCCCATATTTTTATTGTCATCGACATCGGTGTCATCGTCATTTTTTAAAATCAAATCGATTGATAGCCTGCTCTAGTTGGGGATCCATCGTGGTGCATCAGGAGGAAGTTTTACATGCCTCCCCGCAGTGATTTAGTCCACATTCCACAATATAATGCAGTCTTCATTGCACTGTAGAGAACCTGGTGTTGATTTTATAAAATTATATATGTCGGCCTTTCGGTTTGTGTAATAAAACTTTTCAAATGCATTTGTGACGTTAGGCTGAATAAGGAGTTAACTTTAGTGAAAATCGTTCATTTTTTCATCAGATTATTTTGATTATCGATACTCATCGAAGACATTCTGATACTAAGCCTATCTAAGAACACTACCAAACACATAAAGTACCACAGTGTGAAATTTCATAAAACCAGCCCAGCCGCTTTCGAGTTCATAGAGAACGCTTATATACACAGACACACGCAGAGAAAGCTCCTTTTATATATATATATATATATATATATATATATATATATATATATATATATATATATATATATATATATATATATATATATATAGTCTTTTACTATTATATCGTGTGTGTGTGTGAATTTGTTCCCTATGGACTCCATAGCATAAAGTTGCAAGATGGATCTTAAGTATTTTACAACCAGTATTAGAACATTACAGTAAATACTGCCTTAAAGATTCATTTCATTTTGCGAACTTTATTCAAAAGTCTAAGACTGTTAATAAATTTATGTGTTCTTATAACATTAACAACCTGTTTACTTGTGTCCCGATTTTAGAGACTATAGATATCTGTACAGATTTTTTTTATATCGTAGCCAGATAATATCGCCTCCTTCCATTTCTGAAAGCATATTTGTTGAGCTGATGAAATTTGTCACTACATCTGTTGAATTCAGTTTCAATGATGTAATGCATCGGCAAATAGAAGATATATCCATAATCCTGCGGCCATGTATCATAGTCCTGGGGCCGATAATGGCGAATATTTTCGTGGGTTTCCATGAAGTGCAATTACATTCTGGACCCATGAAACCATTAGTTTATTTTCGATATATGGGCGATACATTTTGTCTCTTCAATAACCAAACGAAGGTAAATAATTTTTTCTCCCTACTCAATAAAATGTATCCCGTGTTAAAGTATACTTATGAAGGAGAATGTAACTCGTCCATAACTTTCCTTGGTTACAAAAACACCATCTAGTTACCTTATATCAATATACCGCAAATCTACGTTTACAGAACTGTATACACGCTATGATTCACCCCCCCCCCCATGTAAGATCAATTTAATTTGGACCCTAACACATCATGCCCTTATGATTTTTTCCAAATCAAAATTGGATGAGGAATTTAAAATGATACTCTATCCAAGAATAGG
>NC_136483.1:194533285-194558285 GCF_053919585.1 Euprymna scolopes
GAGAAAAAAAGGGGTCAAGGCCGCAGAAAATGGCCAAATAATAAAATAAAATACAATAAAAATTGAAAAAAAAAACATGAAATTTCACTTTTTGCATTATGGGTTCAAATAAGAATCCTATAGAAACACGGAAAGAAATTGTTGTTAAAAAAAAAAAACTTCAAAATTTTAATTTGCCGTACACTTTTATTAAATCTTCTATTGGGTCAAAGGTCATAGGTCATGGCCCATGACCTATGACCTATGACCCATGACGTTCTATAGTTCATAAGGTGTATAACAATAACATACTGAATTTTCAAGAGTCTGACAATTTTAAATGCCCATGACCTATGACCCATGGCCTTCTAAAGGTTCCTTTATTGTAGTTTCCATTGTGCTACCACCATCTTCAGTATGTGACGAACAAACAGTTTGATGAGAGTAATACAAGAAATAACGTCGTGGTTTTATTAAAATACCAACTTATCTGATACTGTAAAAGTTAGTTCCTTTAACATCTTGGTTTGACGGTTCAATAAAAAGACATTGCCAAGGTTGCTGAAAAGAAGGTTGGTTCTCTTTAGCGTACTAAACAATAACTCACACCTGAGAGTATGCTACATCTCTACAAAGCTACCATTCGTCCATGCATGGAGTATCGTTGCCACATCTGGGCTGATGCATGTACCACTAGTTTCTCACTCTTAGCGTCCCCATCCCCCCAAAACTCTCCAATCTAATAGATCTTACACTATCAACCAAGCTTTGGAATTGCCTCCCTGCTTCCTACTTCCCTGATTGTACTGACATGCAAAAGTTTAACTGTAATGTGAACAAACATCTTGCTCATCTCTTTACATAGTCACCTGTAGATATGGCCACAAATGTTACATTGAAGTGCCTTGTTTTGGGAATGAATAAAAAGAATAAAAAACAACAACAAAAGAAGAATGTGTCGGCGTCGTCATCGTCGTTGTCGTCGTTGTCGTCGTCATCCTCCTCCTCCTCCTCCTCCTCCTCCTCCTCCTCCTCCTCCTCCTCTTCTTCTTCCTCCTCCTCCTTCTGTTTTGGTATTTAAGGTGCTGTCAATGTCCTGGACTCTCGAGTGGGCACCACGAGGCAATGTCTCACTCTTTCTCTCTATGTAATTTGACTTGATACCAGACATGAGTTGATACCAGTCATGTTGCATTGAACTATACATATATGAACCAACCTCCAGCTATGGGAAAATATCTCCACTGATTTGTGATGCCTTGAGAAAGGCAAAGACAAAGGAAGTAAACCTCAACAAAAAATCCCGTCCTGATATGCGAAAGCTGAAACTCTGCAATACTTTTCTAGCAACTCCTGTAGCCATGGCAACACAGTATTGGCTTGCTTTTCCATTGGATTCTGTTTCCAATATGCTGAAAGAGGGACCTTGGTAACTGGGTAAACCAAGGTTTCATTATCACCCACTCAGGCCTGCATCTGGAAAGGCAACTTCAACCTCGCTGTATCATCATAGAAACAACATGGGGAGTAAGCAGTTATCAGTTACAAATCTAAGCTCAATTTTTGTAAAGCTGGTCACAAGGGGTTAATCAGCAAAAGAGATGAGATAAAGACAATGGGAAGAAAAGAGAACCTGCAGGCAACAGAGGATACAGTCCTCTTCTGCCACCGCCACCATTCCAACTGCTGACTACACCTGCAGCAAGTGACAATAAAGCTGCAAATCCAAAAATGAGCTACAGACACTGTAGTGCACCAGACTAGGTGCAGAATGCCATTGTCTCGCGAAACAGGATGTTGCCATCATCATCATCATCATCATCATCATCATCATCATCATCATCATCATCATGTATGCAGTTAAGTCACTTTATGCGCACTCAAGCCAGGTTTTCCTCGATCTTCCAAGCCTCCTCATGCCTTGAGTATGTATCACTGCATGATAGAGGAGGTGGCATAATGTACCTGGCTAATTTCAACAGTACAAATTGCATATGGCAAACATTTCTTCACGTCCAACGTAAACAAGTTCTTATCGAATCGCCCTTGTAAATAATCTGATTATACCAAATTTCCACCACAAACGATTAATACTCTTCTGTCCTAATGACTACAATACACACATTAATCCTTATCCTCGAGTGGCCTCTGAGCCTCGATATGTGGTAACCCCTTTATAAAAAAAAAAAAAATCAGAAAAAGAAAGAAGTGCAGTTTTTAATCTTTTGAGCTATTATTTTGAATCGACCAAATGAACAACTTCTCATACCTCTACAAGATATATTTTAGATACAATTTCAAACAATGAACAGTAACTGTAGTTAATATCAATTAGGAAGTTTGACCCAACTATACTTTCTCTTGTATCAATTGCTATAAAACCTCTCCTCTTCCAACTTCTCCCAATAAGGGATAATTTTCAGTTTTCTTCAGGTGTGGTCTAGAATATCGCTTGTTTGCTTCCCCCCCCTCCCTCATCATTACCACAGGCAGGATTAGTTTCAAAGTCGTTGAGGGATGGGGCACAGATCTTATTATTGTGTTTTCAAGCAATACAAAGAGTTCTTGGATTTCTTCTTGGTTATTGATGTTAGTGATAACATTTCAAATGTTTGTCATTGTTTGAAAGTTCAAGGTTTCAAGAAAAAAAATAAGAGAAATATTTTTCCAGTGCCCACAAAAATGGCGTCTTTACTTCTGTCGAAACAATGTACTAGATTATTCAAAAACTTTTATTTCCTTCCTTACAAGTGTTTAATGTGGCCAACACAGGCAATATCAACAATAAAAAAGTTCCTCCCAGGTTCATGTTAGCATGTCACGATCATATAAAATGATTGTTGTTGGTATTTGCTGTTTAAGATCATCAAGGTCAGTGAGTAACGATTAATTAAAGGTCGTCAAGGTCAGTAAGTAACGGTTGATGTTTAAGGTCATCAAGGTCAGTGAGTAACGGTTAATGTTTAACGTCGTCAAGGTCAGTAAGTAACGGTTGATATTTAAGGTCATCAAGGTCAGTGAGTAACGGTTGATGTTTAAGGTCATCAAGATCTGTAAGTAACGGTTGATGTTTAAGGTCGTCAAGGTCAGTAAGTAACGGTTGATGTTTAAGGTCATCAAGGTCAGTAAGTAACGGTTGATGTTTAAGGTCGTCAAGGTCAGTAAGTAACGGTTGATGTTTAAGGTCGTCAAGGTCGGTAAGTAACGGTTGATATTTAAGGTCGTCAAAGTCAGTAAGTAACGGTTGATGTTTAAGGTCGTCAAAGTCAGTAAGTAACGGTTGATGTTTAAAGTCATCAAGGTCAGTAAGTAACGGTTGATGTTTAAGGTCGTCAAGGTCAGTAAGTAACGGTTGATATTTAAGGTCATCAAGGTCAGTAAGTAACGGTTGATATTTAAGGTCATCAAGGTCAGTAAGTAACGGTTGATATTTAAGGTCATCAAGGTCAGTAAGTAACGGTTGATGTTTAAAGTCATCAAGGTCAGTAAGTAACGGTTGATATTTAAGGTCGTCAAAGTCAGTAAGTAACGGTTGATATTTAAGGTCATCAAGGTCAGTAAGTAACGGTTGATATTTAAGGTCGTCAAAGTCAGTAAGTAACGGTTGATATTTAAGGTCGTCAAAGTCAGTAAGTAACGGTTGATGTTTAAGGTCATCAAGGTCAGTGAGTAACGGTTAATGTTTAACGTCGTCAAGGTCAGTAAGTAACGGTTGATATTTAAGGTCATCAAGGTCAGTGAGTAACGGTTGATGTTTAAGGTCGTCAAGGTCAGTAAGTAACGGTTGATGTTTAAGGTCATCAAGGTCAGTGAGTAACGGTTAATGTTTAACGTCGTCAAGGTCAGTAAGTAACGGTTGATATTTAAGGTCATCAAGGTCAGTAAGTAACGGTTGATGTTTAAAGTCATCAAGGTCAGTAAGTAACGGTTGATATTTAAGGTCGTCAAAGTCAGTAAGTAACGGTTGATATTTAAGGTCATCAAGGTCAGTAAGTAACGGTTGATATTTAAGGTCGTCAAAGTCAGTAAGTAACGGTTGATATTTAAGGTCGTCAAAGTCAGTAAGTAACGGTTGATGTTTAAGGTCATCAAGGTCAGTGAGTAACGGTTAATGTTTAACGTCGTCAAGGTCAGTAAGTAACGGTTGATATTTAAGGTCATCAAGGTCAGTGAGTAACGGTTGATGTTTAAGGTCATCAAGGTCAGTAAGTAACGGTTGATATTTAAGGTCATCAAGGTCAGTAAGTAACGGTTGATATTTAAGGTCATCAAGATCTGTAAGTAACGGTTGATGTTTAAGGTCGTCAAGGTCAGTAAGTAACGGTTGATATTTAAGGTCATCAAGGTCAGTAAGTAACGGTTGATGTTTAAAGTCATCAAGGTCAGTAAGTAACGGTTGATGTTTAAAGTCATCAAGGTCAGTAAGTAACGGTTGATATTTAAGGTCGTCAAAGTCAGTAAGTAACGGTTGATGTTTAAGGTCATCAAGGTCAGTAAGTAACGGTTGATGTTTAAGGTCGTCAAGGTCAGTAAGTAACGGTTGATGTTTAAGGTCGTCAAGGTCGGTAAGTAACGGTTGATATTTAAGGTCGTCAAAGTCAGTAAGTAACGGTTGATGTTTAAGGTCGTCAAGGTCGGTAAGTAACGGTTGATATTTAAGGTCGTCAAAGTCAGTAAGTAACGGTTGATGTTTAAGGTCGTCAAGGTCAGTGAGTAACGGTTGATGTTTAAGGTCATCAAGGTCTGTAAGTAACGGTTGATGTTTAAGGTCGTCAAGGTCAGTAAGAAACGGTTGAATATGTGTACAGTCTTATACATATCTTTACAAGAAAAAAATCATAGTAAGATCTGGGAATATTGCAGGCCAAATAAAGTGTCTTTTTTTAGAGGCAGCGAATTTCAAATTGACAACTCTATTTTCTTTAATGACAGATTTGACAACTATCGGTTATAAACGCGAAAAATTCATTTTTTCGAAAAATAAACCACATATTTGTATAATAAAAATATTTTTACAGTTCTGAATTTTTTAGATGAGGTATGAATGTTTATATTATTTAGATTAATCGAACAATTGTTCTCATCTTGAGTGTTATCTGCACAACGTTTCGGTCGATGTAATCTCCGACCTTTGTCAGGTGTAAAATCGCCATGTTTTTCTTGCCAAAACATGGCGATTTTAATTAATAATTGTGATTTATTTTAATTTAAAATTCGTCACCTCTTTAAAAAAAAAAAGGGTTCTATACAAAGAGCATTGAATTGCAAAATTTTCACCTGCTTCCTCTTGTTATTGGTAAATGTTTAAACGAGGCAGTCTGTAAAGTTTCAAATGTCTGGAATCGTAAATGGATGACTAGCTTGATTTTTTGACTTCTGTTGACTGCTTATAAATACAGTACGGATTTTCAATTGTTCCGTTAAAATTCATAGTCTTTTTCCTTTACACGAACATCTCTCACTTAAAACTTTAAGTCACATTCAAATGTTCTTACGAAAACGTGGATTAATGTTATATTGCTTTTGAAAAGCTGCGTCGTTACAACTGGATTTGTTTGCAAGAATGAAAAATGCCTTTTGCTGAGAACTCGCCGTTCTGATAATAACCAAACCATCAAACATTGCCGGAAGAATGTGAACCTTGCCATATATGCTAAGAATCGATGGTGTCACACACACATAATGCAATCAATATTTGCAGGTTGTGTCGCAGTTTGTATTTTTTGTGTTTTATTTTATTTTTTTATACTTGTGAACCGTGTGCACCCTCCTCAGCAACTACCAATGTGAGAGATGACAACACGGCAAGAAGAGAAAAGGAAGAAAACTACTGTCACACACAATGTTGGGTTTGACGATCATTGTCATTGAAACACACACGTGTTATCACACTGTCAGGAATTAAACCATCTCATTTCACCCAAATGGAAAATTTAGAATGAAATATTACCCTCTTTATGACTAAGCCTCCAGTGTGATCGGATGTGCTTCAGTCAATTAGCTATCTACGCATGGTTTTCACAAATTCTGACATCATGTCCGTCAGGTTCTTTTTGAATGCAGTTCCTTACGCTCCCAGAATAGTCCCAACAAATATAAGTAATATTTGTAAGGTGCCTTCAATAAGTTTTCGGGCTCTTTTTGTACAAGCATTGAAAATTGTTGTAGAAAATTAATATGTTATTGCTATACATCTTATGAGACGACTGACCAATTTTTATGATTTTAGATTCAAAGGAATAACTACAACAAAAATTGGAACATGCCCTACTAAAGCTTGATTATCACAGTTGGTGAATTTTAAAAATGCAATCTGGATGTGAGGACATTTTAGAAGAACGATATGCAATAAAATTCTGTTTTAAACCTGGAAAAAATACCATAGAAATATATGGAATGCTTCAGACTGCTTTTGGAACGTTTTGCATGAATATAGCATCAGTTTTAGAGTGGCATAAGAGATTCAAGGAAAGCAGGAAATCTGTGAGGGATGATGAGAGGTGTGGAAGAAGTAAGAAAGTCAGAACACCAAAGTTGATTGGCCAAATAAAGAATTTCATGGTTAAGAACTGTCGTATGTCTATAGAGACAATAAGTGGAGAGTTTTATGCCAGTGTGAGAACTGTACATACAATTATTCATGAGAAACTGACGATGTGGAAAATTTGCACAAAGTTATCTCAAGGGTGCTCAGAAAGGACCACAGACTATTTGATCAGGATGGGCATCAAGGCAGTTCCTATAGTCAAGACCTTGCTCTCTGTGACTTGATTATTCCCTAAGTTCAAGGAAAACTTTAGAGGCTGTAACGAGGTTCATTGACACTTACACAGGAATACTTCCATGAGGTATTCCAGAAGTTGGAACGGTATAATAAGTGCATTGCAGCCGGATGAGATTACTTCAAACGGAACTAGAGTTTCATATGTGTACTATCAATAAAAATGCCCATACAAAAATAATCTTGAAACTTATTGAAGGCACCTTGTACATATGCTATTGTTTGTCGATATTCTCTGTTCTCTGACCGTCGGGTTAACACGTGTCTTTATCGATTCTCGTGAGATATTAATGCAATCTGTCCTTTAGTAATGGATGGACATTATAGCTCAAAACCTGTTATTTACTCTTGCATCAGAAAGAAGTTTATGTTAATTCCGATTAAACTGAAGGAGAGCTGTTTTCTTAATCAGAATCCCTGCACCTTGGAATAAACTTCCAAGGGAGGTAATAAATGTGCCACCAACACAACAATTCAAGGTGAATGTGAACAAGTGATGAACTGCTGTATCTTCTTCTCTGGAAATTTCTACCATTTTTTCCCTACATGACAATTGAAACAGAATTGTTTTATTTTTTGCCAAATCAATGGAATTATATCAATGGATTTCGATCCTTTATCTCTCATATTAAGCACGATTTTACATATTTTGTGTCTTCCTTTTGACATTTTCCAAATAATGTGAGAATAAATGGGTATTTATGTAAATCTAATTGTTTCCTCATTATTGTCCTTTTCGCTTTTTCATTTGTCATCGCTAATATTACAACATATAAAATGATAGCTTTGTTGTGGTTCTCGGTTGATTGACTGTCTCAAACTGTGTTGGATATATTCTCAAGAGTCAAAACAATGGAAAGAATATTCTGTTGTCACAGCCCAACTAATAAGTCACCTCTCATAAAGATTAAAAGCTGCTCGAGGACAAAGGTCAATAGGGTTGTCAGTTGGATGATGAAAAATGCTATGAGAGGATTCAAAATGATGGTGATATAAGTAAAGTTTGATGACTGACTATTTTCTGTACTTTCATATTTTTTTTAGTTTTTTGTATATATTTCCGTATCGCTGATTTGCTTTTTCTCCTTTGCTACTCTTTCCCTCTTCTTCCCTATGTTTTCTTTTCTTCTTTTATTATTTGTTCTTCTTTAATGATGACCCATAATTCTATTTTGCTTTACTATTACCTCCGACCTACCTTTATATATTGTACCTAGTTTTAATATGACTTATTTTTTACCATATTATCATATTCTTTTATTTTCATTTTATATCTAAATTTTATTAAGCCAGTTTTTATTTATATTTGCATTTTGTAGAATTCTGGCTGTTCTCTTCTGATGAGAAGCCTTTAGCTTCGAAATGTCATGGCCTAAAGAAGTAACTTTTTTCTTAATTTTCCCCTTTTGATTTTCCTTATTGTTCTGATGATATAATAAAGTTTTATATAACTTTTATTTCTCATCTTTCATTAAGTATATATGTTTTATATCCATTATATGATATATATGTTTTATATCCATTATATGATATATATGTTTTGATTATTATAGTAAAAAAATAATTATATATATATAACTCATTTTTAATATGTACTGTATAAAATTTTGCTTAGGCCCCACCATGCAGTGATTTCACTTTACGATCCCAACCCCGGAAAGTATTAATGCCGTATCCTGGCGTTCTACTGTATGATATAATAGACATAAAACATATATATATATATATATATATATATATATATATATATATATATATATGTTTTATGTATATATATATATATATATATATATATATATATATATATATATATATATATATGTTTTATGTCTATTATATCATACAGTAGAACGCCAGGATACGGCATTAATACTTTCCGGGGTTGGGATCGTAAAGTGAAATCACTGCATGGTGGGGCCTAAGCAAAATTTTATACAATACATATTAAAAATGAGTTACAACATACAATACAGTATATAATAGACATGTATATAATCAAATAACATTATAAATAACGCCATAAGGCGGGGCAAATACCGTAACCAGGGACTGGGAAAACATTCTATTCCACATCGTAACCATAAAAAGATGTATCCCGGGGCCACTGTATCCCAGGATTCTATTGTGTGTGTGTGTATATATATATATATTAGATATGAAACATATATATATATATATATATATTAGATATGAAACATATATATATATATATATATATATATACATATATATTAGATATGAAACATATATATATATATATATATATATATATATATATATTAGATATGAAACATATATATATATATTATATATGAAACATATATATATATATATTAGATATGAAACATATATATATATATATATATATATTAGATATGAAACATATATATATATATATATATTAGATATGAAACATATATATATATATATATTAGATATGAAACATATATATATATATATATATATATATATATTAGATATGAAACATATATATATATATATATATTAGATATGAAACATATATATATATATATATATATATTAGATATGAAACATATATATATATATATATTAGATATGAAACATATATATATATATATATATATATATATATATTAGATATGAAACATATATATATATATATATATATATTAGATATGAAACATATATATATATAAATATTAGATATGAAACACATATATATATATATATATTAGATATGAAACATATATATATATATATATTAGATATGAAACATATATATATATATATATATATTAGATATGAAACATATATATATATATATATATTAGATATGAAACATATATATATATATATATTAGATATGAAACATATATATATATATATATATATATATATTAGATATGAAACATATATATATATATATATATTAGATATGAAACATATATATATATATATATATATATATATATATATATATATATATATATTAGATATGAAACATATATATATATATATTAGATATGAAACATATATATATATATATATATATTAGATATGAAACATATATATATATATTAGATATGAAACATATATATATATATTAGATATGAAACATATATATATATATATATATTAGATATGAAACATATATATATATATTAGATATGAAACATATGTATATATATATTAGATATGAAACATATATACAGGGTGCGGCATAAATAACGCCCTTTTATATCTTATTATATTTATGTATATTTTCTTTAACTAATTCTTAAACATTTATTTTTTTCAGGTATTTTTTAAACCATGAGATTAACAATTGAACAGAGAGTAAAAGCAATACAATTGTATTATCAAAATAATAATAATGGTGCTAAAACTGCAAGATTGTTATCAGATGAATATGACATCCCAAGAGTGCAAAGCCGAAATATCAAAAGCTTGATTAAAAAATTTGAATCCACAGGGAGTGTAAGGGATGCTCAAAGATCCGGAAGGCCAGTTGTTGCAACGAGCTTAGAAAAGTCCAATGAACTACAAGAATCGTTGCTGCATACTCCTCAAAAATCCAGTAGACGTCTTTCTACAGAGTTAGCAATCAGTGATAGGAGTGTTCGCAGAATATTGAAGAAGCTAAAGATGAGACCTTACATTCCACATGTTCTTCAAAGTTTGCATGATGGAGATCAAGATAGACGATTACAATTTTGTGAAATCTTTTTGAATAAAGTTAATGAAGATATAACTTTCCTTGAAAAGATATGGTGGTCAGATGAAGCAACCTTTAAGTTAAATGGGCATATCAATCGCCATAATTGTGTGTATTGGAGTAATGAGAATCCTCATATCATCTTGGAAAAGGATGTTAATTCGCCAAGAGTAACAGTTTGGGCTGCCATTTCTTGTATGGGATTAATAGGGCCAATATTCTTCGAGGGTACTGTGAATCAAAATAATTATTTGCATATGCTTCAAACGGAATTTTGGCCAAGAGTTGAAAATCAGACTGATATTTTTTTTCAACAGGATGGGGCTCCACCACATTATGGGTTAAGAGTTAGGGAATGGTTAAATGAAAATTTTGAAGATAGGTGGATAAGACGAAGGGGACCAATTGAATGGCCATCACGATCTCCAGACTTAACGCCACCAGACTTTTTTTTGTGGGGTATATTGAAAGATAAAGTTTACAATCTTAAGCCGAAAACAATTCAGGAATTAAAAAATGCAATTTCAGATAAATTTCATGAAATTACCATTGAAGAGTGTAAAAAAGTTTGTAAAAGTGTCGCTGGTAGAGTTCAAAATTGTATGGAACATGATGGAGAACATTTTGAACATCTGAGTTAAATTTTAAAGTTAATAAAGTTGGTATCCTTTTTTTCATTAAATTTATTTTGATTTTATTTTTATTGACTAATTTTGTTCCCAAAAATCGTTTTTTTAGTTCAGAAGATCATTACTGTAAAGATCACCAATGTGGACATTGAATTAGATATTTAATAAATTTGAGATATACCTTTTACTTTTATTTATCTTTAAATTGCATTCATATTATAAAGAAAAAAAGGATATTAAGAAAGGGCGTTATTTATGCCGCACCCTGTATATATATATATTAGATATGAAACATATATATATATATATATATATATATATATATATATATATATATATATATATATATATATATATATATGTTAGATATGAAACATATATATATATATATATATATATATATATATACATGTAAGATATGAAACATATATATATATATATATATATGTTTTATATCTATTATATGATTGATATATATTGATATATATATTATTTATTCAAAAATAAACAGTTACATTTTGTCGCTACAAACAGCCATCTGTTTTAGTCAATGAGACTTCATCAGGAGACCTTGAACCATTTTTATTTTTGCGTCGAATGGTTCGGAGTCGCCTGATGAAGTCTCATTGATTGAAACAGATGACTGTATGTAGCACCCAAATGTAACTGTTTACCTTCGAATAAGTAAAAAATATTTTGGTCTTGTTATCGAGCACTATCTAACAACCTTGTTGAGTTCGTTAGTTCTCACTTTTGAATATTTCAAGCCTAGAGATATATATATATATATATATATATATATATATATATATATATATATATATATATATGATTTATATCTATTACTAGTAGGGAGACCCGACATTGGCCGGGAATTAAATAAGGATTAATAAATGTTCCACATTCCCAATATTTTTATTGGCATTGACATCGATGAAATTAGCCATTTTTTAATCAGATCATTTAATTGCTTATTCTAGTTAGAGATCTACAACGACTTCACATGCCTCCTTGCAGTGACTCAGTCCACAATACATTGTAGTGTAGACTACACTATAAAGAACCTATGGTTGATTTTATGAAATTATTTTTATAAAATGGCTTGAATTAAAGTTTAAATTGCAAAAGTTAAGTAAGATGTTTAAATTGTGCTCTAAACAGAAACATTCATTCTGAACACGCCCCTGTCTTATCAAAGGATTTACTGCTTCTGCAGTGAAAAACTTCTATAATGCACTTGTGATTTTAAGTTTTATAAATTCAGATAGGAGATATATATATGTTTTACATATATTATTATATATCTATATATCTATCTATCTATCTATCTATATATATATATATATATATATATATATATATATATTAATTTTATTTATACAAACATTAATGGCTACATATGTGCATACATGTTTCTGTAATCACCCACGTTGGGGGATTACGTCTTCAGGCCAAGAATTACCGTCGAAAGTGATATTTCCACATAATTATATATATATATAATTATAAAACTCAAATGACCTTGTAACAAGTGTTGTAACCCAACATCCGGTTTACGACTTCTGTTTGCACATGCATACATAAATATAAACCCATAACAGCATAAACAAATAAACACAAATCGCTGGACCGGTTTCGTTCGAACAAACGGACATCCTTAGAAAAGCGAATATCTTAAATTTATTGAATGAAAACATCAAGATATGGGAAGCAAATGCAAAACCTGATCACAAATAATACGTATAATCATCGACCTGTTTCATATATACGATATATATTATACTAAATAATCAATGCGTCAATAAAACATATTGTTTTATTGTGTACGTTTTCAGCGTCCCAATTGTTCTTTTGTTTTTTTCACGTTTAAATTAAAAGATATATCAAAATTTGAATTTAACTTTAAGTATTATGGTATCTGTTCAGTGCACATTTTCCTATAAGTATGACAAACCACTTATAATTCAATGGGTGTAAGTTTATTTTTAAAAAATAAACAATTATAAGCAGAACAACTCATAGAAATCTATCTATATTCTGTTTTTCATTTTAATATACTTTCATAGAAATGTTTTATGTTATGTCCCAAAAAACTATTTTCTTTATGTCATAAGTGTCACACTCATACATTAATTCCATACCTTATATAACATACTGACCCAACGGGTCATAGGTAGTCTAGTACTAAATACAAATCATATATATGTATCTATTATATCAAGAGCCATGACAGTCAATATATATATATATGGTGGATTCTCTCAATATATATATTTATCTATTATATAGATGATTTATATATATATATATATATATATATATATATATATATATATATATATATATATATATATATATATATATATATTAATTAAATTTAAATTAAAATCATTGTTGTTTCTGTTGGGTTTTAACCTTGAGGTGTTTTCGTTTTTCATACATCAAGCGGTTCATGCCTTGTCTGGAGTGACTTCTGGGGGGGGGGTGGAATTAAGTTAAAATCATTGTTGTTATCTTTTTCATGAATATACCCGTCGACTAAAATATTTTTATCCCCAAGCAACCTTGTATCTGTTTGCTCTCGTAGGGACGCAAGTTGTTTATCTCGTTAACATTTTTCACCAAAGAAAACAGTTTAATCAGTTCAATTTTAAAACACACACACACACACACACACACACACACACACACACACACACACACACACACACATATATAGTCATATATATATATATATATATATATATATATATATATATATATATATATATATTGATTATTTTAATTTCGTTCAACTTTTTATTTCATAATGAAACGTCCGACCAATTCATCTATGTTTTCTGCCGAGTGACGTTTATTATTTGAATTGATTGATTCAAATTTACGGATGGAGTTTGATGGAACTATCAACTCTGGGTATGGGAACGGATTACCCCCCCCCTGCATCTGTCTTGGAGTGCACGTCGTCAGATGCAAATAAACACATGTTAAGTGCAAAATTTGTCGACCTGCAATTAAACGATTGAATCTTTTTTTTTGACGGGGGAAGGAGGGTGATTTTCTTAAATAACGATTGAACCTTAATATCGACAACTGTAGGGCAGTCTATGGCAGCAGATAAAAATTAAACTATTTTATGAGAGAGGAATTTTGACACAGACATAAAATATTTATCAGATGTTCAGCCATGTCACTTTTGACAGACGCACGCTTTCAAAACTTTGAAGATCACTGATATATTTATATTAATGTTACGTACCTTTGAAAATTGATGAATTTTGAAATATGGTGACGAAGAAAATTATCTACATTTGTATTTTTATTTAAATTAATATTCAAATTTTTATAATGTTTTTTGTACATATGTGGAGGGTGACATGTTTTAGGCTTTTCAATACCATAGTTGATATATTGTGAGCTGTGTTAAATATATACTATTAATGCAGGAAAACTCTGATTTATATAAACTATTCAATACTGAGCCTAATTTTATAATTGCAATGTGAACTATATATATATATATATATATATATATATATATATATATATATATATATATATATATATATATATATATATATATATGCAACAACGGTAATATCACTAAAAGGAAAAATAGACGTAGAAATCGCATTTGGTTTAATCCTCCTTACAGTGCACACTTAAAAAATAATTTACCAAAAGAATTTTTTCAAATTATTGATAAAAATTTTCCTACCGGAACTAATCTAAGTAAAATTATAAACTATAATGATGGTAAATTATCTTTTTCGAATATGACTAATTTAGTGAAAACTATTATAAGTTCTAACAAAAAAATAGACAATGAGACAGATGAAGGAGGATTATAAAAGTAATCAAAACATCGAAGGGAATTCACTTTGCAACTGCAGGAACACTAACGAATATCCGTTAGAAGGTAAATGTCTCATTTTCAATATAGTATATAAATGGGAAGTAATAGATAATAACAGAACTAGAACATATATAGACTGTAGCTTTAAAAATAGATTTAATAATCATACAGCATCCTTCAAAATACCACATGCTAACAATAAGAAGAAAACAACATCATTAGCAAATTGAATTAGGGAATTAAGGAAAAACAAAATTGAATACAAATTGAAATAGTCGATATTGGGTAGTGCTAGTAAATACTCACCAAACAAGTAACCTTTGCAATCTTTAATCGTATCATTTTATAATATCCAAAATAAACCTTCTTAACAAACGCTAGGAAGTAATTCAAAACTGTTTACATGAATCAAAGTATAAATTATCTCAACTAAAACCTGACTAGAAGCATACATTAATTAAAATTAACGTACAAAGTATGAAAATTTAATTTTAATTTATAGAGATTAATATATAAATAAATGGGATTGAGAATAAAAATGAAAATAATAAAAATAAAGCAATAATAATGTATAGGTAAACAAATAAGTCTAAATTAAGTATAACAATAATTTTAATAATGAATTAAGCATAAAATAAAAGGAAAGTGTATGCATTTTTGATGTTGTATGTATTGACTGATTTCAAAATATCACGATAAGATATAGCATACATAGTATTAAATTTTTAATAGTAATTTATAACTAGTTTAATTAAATGTAATAAGTAACCAATCGGCTTAAATATAACATGTTTTGAAGAATAGATTGGAAGAAAATATATTAAACTATCATAGCATGATAATTTAAGAATTTTCTCTATGAAGATAAATATTTTATATGAGATATAATTAGCTAATAAAGATAAAGAGGATAACACTGATAAAACTTTATAAACTAATTAAATAGACCAAATGTATTCAGATAATGATAGCAAATATGATGGCAAGATATATCTAAATTAATATTTAAAATGAACCATGAAGGTAAGTATGATAATATATCTCACATAATGCAATATTTAATTGTAAAGTGATAAAAAAAGAGCATACGACTATATTCTATAATTAAATGTGGAGGAAAAATTAAATATTAAATTAAAATAGGGAATAGTAGTTGATCGTAATATTATAACTTTGAGATTAATCGTAATGTTTAGACATGTTAAACGTTAGTTTGCCAAGAAAATTAGTTTATGGATTGGAATGATAAATTTGTAATAATCATATTACAAATGTATTTATAGTAATCAGATTCCAAATATTGATCTAAAAATAAACTGTATATGTTGAAACAAGTTGATTATTATTCGATTGATGTATGGACTATATATATATGGGCCAAATGTGTTAATTGTTAGAATGGAGGTAAAAACAGTATTATAGTTATAATATCTATTGAACATCAAATAAGATAAAGTATATATTTTATACATATACATATACATATATATATATATATATATATATATATATATATATATATATATATATATATATTAACTAAATGTCTATAAATTAATTTCGGAATTATAAATTAAATTAAAGGAGAAAAAAAGGAGGGCAGGATCGGCTAAAGTAAAAGTAAATCGGAAGTAAACATAATCTAGAATATTAATAATAATTCTTAATTAAATTGTAAAATTAGAATAAGATTTCACTTAAATATACATTTATTTAATTAAAACTAAAAGAACATATTATTATGAGATTAGGAAACTCTGAAACCTAATTATTAGGGAATTAGGATCTATTCAGTGTTAAACTAAAATCATACTTAACTAAGTAACTAGTTCAAAAAATGTTTAGATTGTCGATTATTAAATTAGTAAAAGTATGTGAAAGGTGAATTTTAAAATATTACTTTTATAATAATAATAATAATAATAATAATGATAATAATAATAATAATTCTGACTTCGCTTATGAACGTCTCTCTGGAAAGGGATGGGATTCATTTCCAAAGGATTTCCCTCAAGCCCGGCTTCAAACCAGGAGCTTCAAAGATCAAGGGTTTTCCTAAGGATGTTGGTGGTACCTATAATTGCAGAGGTTTGAAGGCCGCCTAAAACATTGGGGATTTGTAGTTTTTTCAATTGTCCTTCCAGACGACTTGATACTACTCCTAGTGTACCAACTACGACCGGAATTATTTGTGTTTTAACCCAGTGTATACGCCTTATCTCCAAGGCCAATGGAGCATAATTGCTCCACTTCTCATTCTCCTTTTCTCTCACATTCCTGTCCCAGGGTACTGAGAAGTCTACAATCTGCCAGTTTTTTGAGACCTTGTCAATGACGACCAAATCCAGACGATTATGTTCCAATTGCTTGATCATTATGACACTTTTGTCCCACCATACCTCTACCTTGCCACCCTCACTTGTTCTCACTTCATCAGGTACCTCGTCAAACCATTTTCCAGCACACTTCACCCCAACCCTCTTACACACCTCCCAATATATCCGGAGTCCCATGCGATCACGTCTTTTGTGGTACTCTCTCTGGGCTAATCCACTACACCCTACTGCAAGGTGCGCAATTGACTCTGACATCTTACCACAAATCCGTCATTCTGCAGCAATTTTCTCTCCTAGAACCACTTTTTTGAACAATCGTGTTCCTAATGCCTGCTCTTGTGCTGCACAAACAAAAGCTTCAGTACTCTTAGCCAGATACCCAGCTCTAAGCTATTGCCATGATCTTTCATCAGCCATTTCTGCTATATCCTGGAAGAACCTTCCATGCATTTTCTTCCTAGCCAGTTCCTCTGCCCTTTCTCTATCCATACGTTTCACATAATCAGCCTTGGTCTCACATACCTCCACTTCATTGGCCACAACCTTAAGCATCCACTTCCCACTTCTAACCACATGCTCCTTCAACGATGTTGCCTGACCAGGATATAATAATACCCTAACTCGCCACAAGAAAATAATGAAACGAATGGAATTGAAGGAAACAAAAATTCAATTGATGGATAAGATAAACGTCGTTTATTTACTGTTGAAAGAATGACTGTTTTAGATATAACATGTGCTCATGTCCGTGCGGGTGTAACCATCGTTTGTTGCCGGATTGCTATTATAGAACGAAAAAGGAAATGTGTTTTCATCTCACGTTCGGGTCACTATCGTTTGTTCGCACGTGGGAAAAGAAGTGAGTAATATAGTAGAAATGAGAATGATAGTCCAGCGTGTAGACAAAGACAAAGGATAGAGGGTTGACATCAGTTAAACTGTGCGCCATGTTAGCCGTCAGCTATGCGGTGGTGTTCTCTGGCACAAGTAGTAGATAGAGAGAGAAAGAGTGTACGTACTGTCTGTTGGCCTTTTGTCCCACATAGTAGTAAATGGCGTGAGGTACGCATGTGTGCGCATGCCGTCGCGCGAACCAACCACCTCGGAAAGGCAGGTCGGAAAAGGGAAGAAGCCGCTTGTTGCCCTTTCTTTTATAGGTGTTTCTGGTGGTCTTTTGCGCATGTGTGGACTTCCATTGAAAGGAAGTGACGTCGTCCATCTGTGTGCGTACGTGTGCACGTGTGTGAGTACATGTGTGTACGTTAGCATGTGTGTATATACAGGTGAATGTGAGTGTATGTACGCGAACGTGAATATATGTACATGTGTGGATGTGGGCGCGTATGTACATGACAAGTAATATAGCTTGAGATGTGAATGCGTGTATTTGTGTGAGACTAGAAAAGGTTCGCGCAACTTTTCTCTTTTGATACAGCCTTGCTACGCTACTTCAAATGTGAAATATACCAAACATTGCTAAAACTTTTCTTGTTTTGATATCCATGGCATGCAAATCCTTGTCAGACCATTCTAAAATTCTCGCACTGTATCTCAAAACACTGACTGCCCATACATTCACTGCTTTCATTAGATTTCTTCCATACAGTTTTGACTTTGCAATTAGTTTCACTCTTCTAAGATACTCCTTCCTGACTTTTTCTTTCATTTCTCTGTTCATGATGCCAACACCCTCCAGCACTCCCAAATACTTATATCCTGTATCTTCTATTTCTTTCATGATTTCTCCATTTGGCAGCACTATTCCATTCGAGTGAACCTTTACTCCTCTTTTCATCACCAGCACCGCACATTTACTAATCCCAAACTCCATCCCAATGTCTTCTGAGTATGTCCCCACAAGTTCTACCAGTCTCTCCATTTCCTTTTCATTTCTACCGAATATTTTCAAATCATCCATAAACAGTATAATAATAATAATAATAATAATAATAATAATAATAATAATAATAATATTGATAAAAAATTAAAAAATAATAAATAAATAAAAATAAATGTAAATGTAGGAACTAATTAATTTATAATTAGATATTAAGTAGAAATGAATTATAACTTAATCACTTATGACTATCGATTGAGGGTCCTGGATATGACCTTAAACTATATCCAGTGGTGAGGCCCCAGCTTGTGGGCTTTGGGAGTGTGGAGCCACCTTTTAATTACCATTGCTCCCAGGTCCACTCTGACCCGGAGTGGTAGTACCTGTTAGGGTCCCAACTATGGGTTAAATAGAAACTGACTTGAAAGCAACAAATATATTCTATTAAAAATGTTTTCTTCAAAATCTTTAGATTCGGCATTAAATAACATGAAAATGGTTGATATGCCGTAAAACAAAAACAACCAACCAACCATCGATTGAAATAGTTTTAATACTAACATTTTATATTAAACGTATTAATTAATTTATAATATATACTGAATTAATCATTGAATAATATTAAGTGAAAGACATTAGAACTTTATAAACATTACTTTTTAGTGGAATATGGATGGAAAGGGTTAT
Source organism: Euprymna scolopes (assembly GCF_053919585.1). NCBI lineage: Eukaryota > Metazoa > Mollusca > Cephalopoda > Sepiida > Sepiolidae > Euprymna > Euprymna scolopes. The sequence goes on from NC_136483.1 coordinate 194,553,088, forward strand.
GTATGATAAAAGAATAAATGCTAAAAAAAACTAAGTTGATATATCGATGGATTTGTTCTAAGGGCGAAATATTAGAACAAATCCATCGATATATCAACTTAGCTCTATCATACTATAAATTGAATTAATTTGAACCTTTTATGCTTAAGGTAAACAATTGACGGTAAGGAATATTTAGCGAAATTATAAATCTCAACCAAACGATAGGTTTAGAATTAACTAATACTAAGAATTATAATTGAAGTAGTGATAAACTTGATTATAATAGTTAAGTGAATTTAATTATGTATGGTTTCAAATTAAAATTAATAAATAATTCAGTATAACCGTAAATTGTAAACAGTTTTTTTTTTTTTTTTTTAGTTTAGTTTAGTTTCGTGTGTGCAAACATGTGTAATAGATTATAATTACTGATGTTATTTTCATAAATAAGGATACATTAATTAGAAGTAATAAATTTACTAATTATTAAATAGAACATTTTGGCAGAATATTCCTATATTAATAGAACTTGTTAGTATGAATTAGATGGGTTAATCTATATTTCTAAAATTTTAAATGGCATAATGGAAACATATTATAAGGTATTTACAGCTTCTCTTCTAATTTTTGGATTTTAATCATGTCTAAACTCACTTTATTTCCTTTTGACAGATTGATTGTTACTATTTCTTCTGATGAGTTAAGGGCAAAATAGATTCACTAATTGATATAATAATTAAGTGATTGATTTTGCACTATGAAACAGATATTGTCAAGAATTGTAAATGTCAACTGAATTAAAGGAATAAATAATGAGATGGTCAACATCATGAACTTTGGAATATAGGAGTTTGTCATTGATTCACTATATTGCTCTGTAATTACATTGAACTTCATAAATAAGGATTGGTATATATTATAAGGAAATAAAATATATTTCCACAAAATATATATATAAACGGCTATATATCTGTTTGTCTGTCTCCATATTTTCAAACTCTATCTCCCTTTAAACTAAAAGTTGCAGAGTGGTGCTACAAATGATTGGATTTATTTTATGAGTCTTTAGCAGTTAAGATAGTTTTTAAGGGGTCAAAAATGGGTCAAAATTGAAAAAAATCCTTATATATTTTGTACATTCATCTTAGTTTATTTTTAATTTTTAGTCAGTTTATATGTGTGTCACGTGGGTACAGTGGTAACGTCACCAACTTTGAATGCTACAGTTTCTGTTTCGATTCTAGCTGATGGCACCAAAATATTTTTTATTTTTTTTTTACTTTTGAAATCACGACTCTATAATCATATATACGAAATCTGGACAAATTAAAATATCATATTTAAGTGTATTTTACGACCGAGCAAAGCTGCCCCACCGCTATATATATATATATATATATATATATATATATATATATATATATATATATATATATATATATATATATATATAAATGGTATAAGGAGATATAATATTTTATTAAAGCCTGGCGATTCTCTATGGAGATAAAATGCTGAAGATTCTGTATAATTTAATTGCGTTATAGTTTCATAACTTTCTATATATATATATATATATATATATATATATATATATATATATATTGTTTTTTGTAGACGAAACACGTGCCAGTGGATAATTATATTTCAAAAACAATATATATTCTGCTCCCCATTTGGGGAGTACCAAATTGGTAAAAGGGAAAATTATTCCCAACTCGCATTTAGGTAAAAATGCACTTCTGTATAAATAATTGAATTCATTCAAAGCGTATCGCAAAAACAAAAACAAACAAAATCACATCTCTCTCTCTCTCTCTCTCTCTCTCTCTCTATATATATATATATATATATATATATATATATATATATATAGATAGTCATCCACATACAGTATTGTTTCACTGATTCACAGCTCATCAGTGCGGTGAGACAAGCAACTACCTCAAGCCAGGATCGAAACCCGACCGCCCATATGACAGTCGGAGTGTCTAACTGTTGCGCTATTTGGTTGCTGCTATGTGGGCAGTAAATTAACAATGTTTTGACATTGTTCAAATAACTAAGCTCAATTTGTTTACACAAAGAGCATTGCTTCATACGCTAATGGTAATTTGTATATCACTTCCCAATATGCTCAACCTAAGATTATCAGATTTTGCTCAAGGAATTATTTTTTCCTATCCTGTGATGGCTATTCTTTTTGCTTTGTCTAATAATAAATGTATACAATCAGTAAAATGCCAGTTTCCCAAAATGAAACACGTGTAATACTAAAACTATAATTAATCATGTCTTTGAGACACTAGTAGTAGTAGTAGTAGTAGTAGTAGTAAAATAATAATAATAATAATAATAATAATAATAATAATAATAACAATAATAATCACTTGAGAATAAAGAACGTTTGTTTAATAATAGATGAACAAATTGATGTTTTGAGAGTTTTTAATCCCCCCCCTCTCACAACGCCCACCTACACCACTTAAGTGTTGGATTGGTCCTTGACATTCGTATGAATTGGATTTTGAATACTAACTAGCATTACCCCCCACCCCCTCCGGGCACCTCTTCTCTCGGAATGTAGATTTCATTAAGAATGTGTAATTAGTACTCTTGGTTGGCTTTGCATTGGCAGTGAAGTTATTTTTAGTTGAAATTGGCTTTGAAAGGAGCAGCAACAGTTTAGAAGAGTGAGGCGCATTCCATTTGATGTTGTGGATCGAGTGCGGGGGGGGGCGAATCAAACTCGTACACCAATCACAAATTACATTGTGTCATCACAGAAGATTAAGACTAGCAGGCAATGACGTGCAGACGGGAAAAAGGTGCTGACCTCGGGCATCCAAATTGAACGGAGAGGGCATCCAATAATATACAAACTATCTCCTTTTCTCATAATATTTCTCAGTACATTGGTCATTTATTACTTATCAAGGCTCAAAGATCACTTTGGGATAAAAGTTATTGAGTTTAACCATTATATGGTTGAACACTGATAATTGTGACTGGTCAGAAATTTATTATTTAAGAGGATGGCTCAACAAGAGTTTATTTACATTGAACTTGAAAACGGCAATGTTGTAGACAGCTGAGAAGCAGTACAGTGGTATTGTGCTCCTTAGGCAGATAGTTCTAAGAAAGAAACTTTGCTTATTGCAGTTCTGCTAAGTTCTAGGCAAACAGAGGGAGAAAGGGAATTTATTGGTAGTGGTTGTAGATAGACGAGTGTTTGATGCGAATGTTTTGCAGGGGAGGACCATAGATTGATGCCATGAAATGTGGCAATAATACTCCATCTTAGGACGAATGTGATGTGTATACAGGCAGAGGATTGCATAAGGAGAGAGATATGTTTTGGATCGTTAGAACGATCCAGGCATTTTTTTAAAGAAACCTTGGCAACAGATTTGATGCAATTTTTTTTTTTCATGTCTGGGGTGAAGGTTAGTTCAAGAAAATTACAAATTTCAATAGTTGCATTTTTCCACAACCTTAACCCTGATGAGACAAAGCTAAAGAAGTATTAAATATCATATCAGATTGATGAATAAAAACAAAATAAAATAAAACTGAAGTTACAGTTTGACCTACTGAAAATGCCACCCATGGAATAGCTAATCATCATCGTCATCATCACCATCATTATGTCATATGAATCCGCAGATTCTATTGTTGGCATTAATTTCTCATCAGAATTCTTTCTAGAAAGACATCAAGTACTTATTGAAGGAACCACGTGAAGGTTGCTAACATCCCAAGTGAAAGTGATTTTTGTGGAACGAAATGGATTCGAACTTGGAACATTGAGGTTATCAGTCCATGTCGTTAACCACTCAGCTAATAAAATTCAAAATCTTTTTTGCAACCTAATCATAATTAATAAAATAAACTTCAGTCTACACCTGATTTAGCTATTAAGTTTCAAATATGAATATCCAACAGTCTTTGTTTATCGCAGTATTTAAAAACTACTTTAAATAAATGTTTTGTGAAATAGACATTGTTAGTGTATGGACCGTTAAAAAATAAAAGAGATGACGATGCTTCCTATCGTTATATGCAAAAAACAAAAAACAAAAAACAAAAACAAACTTATATGTATCACCAACCCAAAATTGACAAAATTATAGACAAATAAAATTCCATCATCATCCATACAGAAAGAAAAAACGCCTTTAAGATATTCATCGCTAGAAGAGAGTATATTTTTTAGGCAAACTTGAATTTATTTCTGTGTCTGCAATTAAAAATAACCTCCAATCTTTGAAATATTTATTTGCACAAAATATGAACACAGCCATTCAAAAGTGTGGGGATAATGGTGTCATTGGTCATCCTTGGTCTCCAATACTTAAAATTGTCTATCCTACTCTTAACTAGAAATATCTCAGTTACCACAATACCACATTCACTCCAGGGGCTCTTCTACATAAAAGAAACCCAAATTTGAAAAAAATTGTTTATTGAATTATTTACAGTAATAACATTTAATTAGCAATGAAATGGCAAATAAAGCAACAAAAATTGGTTCACAACAATGTTTTCATTCCTAAAATTTATGATTTCAATTTCATACTGTAGACACAGGCTACATCTGCTTTTAATAAAGCATTTTGGTAGATTAGCTATAGAAATGATTTTTCACTGTAATTCTGAATGTAAGTTCTTGCTTTTGAAATTACAGAAATATGTTTTTGTAATACCTCACTGAAAAAAGTAATGTTTATATACCTTTATTTCCAATTCTGTGCAATACCAAAACCAAAATACACATTCTATTCATGTTTTTTTTTCCTTTGAGACAATTGTTTCCTGGTACACGGCATTGTTAGCATTGCAGTTGCTATTTAACAGACATTGGTAACGTTTCATATTTTATTTGTTTTTCTTCTATGTTATGTGTTACATAATTTTATTTTTATCCATTCTAATGACACAGAGTAACTATTTTTATAGTGTCTATTAAAAGTTCTATGCAAGTGGTTATAAAAGTGCTTATCTATTAGCCTTAAGAAGGTTATATTTTCTTATTTTTAGTGTAAACAGTTTATAACGGTTTACAGTATGGTGGATTAAACCATGTTACTTGTCTTCTGTTTTTTCTTCTTTTCTCTATGTGGCCCTGGAATTGGAATTTTTGTCAATCCACTATTCCTTAGTGCTATCTCATATATTTAAAACGAAATAAAAGTATTGTTTGGTGCGTGTTATGT
>NC_136483.1:194563285-194607140 GCF_053919585.1 Euprymna scolopes
TTTATTGGGGGGGGGGCATCACAGAGATTTGGGTCATTCAGGATCGTACTTGTCTTCAACAAGTGACCCTATCAAACAATTATTGACCTCTCTTTTCTTTTTTTTTTCTTTTTTTACACAGTGGTCACCATTATCAAGGCCCGGAAGCCACTCAGGAATAAGGGTTATTGCAAGTACATTACGTTAGTGTGGAGATTTGATGAAGTGTTTACTTAACGGGGCGGTTCATTAGGAATTTGTTAACGTTGGACTTGAACACATCCAAGTTGTAGTCAGGTGGGAAGCAGGCAGACGGAACAGAGTTCCACAGGCGTGCAGTTCTAAGAAAGAAGCTTTGTTCATGGAATCCACGTTTTGATTTAGGCACAGATAAAGAGTGGGGGAAATTTTTCACAGTGGATTCGGCTAGACTGGTGTTTTTCGTGAAAGATTGGCGAGGGGAGACCAGAGATTGGAGTTCAGACGAGCACCTGCCATGGAAATATCGATAAAACAAGGATAGGCTCGCAACGTCTCTTCTGTGGGAGAGAGGTTGCAGGGTAGAGAAAAGGGCATCTCCCACTAAGCCACAAAGTCTATTTTGTACTCTGTCAAGGCAGGATAGGCTGTTTTTAGCAGCTCCTGCCCAGATATGGCAACAGTATTCCATCCTTGGACGTACTTGGCTTTTATATAGATAGAGAATTGCATCAGTAGTGAGATATCTTCTGGAGCGGTAGAAGGATCCCACCATCTTTCCAGCGACCTTGGCAACAGACTTGATGTACGTGTTCCATTTCAGATCAGGAGTAAAGGTCAAATCCAGAAGTTTGTCAAAACACGGGGCCTCTCCCAGACGAGAGCCATCCATCCCAATTGATGCCAGATGGGGATCAGAGCGTTGATGATGTAAGGATAGGAGTTTGGTTTTAGATGCATTAAAGGTAACCAGCCACGTCTTCCCCCACTGAACCACGCGCTCGAGATCAGAGGAGAGAGAATCAGAGAGAACTTTGTCATTTACAGCCTTTGATGTGTTGCCATAGATGGTTGTGTCATCAGCATAGATGTCAACGAATGATTTAAGTATGTGTTTAGGGAGGTCATTGATGTAGATCAGGAAGAGAGTTGGGCCCAGGATTGACCCCTGAGGGACTCCAGCATTAATACTGCAGGCCTCTGATTTTTGTCCATCGACCACTACTCTTATGAGCCTATCGGAGAGAAATGATTTAATGATTGAGAAAACATTTCCAGTTATACCGTAGCTGGAAATCTTGTGAAGTAGACCCTTATGCTATACCTTGTCGAAGGCTTTTAGTATGTCAAGAGCAATTGCCCTAGAAAGGAAGCCTTTGTCAAGAGTGTCACTAATCCTGTGAGATATAACCGTCAGCACATCTGCTGTAGATCTTGCAGAGCAGAAACCATATTGTGTGTCACTAAGAAGGTTGTTTCTGCTGAGGTGGTTGACTATTTCTCTATTTAATATGGATTCCAGCAACTTACTCATAACACACAGGAGACTTATTGGTCTGACTGAGAGGGAGATGACTTATCACCTGAATTCTTAAATACAGGGCTAACTGATGAGGTCTTCCAGGGAGTCGGAAACCACTTCTCCTTAAGGCAGCGCTTAAACAGTTTCGTAAGTATGGGAGCAAGTTCTGGTTGAAGCTTTTTTAACACTATAATTGGGATGCCGTCAGGGCCAGTAGCTTTACTGACCTCTAATATGTGCTCTATTTTTTGAAATGCACTAATAATATGTGTGTATGCTGAACTTCGTTCAGTACATGAGCAGAGCATAGAACACTGTTGCCACATTTGGGATGGTGTATCTGACTCTCTCTGTTAGACAGGGTCCCATAAAAAAAAAAGAGTCTAATAAATTTCGCACTATCAACTAAACTGTCCCATCGCCACAATGTTTCATCTCTGTGTCTGTTCTACAAATGTTTTAATGGAATGTGCTCTGATGAACTCATTGAACTTGTACCCTCCTCAATGTACATACCCCTCAATAAACCTGTCTAGCAGCAAAATCCCACCCTTTCATTGCAGAGGTCCCTAGATGCTGGAAAGCGTTCTACTCTAACAGCATCTTCCTTCAGACTTCGGAATTCTCTCCCAAACTCCTGCTCCCCTGACTCTACTGGCATGCAAAAGTTTAGATATAATGTGAACAGATACTTTGCTGCTCAACTCCCTACATAGTGTCCTTGTAGGTATGGTCCCAAATAGTAGCGTCTTACATTTAAATGGTATTGTGCCTTGTTTGGGGTGAACAAGAATTTTTTTTTTTAAATGCACCTGCGCTAAATTTAATGAAAATCGGGAGGGGAAGGTCAACCATTTTAATCTGTACTTGTCAGAGAGAGAGAGAGAGAGAGAGTAAGAAAAAGAGAAAAGAGGAAGAATGAGAGAGAAAAAGAGAAGGAGAAAAAGAGAAAGAGAGAAAGACATGAAATTTCGCATTTGGAATTTTTTGCAAAGAATTCTTTATTTAGAGCAGAACTTGAGATTAATTTATGCATATTTTTAGCGAATAAAAAGGCGAGAAGAGGGGTAAGGTTAGAGGGGGGGTGTTAGTCAATAGAGCCAAAAAAAAAAAAAAGAAAAAAAAACAGACATTCTCATTGGAAGGGGAGGGGTGTAAGATGCATGTGAGAGTGTATATAAAATGAGTACAGTAAAGCAAAACAGGTCGCTGTTATAAAATCAAGTTTAATGACAATTGAGACTTCCGTTTGCAAGTGCTTGAGGAATGTTACCTTAGGCCAAGGCCATTTCTGTCGGACAAAAGATGAAGATGCTGCTTAAAGGATGAAAGGAAGGCAGCCATCATACATAATACAAATAATAAAAAGCAAATTCCAAAAATAAAGTTTAGAATATAATTTGACTCTATACTCCTAACCTTGTGTCACACTTAGGCACTTCATGAATATCCTGCAACACTTTCTACTTTAGCAGAGTGAAGAGGAGTAATTCAGTTTTTAAAAAAGAAATGTGACTAAATTTAACACCACCTCCTCCACCTCCTCGAAAAACAAACATTATTTTACTCTCATAAAACCAGTTATTTTCAGTTTAGTCGCATTATTTTCTTCACTCTTTCTGACCAGGTTTCGGCCAATGAGCTCTCTGGCTTTTTTCATGTGCCACATTTATTTCTCGGCTAAAAACAGCAATTGAAACTACCATTGCAATTTCGCTAACATATTCGCTTGCAACTAGAATCTGGGAGCTTGGCCAACTCTGCCCAAATAAAATACATTCTCTCTCTCTTTATATTACTAGCTGGACGCCTGCGTTGCCCGGTCGTACAATACGTTTAAACATGATTATTATAGAATCAATCCTCTATAGAATATTATATATTACGAGGAATAGTTTGTACGGTGGAAAAATTTTCAAAAAAATTTTTTAAATAATAATAATGATAATGTCGTTCACCAAAATGTGTGTTTACAATATCACATTAGCTGATATTTGAACTTGATTATCTTAAAAATAATCTTTCTTCTCTTATAGATAAAAAGCGGAATATTTTACATTGCAACGTAAAATATTCCCTTGTAAAATAATTCTATTATCTATAAGAGAAGAAAGACTATTTTTAAGATCGGGTTTTTTCATACTTATTGCATGAATATCCATAAAAAACATATCTAAGAACACTGCCAGACATATAAATTAGTTTTGTGAAATTTGCTAAAGATAGGTTCAGCCGTTTTGTAACCTATGAGGAAGGAACTCACACACACAAAAAGTGACTTTTATATAATAATAGAGATTTCCAACTATTTTTTAGGAACATACATTTGTCTCTGATGAGTTGTTTCTTGAGCTTCTGCTATTCAACAAAACACGTGTAAGACATCCGCATTAACGCCTTTCTAACAAGCCTGCTCACATAACTGCTTCCACTGCATGTCCCTAAATCACTTTGAGGAGTATAACTATTCATTAGATATATAACCTCTACAAACTAACCCTGTAGCATTAACTAACCACGCGGGGTCGCAGAAATACCTGGATTAGGACCCAGGCGTGGAGCAAACCCTCTCAGGGCTGATGGACCCAGTAGATCTTCCCAGATAACCCGTCTAGGAGAAGGAAAACTCTGAAACTAAACCAAATGGGAGGGAGGCCTCTCCAGTCTTGGATGACAACCTTCCTAGAGCTGTGACTCAAACAAATTACCGGTCTGCAAACCTAAATTGCTTAAGGAGTAGATAGGCTCTGTCTATCGCCCGGCTTCCATACTCCTTCTTTGCCTATTAGTCAGGCGCAGAGATACTATCACAGTGAATCGACAAAACACTTAGTGGTAGATCTTGTTTCTTGTCTAGGGCAATGAATGTCGTTTCCCCACTCCCGACATATTCCGCCACTCAAAACTGGGCACTTGGGAGTGCTTGAGTACCACATATGCCTGTGCAATTAGATTAGCGTGACCTTCTTCTGATGGGTTGAGGGTACCAGATTGACAGTTCCTGGCTGCTGTTCCTGACAGGTAGCGCTTAGAGCGGCTGCTCCATCAACAGTTGTATAATATCGGGATGTTTGTAGTGCCATGTCGCGCATGGAAAGGGACCCTGCACTCATCCCCAATGGGCTTTCCTGAGGCCACAGTCCTAGTTGAAGAAAGGTCAGCTAATGGTCTACTTGTGTTGCATGTCTGATACCCTGCATAACCTCTTGTTCAGCTCCCCCTCACCTAACTGAAACTCTTTAAAAACATGATGACAGTACAATCCAAAAATAAGCTTAAACCAGGCCTAGGGACAAACAAATCCAACTTGCCTCCTCCCTTGAGACTTGCATTCACTAACATCCGTGGGCTTAAAACTAATTTAGCTGATGTTGAAGAATTTCTCCTAACAAATACCCCGGATATCTTAGCACTAAGTGAGATTAACTTACATTCCTCCATCCCTTCTAACTACTTTAACATGCCTGGCTATCTCCCATTCTGCCATAAGGACTCTGACAGACATATGCACGGACTTGGAGTCTACATTCGTAACACCTCCCCCTGACTAGAGAAACAAACCTAGAAACGGACGATCAAGCCTTTATGTGCTTTAGACTAAACATACAACATAACATTAGCTACTTTTATTTCCTCTACCGCTCTCCCTCGACCCAGGACTGCACCATAATAAACAAAGTCTCTGACAGCATAGACACAGCACTCTGCTTCGACACTAGCGCACAAGTACATGTATTTGGTGACTTTAATGTTCACCACAAAAACTGGCTTGGATTCTCTACTCACACAGATGCAGCGGGCATCACAACACATAGCATTGCTATACCTCACTCTCTATCACAAATGGTTACGTTTCCAACCTGTTTCCCTGACCAGCAAGAACAACATGCATCACTTCTAGATCTGTTTCTGACCACAGTTCCTGAGGATTGTATAACAAATGCTGACAGCTCACACGGGAACGCTGATCATGCCCTAAACTCTAGACCCAAAACTGAAGAGCCAGTGCTCAAAACAATGAGATATTATAAAAAGGCTGACTGGGAAGCCATCAAAGATCTTATCAGAGATGCCCATGGGGAAACATTTTTTCTCTCCCTACTGAACAGTGCGCAAATGAGACCACTGAATGGTTCAAAACAGCAATTGAAGCACCCCATGCGGAAATTTTATAGCAAGCCCCACTCTCCCCAATGGTTTACTTCTACTTGTGCAACTGCCATTGCTCAAAGGCAGCATGCATACCGTAGATTTAACCGACATAAGTCCAGTTCAAACAAACAGAAGTATATAGAAGCTAGAAATAATGTTAAGAAAGAAATAGCAACAGCCAAGAGAGAATTTACTGAAACAACTAAAAAACGCATCGAAGCACAAAAATTACGAACTCGTGACTTCTGGAAAATCTACAACAGCGTAGTAAATAATGGAGAATCAACAATTCCCCCACTAATTAACAATCACAAGGTTGTTTGCTCAGCAACCGACAAGGCTAATATACTTGCCAGCCGGTTTGCCTCCAACTCCACACTGGACCCTTCCAACCACCCCCTGCCTGACTTTCCTTTGCGGACAGACGCCACGCTAGACAATCTAAAAATCACTCCTTCTCAGGTGCATGCTACCATAAAAAACTTTGACACTTCAAAAGCATGTGGACCTGATCTCATCCCAGCTGTGCTATTAAAAAAGTGCTCAGCCGAAGTAGCTCCAGTTCTCTCCAAACTCTACAACAAATGCCTTAATGAATCATGCTTTCCGGGCTGTTGAAAAACTGCTTCTGTGGTACCAGTATTCAAGGATTCTGGCGAAAGAACTGACCCATCAAATTATCGCCCCATTAGCCTCCTCCCACTTTTCGCCAAAATATTTGAGACCATAATTAACCATGCTCTAGTCCGTCACTTTACAGATGCTAAACTTCTGGCTGACAAACAATATGGATTTAGACAAGCCCGTTCCACAGCAGACATCCTAACTGTAATCTCTGAACATATATACCATTAACTGGACAAAGCGGGGGAGGGCAGAGCGGTAGCTCTAGATATATCTAAGGCTTTTGACAGGGTATGGCATGAGGGTCTCCTCAGGAAAATTAAATCATACGGTATCACTGGTAGAATACTTAACATAATTAAATCCTTCTTAGATAAGAGAAAAATCCAGGTTGTCCTCGATGGAAATACATCGAAACAATATGATATAAATGCGGGAGTGCCTCAGGGGTCTATCCTTTGACCTCTATTGTTCCTAATATTTATTAATGACCTCCCCGACAAAAGTGCCTCTGAGATGGGTATATATGCTGATGACACCACACTCTATAACAGACACGACAGGAAAACAAATGAACACATAACTAAAAAAATGGCAAAAGCACCAGAGGATGACCTCCAATCTGTAGTGGAATGGGGACAAAAATAGATGGTCACATTCAATGCTGCCAAGACTAAACTGGTTTCCTTCAATAATTACAAGAAACCTTCTCTGCCACCAATAGCAATGGCCAGTAACTCCCTATCTGAGAGTACCTCTTTCAAACTGCTTGGCCTAACGTTCACAGGAAACATGATATTGAACAATTACATTGAAAACATTGCCAGGACCACTGCGAAGAAAGTAGGCTCTCGCTACCATACTAGAAAACTACTGAGACCTGAAAGTATCCTATACCTCTATAAGGTCACCATTCGCCCATATATGGAGTATTGCTGTCACATTTGGGCTGGTGCATCTGCTGCTAGTCTCTCGCTCCTAGACAAGGTTCAAAAGAGAGTCGCCAATCTGATAGGCCCTGAACTGGCATCTAAGCTCCAGCCTCTGTCCCATCAATGAAACGTTGCATCCCTCTGCCTGTTCTAGAAGTATTATAATGGTGAATGCTCTGACGAACTGCAGACACTTATGCCCCTACGACGTAGACACATTCGACAAACCCGACAGGCAGCTAAATCCCACCCCCACGCAGTAGAGATCCCTAGATGCAAAAGATCTTTCTACTCCAGTAGTTTCTTCCCCAAAACCGCTAGACTCTGGAATTCCATTCCAGGTCCCTGCTTCCCCAACTGTACTGACATGCAGAAGTTCAAGTATAATGTGAACCGACATCTTGCTGCCCAAATCCCTATATAGTACCCAAGTAGTTGCTGCCCCTGATAGTAGCCCCTACACCAAAGTCGCAATGTGCCTTGTTTGGGGTGAAAATGTATTAAAAAAAAAATTAAATAAATAAAATAATATGAATAAAATACATCTGGTAACTAATACACAATCTCGTGTGTGTGTGTGTGTGTGAGAGAGCAGTATGAAAATATATCTATGGCAAGTAAGCTGCGCAGAGGCGTCCTTGTATCAATCCAGCAGAAAATCATGAGCATTGTTGAAGTAAATACTAAAAATATGTACAAAATATATTATATCACCTTACACTAGTGTCTGTAGGTATTTAATACTTATAGTAAGTAATTATACAATATATATATATATATATATTTCTTGTCCAGAATTCCCCCTATATTACAAAAAAAAATCAAAGAAAAATCTGTTTAGTGTACACACCCATGCCCAAAACAAAAATATCATGTTCTAAAAATTACGTAAATTGATCGACTAGTTTTATTTTTATAAAGAATATCATATTAAAGCTGTTCATGTGAATTCATAGGCATCACTACATAGATCTTACAAGTTTGAATTATTGAGTTATCTCCTTTGTTTCTATTTATATTGTTTCCAAAATGGTGGACAAGACAGTGGCTATTCTGTTACTTATAAAATTCTCATTAAAAAATAAAACTACTTGATCAATCTATGTGAATTTATGAATATATTTTCATAACATGTACGTGTATCATACAGATTTTTCTTTATTCTTTAATATAAGGATAATTCTGGACATGTTCCATATATATATAAAGACAATAGAATAAATTATGTAGGAGGGGGAAAAATAACATTAGGGTTGGAAGACCTCCTCACTAAATGTAAGATAGGTTTTAGATTAATAAATTAGGTTGAAGTTTATAGTCATCAGTAACTAGTTTAAGTAAGAATCGTATAGATTTTAGAGGGTCATATGTAAGTTACTAATAGTGTGTGATTTATTATGCCTACAATTAATTGAAACTCCATGTTTCTTATAAAGAAATTGCCCTTATCATTAAATCTAATTATCACAAGATTTTTATTTAAGCAGAGGTAACATTGAGATTAGGGACAAGTGCTAGTTTTTCTCGTAAGACTAAGGATGAAAATACCTGCAACTATAATAAAATAAACTGCCTTCTACTGTAAAACTGTCCATCAACGATTATAGTTTATCGTGCAACCATTCCTAGCTAGGATAATATTAAGTAATTGATAAAAAATGACTAAATTTATTTGTTACCCTTCAAAATTCTTCAGTTCTCTTGCACATTTGACTTGTTTTCAACAACAAAAATATATTTTGATCAAACTTCTTCCAAAAATTGTATCTCTTGAAATATTTTTTAAAATGGTCGCATTTTTCAATATTGATTGACATAGCAAGCGTCACAGCCATTATAATTATTAATGTTTAGTTTTAGATTTCCAACCTAACACATAGAACTCATGTTTTAATCCTGTGCTTGTTTTGCAATTACTTTAATCAAATGTGCTCTGATGAAGTCACAGCACTTGTCCCCCCCCCTCGATGCATATACTTCCAAGAAGCAGCAAATTCCCACTCCTTCCCTATTAAGGTCCCTGGATGCCAAAAAGCCTTCTACTCTAATAGTTTCTTCCTTCGGACTGTCAGACTTTGGAATTCCCTCTATGTTTTCTGCTTCCTAACCATACTAACCTGCAGAAGTTTAACTGTAATACTCAGCTCCCTACAATCCCCTGTTAGACACGATCCTAAATAGTAGCTCCTTATGATCAAGTGGCAGTATACCTTGTTTTTTTTGGGGGGGGGGTGAAAAAAAAAAGCAGAGAATTAGACTGAAGATCTTAGTCCCGTTTTATATCTTGTATCCAGCTTTTTTTTTTGTTAAATTTATTACTGTCAATACAAACTTAAAACAAAAAATGTAAATTGTAAAAAATAAGTGCATGTCAGTATATATATATATATATATATATATATATATATATATATATATATTTTATTGGAATCCTTTGAGATGAGTAATTTGTGCATTTATTTTATTTATTTACGGATTGCTATCCTCATCTTCATAGTTATTGTTTCACGTTTTGGCCAACTCATCCTCTGGCCTTCTCCAGGTGATTAATCGTCACGGGATAGGAATGTTGAGTCTAATTACTGTATCCCCAGTAATTACTGCCTTCCATAGTTGTCGTCTCACTATGTGTTGGCCAACTAATCCTCTGGCCTGCTTCGGGCCTGTGGCGCAGTGAATAGAAGTGCTGAGTCTCTACAATTCCAGGTGAGCATAGTTTGAAGATAGCGGTTTCAATCCTACCCAAGCACGCCAGAAGATTAGTTGCTTAAAATGTGATGACATAACAACAACAACTATGGAAGGCAGTAATTACTGGAGATACAGTTACAAAACTCAGCATTCCTATCCTGTCCTGGTTAATCACCTGAAGAAGGCCAGAGGATAAGTTGGCCGACATGTGGTGAAACAACTATGAAGATGAGGATAGCAATCCACAAATGAATAAAATAAAGTGCATTTGTTTTTTTTTAAGTAAATTCTTTTACTTTTAATGGATTTTTTTTTATTTGAAACATGAATAACAAATGCAGTTTCGTTTCTTTGTAAACAGCTTAACTATTTAAATATTTTCTAAGGAGGAAGAAAAATGAGTGGGGAAAAAGACTAAATTTATTTATTACTCTTTACAATTCTTCGGTTTTCTTGAACCATGAACTTATTTTCAAAACAAAAACAACTTCTTTCAAAAATTGTATGCCTCGAATACATTATAAAATAGTCGTGTTTTTCAAGATAATTTGTATTATTTTTATGAATTTATTTGAATTGCTCCAGACAAGGCATGGAGCCATCTGACAGCAATGAAAGATGATTATCATAAAGACAGGAGATGCATATCGTCTTTAGTTTTAAAAAGACTAAAATTAAAAGTAGGAGGGAAACAATCAGCAGTAAAAGAGTTCCACGAGATTGCAATTCTTGGAAAGAAGTTACTGGAATAGGAAACTGTTTTACAATGAGTTATCAAAGCAGCAAATTGATGAAGACCACTAGACCAATTAATCAAACAAGCTGGAACAAAAGAAGCAGGAAATAGATCAGACAATTCTGAAAGAACACATGCTATAATATAGAAAAGACTGAGACTAGCAACATTATGCCTGTGAGAAAGAGGTTGCAGAGAAGAAGAGTAGGTCCAATTGCATATACGTTTTTGTATCTGATCAAGAACTCTCAAATGGGACAGAGCTTCACTAGCCGAAATGCAACAATACTCCATACTTGGTCTGATAGATTAATAAAGATAGAGATTAGGCGTGAGAAATTGTTTAGAATAGAGAGAACCTACTTTATGAGAAGCAGAAAGAACAATGGATTATAAAAATATGAATTGGAACAAAGATTTGAAGAGAAAGAAAAACCAAGTGTCAGAGTCGATTTTTTTCTACAAGAGTAGAACCATTCATAAGAATCTCAGGAAGAAAAAGGTACACACCTACGATTGAAAGACACAAATTGAGTTATAATAGGATTAAACGCAACAAGCCATTTCGTACCCCAAATCTAAGCTGAAACCAAGTCAACTTATAGATTAGCTGCACGTTTCAACTGATTCAGGGGAGACGGACGAGAAACAACACCAGAATAGAAAGTTGTATCATTAGCATAGATGTTAATTTTCTGAACAATATTCTCTGGAAGATTATTGATATAGAGAAGAGATAGTGTTGGGTCTAGAATAGAGCTCTGAGAAACATCAGCATTGATAGGAAAAGAGAATGAAGAAACACCATCCAGAGTTACTTGCAAGATTTGATCAGAAAGAAAAGATCCAATAATGGCAAGAATTTCACCACAATACCATTGTCTTGAAGTTTATGTAGAAGACCAGAATATCACACTGTCGAACGCCTTCAAAATGTTGAGTGCAATGGTTATACTCTCACCCGAGTTATCCATAAATTGACAGATCTGCCCAGTTACAACAAAAGATCAACAGTTGAATGAAAGACATGAAAACTATACTGAACATTAGTAAAGAGGCTCAAGTTTTCCAGAAAATCAACAAACTTGTTGTTGACCAACCTTTCAAAAACTTTGCTAATAACAAGATGATACTTAGTTGGGTCAAACCGATCACTAGCATTTTTAAAGATGGAGACAACAGAAGATACTTTCCACCAAAAAAAAAAAGAAAAAAAAAAGGGAAACAAGAGTTACAAGTAAACTTATGATTCATTTCCTACTACATAAAAAAAAAGAAGTGAATCCTGCACATATTAATAAACAAGCACATACACATACCTAACTTTATATAAAGAAGTCGTCTTTTCTGCTTGTGTGTGTCGCTGCTATTGCAGCAAGGTCTGACATGAAGTCAATTGAACCTTGGTAGTGTCATTGTAGTGTACTGTCATTGCCCAGTAACTGAAAAATAAACCAATCCCCTCCTAAATGAGAACGTAAGCTATTTACATATTCAGTAATAAATCGAAAAAAAAAAAAAAAAAGAAAAAAGAATGAATTTGTTTGCTATCCTTCGGAAATTTACAGCAATTTTAAATGGTTGGATAAAAAAGTTCAGCAAGCATTAAATATTGGCAGTTATGGCTTAGTTAAAATATATATATAAAAAAGCTAAACAAACTGAAAGTAAAATATTATGTAACAATTTATGTAGGTCAATCCAAGTTTTGTTTTTTCTACTTAGTCTCATATTGCATATTTTCTCCACGTTAAAAAACGACCCTGGTGTCTAACTCTGTTCCGTGGAGAGGCATAGTAAATAGGTACTTAGTCTCATATTGCAATTACTATATATATATTTTTTCATTTCTCAAGTGATTCTTTCTGTAATATTGTAAGCTTAAAAGACATTTAATTGCTCTTTTTATAAAATAAAGTCGATTTGTTAATTTGAGTAATCGATAAATATTTTCATAAATGTTTCATTCTGGTTTATCAGCTTTTTTATGCAGCATTAATACGTTCTTAGCAAGACGGAAATGTGATTCAATGTAATTCAGTTGAGAGATTACTTTAATGAATCCGAATAATTTTCAAAATGAGTCAATCTTAAAAAACAACAACAACAAAAAAAATAAAATAACTGCATTGCCGAACACACAGTTAGTTGAAAATTAAAACCACAAACCTTTTTTACATTGCATATATATTACACACACACATAAACCAGAACAATTGATGATGAAAATAAAATTGAATAAATTACAATATTTATGAATCCATCAAAAAATTCAAACAAATTAAAATAAAGAAAAATCCTTAAACTATGGATTTTCAAAGAAAGACTTTTTTATAATAGGACTAATATTTTAAAAATTCTAATTATATATATATATATATATATATATATATATATATATATATATTATATATTCATCAATAAAAATATTTGCATTTACAAAAATGTTATAAAACATCTAGCAAAAGTTTAGTTAAAAAAAGATCTATAATTTTTTAAAAACTTAGGTTTCAATATAGAAATCTAAATGAATCTAAGTTATTTTTGTAGGCATAACCTTTAATTTGAACAATGAAATACATAATAAACAAACAATATCACGATATGTTAATAAAGAATCTATCGATAACCCATCTCCAATTTACAAACAAATCATCAATCAATATTATAGCCACTGATTCCAGCAATAGAAATATATTTAAACAACACAAAAAATATGAAACAGATTTTAAAATGCCACGAGAAATTAACATTTATTAAAACTACTACTACTACTACTTTTCTTAATAATAATAATAATAATAATAATAATAATAATAGGAGCAACACATGAACCAAGAAAACTGAAACTGCAAAATTGTTTTTTTCGGCATCGACTGGCATCACACCAAATAGTCAAGAAGGATGGAAAGATTGAAGAGAGAAAGCACCAACCAAACCTCTGCTGAATGAGTGCAAAGAGAACTGAGACTCAGAGAGTCTTATCACATAAATTACAGTAAAGACCAAAAGTCTTTGCCAGCGTGAAATCAATGGCAAGCTGCTGTTGCTATGATGCAAATTCATTCGCAACAGTTATTGAAAGAAGTGGAGGATATTGGAAATCTGTAGAGACTTCTCAACCAGACTCCAGGGAAGACTAATATGTTGTCAGTTAGTACAATAATAATAGAAATTAGAGAAAAGAAAATATAATCTGGTTCAATGACACATTATAAAAGGGAGGTAACAAAACAAACTCTTCACGATAAACATTTCGTTGATCTAAAATTATTAGCAGAAATACAAACATACACACAGACAGACAGACGTTTGCCCTTTATATAATAGATTATCAATAGCAATAAATTTTGTTGCCTCGATAACAATGAAACAAATAAATAAAAGCAATAAAAATTCTAACAGTAATATTACCTATTTACTAGCCTCCCCATGAGGGCAGCTTTAAACACATTGATTTTTAATGTGGCAAAAATTCATCTCCCAAAAAACAACACACTGTATTGGGACAAAAATAAAAATTGCCTCTGTCTAGAATGAATTCTCCTTCACTGACCAAGGATATGAAAATTTAAGTGTAGTACCAGAACAATCATGAGACTTTGCTCCAAGCTAAAAAGGCTAACGAGTTAATTGTAACAGTAATGATACTAACTGATTTTATTAGTATTAATAATACCAACTTAAGTAATTGTAGAAAAACATAAGTTGATATTATCATTAGTTTAATTTAAAGATGTTTCTAAAAACTTTTGCTAAATCTCATTAAACTACCACGCATCTTTAAAAAAAAACAAAAAAAAAAACTCAAATTCAAGAGATATTCTCCATCATACAGCATGCAACATCTGATGACTGCCTTGATAAAAAACCAAATCAAAGACATTTCTAATTTACGAAAAAAAAAAAAAAAAAAAAACCCCAAAAAAAAAAAAAAACACTTTCTCTGATGGAAATTTTACAATCAAAATTAATAAAAAATAAGTCAAGTTTAAAAAACAAAAAAATTCTAATGACTTTAATATATTTGCAGTTTAAAAAAGGTTTCAAAGGCATTTTGACTGATCATTCAAATTATTATTAATCCTGTATTAACCTTGAAACAGGCATTGATTTACACTTGTTAAATGCTGCACTCACTTCTCCCACACAGTAATAAATAATCAATATCAACTATGAACAAAAAATGTATATAGGATCCATGGCTAATAATTTTAAGTATATGTATAATAACCACATGAAGACATTCAAGCATGGAAAAATACAAAAATAGTGCTACACTGTCTAAATAACTAGAATATGCCAGAATGAAAAGCTATCATATTAATTGAAAAATCATAAAATTAGCACCCCTTTGCAATGTCAATAGCAGAAACTGTAAATTATGCTTAGAGGAAGAAAATCAAATTATAAATTTCAAAAACCAAATTAATTAAACAAAACACAAAAAAAATTATAGCAAACTGCAAACATGAATATTTTCTTTGCTACATAAAATCAGATTAAGAAATACAAACAAAATAAGAGTGTACAAAAAAAAAAAAAATTAACAATATCGCATATAAAATAATTGTACATTAATGAACAAATTAACAATATATAAAAACAATGTAAAAGTAATTTTCTATAATCAAATTAAAAAAAAAGTAAAATAAAAATATTAAATACAAATAAATGTATAAATTAATTTCTTTGCTTGTCTGTAAATAATCCTTGTCCCCCTCCCCCAGTTTTTGTTTACTTAGAAAAGGCAGAAGATCGACAGAGATTAAACATATAGATGACAATGGCTTATACTATACATATTTCTGTTTGTCTGCCTATCTGTTCCACTTTTTCTCGGAAACTACTAGGCTGATTTGGCTAAAAGTTTGTATAGATCTGTTCGATGCACAGTTAGGGATTAATACCGATTAATATTAAATGTAAAAACGAGCACAAACTTAACCATATTTAACCATCAACTTAGCATAAAGCACTCATTCTAAGCCAACGTTATAATTTTTACCTGTTTTTAATGGGTACAAATTCTAGTAAACATTAGTGAACAGTTTAATAACGTTTTAGTAAAAGTTTTATTGAAATAAGATCTTCCTAATTTCCTAATCAGCCACAGATTAAAAAAAACAAGTGAAGATTGCATAGTCCCCTATGAGTGCACAGTGAACGAAGCATAAAAAAATGACTATGTTCAGCATTGCCTCATCCCATTTCCGCCAAAAAGTCCCCAGGAGACATCACATTCTAGTGAAAATGAACAAACAGTGCAGGTTTAGGCCTTAACATATGTAAATTTGAGTTCTGCACCATGCAAAAAAAGAAATGACTAAGTCCAGTCCATCATTGCCCCCTCCCTTATTTATCCCCAAAAGTCACAAAGGCCTTTATATATTTAAATTAGAGTTCAGCACCATATATAATTAAGCATGTAACATTTTATATTTTAGATCATAATTATTAAGCATGTAACAATTTTATCTGAAGCAATGCTAAAAAAGAATATACTAGGTTTGTAGGTGTGTCTTACATAGTTTTTTTATTTAGAGATGGAAAGAAAGACAACCTTCATTTATGTATATAATAGATTAGCAAGATAACTTGGAATTATCGATAAAAGAAGTGTTTTTAAAATGTGTAACATTGCTTGGATTCTTCAGACTACTGTTCTTATCTTGTGTTGTATTTTCACATTTCAGTGGATATAAGCTCTGACCTTCAGATGTATCTTGTCGAACTCAGAAATTTTTCTGTCAAACTTTAGAATCTGCACAGAATTTTGAACTGAACCCTTTATTTAATCCACGGGGGTAGCATGTTATCATTCTGTCAATCATGACTGGGTAGAAATCTTAAATAATTTGCAATTGTATTTTGAGTGTCGCATGCATTGAGAATTGAACCTTCAAAAGAGTACACCATTGGTTCTTAAGGAGTAAATGTAAATGGGGATTAAATAAAGGGTTATGTTTGAAATTCTGTGCAGATTTCTCAATTTGCAAAAGAAAATTTACAAAGTTCGACAAGATACACCTGAAGAAGGTTGGAGGTTACATCAACTGAAACGTAAAAATCACACTGTGAAAGATGAGAACAGTAATCTGAAGAATCCAAATAATATGAATAACCAATCCTCATCTAAAAAAAATGTCAGAAATGTAATGCATCTTCTTTTTTTTTTTTAAAAACTTATCCACCTCCCCTCTTTCCCATCACCCTTTTACTTTCTGACAAATTGAAAAAAATTGTTAATGGTTTAAATGCCCCCACCCTCTTACACAAATGAATATAAAGACAATGAATATGAAAAATACTAAAAAACAATATATTTATTTCTTACAGAGGTAAGGATTTTGGCAGCAAATAAAAGGTCTTTAATAGTTCAAGAGGAATTGGTTAAGAGAGAAGCAAAAAAAAAATATCACTAAAATCGAGAGAGAGTATAAACAGGCAGGGTTTCTATCTTTTTAAATGGGAAACGTCATATTTCGTTCTATTGTAGCCAATAGAAAAGGCAAGAGGCTAGCCAACTGCAAAGGTTTTGGAGAAAACAGTGGGTGCCACCTTTGTCCTGCAATATGTACATTGGAAAATAATTGATGATCTAAATGCCAAATTCAATTTTGTTCTTAGTGACCTGTAAAGTGAAAAAATAAAAAAATCCGAAAAAGAAAATATCAGCTTTGTGGGTGTTTGCTTTGTAGTTTCTGACTATTAGCTGGACACGCACACAACTCCTTTAGATAACAGATTCAAGTTTTAGAGAAGGAGAAAAATGAACGTAACAAAAAAGGAACAGCATTGGATAATTTTATTCAGTCACTTGAAAAAGTCTACAAACATTTGGTACCACTAGAAGCTGTTTTTGTTGTTGTTGTTGTTCATGCCCTACAATCATTCCATTTTTTGTTGTTGTTGTACAAGATGATATATACACACATAAAATACAATTAAAATTATTAGTGAATTGAGGCACGGACACAAGGCTGTAGACATCAACCTTACACAACTTGTGGCGAAAAAGAAAGATACAGTGGAGAAAGAGAAGGGTGAGGATTTTGGCGGCAGATAAAGGGTCCATAAATAGTTCAAGAGGAATTGGTTGAGAGAAAGAAAAAAAAAAAACACTAAAATGGAAAGGATAAACGTATGGGGGTTTCTTTTTATTTCAAATGTTCATTCTATTATAGCCAGTAGAAAAAGTAAGAGGCCAGCCAACTGCGGAGGTTCCAGGAAATCAGTGGGGGTCACCTCTGTCCTGCAACTTGTACATTGTCTATGGAGGCAACTTAACTTAAAAAAATACAAGTTGGTGGGTGCAGCAGATGAATGGGAAGAAGAAGAAAAAGTGAACGCGAAGTCAGCAGTTAGGTAGAAGGTGTGGGGGGTGGGTTACATGGGTAAATCAAGCAGATATTAGTGGCTACAATAAAAAGTATTAACATAAAATACACCCCCTCCCACCTTCTCTCTTACATCTGGAAGGAGAGGGGATACAAAAAAAAAATATATATATATATATATATATTATGAAGGAAACCAAACAGTAGAGTCTCAGTGATAACATTTCACAACCTGCAGTGACAATAGTTTGATAATCTTGCTGTAGATGCATGCATGCGAGATTTGTTTGCATTGAATTGTTTCGGTTTGAGATTCAAAAAGAGTTGAGAAAAAGAAAAAAACTTATTATGAGCAAAGATGGTCGTGCAAAGAAGAAGCAGAGAAAATTAATAAATAGATAAATTATTTATATCTAACTTGATAGACCAGAGTTAGACAGAAGATAAGTTTTCAGAGTAACTTCAGCTGAAGAACTCAATATAATTACATAGCGATATTAGCAAAATTGTATGGGGGAAAAAAAAAAAAAATTGAGACCACCATATTAGGTATAAATAATTTATTTCATTTGCCTTATTACTGCAGACACAAATTGTTTGACTTGCCTGCAGATCCTGTTGAAAGGCAAATGAAATAAATTATTACATGTAACTGGTCAGTTATTGATACAATTTTGCTACATACAAAATAGAAATGGAAAAACAAACCACAAAATATTAAAAAATTAAAAAAAAAAAAAATGAAATAAACAGATTTTGTTGCTTTTTTTACATTGATAGAAAAACCCTTGAATAAAGAAATAGTTTATGAAGTATTTTTTGCTGTAATTTTCTTTTATATTTTATGATCAACTTTTCCATTTTAGTTTTTTATTTTAGTCTGTTGAATTTTATCCTTGTATCAATCTTCTTACACACACACATGCAAACACACACACGCCAATAAGTGATAATATGCATATACGCATGTTTAAGAATTAAATTTTTTTTAGAAAATTTGAAATGTATCAACTCCTTTTGCTTCAGCCTGAAACGTTTTTTAAAATGTCAACGAACAAATGAAGATTCCAAATTCAAAATTTTATTCAAAGAATATCAGTCGGCTGTTGGTGTCAGAGTAACGTCAAAATATGATCAAATCATGTCAGTGTCCTGTAAACAGAGATTTGTTCAGAATTTGACATTAAACAACCTACCTATCTTTAATTTGCTTCAAGACATTCTGAAGGCATATATGAAAGGAAACATAGACAAAGACATGAAATCTTTCAAATTTTAAAAATATTTTTTTTTTTTTTTCTAAATTGATATTTTGATTGTATTTTTGACAAAAAACAAAAAATTAAAAAAAGAAAACAACAACAGCAAAACAAGTAAAATAGAAATTTTTTTTTAAATTGTTGAAGACAGAAAAATAATTTGCAAGATTTGTGACTGCAAGTTGAGTGAGAGGCACTCAATCTGTTTGGTCATAAACATAAGCATTGCACGTACTTTACTGGGGGTCAGGAGGATCGGAGAAAGTCTTTTGACAGCATCACAAAGAAAGCTTTACGAGTTTTTTTTAAAGTTCTGGGTTATATATATATATATATATATATATATATATACATATTTTTTTCTTCTCCTTTTTTGTGCGGAAGTATACAGGAGAGGCGACAGCAAGATAATGTCGCACACATCCATAATGGTAACTAACATCCACAGTTGAACGTGTGTGAAGATGGGACGATCCCAAAAAAAGAATCCCCACAAAAGTTTCGATAACAAAATTTTTAATAAAATGTGATAAAACCTAGCTAGTATTGAAAAGTGTCATACATGTTAATATAGACGCGCACACGCACACACATATTCATACACACAGTCACACGTTAGACACCAAACATGCAAACTCCTGCACATTCATCTATTTTCTTAGGAGAGGGTGAAGATTATACAATAGAAATACTGTGCGTACATATGTCCGTGTGTGTACGCATGTGTGGTCAGAGGTGGTCGGGGACGGGGTAGGGTGTTGATGCCAAATTTTCTTTTATTTCTGGGAAATTTAAGTCTGCGGTAATTTTTTTTTTTAATTTATAATTTTTTTCTTGTAGAATATGCGGACTGAACAATATGCTGTTTTTTTTTTTTTTTAATTTTTTAAATTTTTCTTTAAAATATTATCTCTTTTTCTTTTTATAATTTTTTTGTTTTGTTTTTTTGTAGTGTTAGACGAAACACGAATGATACTGCAGCCAGCAGATCTGGTTATTATGACCACACACACACACGTGTATAGATATATATATATATATATATATATATATATATATGGTTATAATATCTGATTAAAACCGGAGACAATGACTGAATGCTTAGATTATGCAACTCTCTGGCGCTCATGAGTGTACACACACGCGCACACACTCCACGCCCTCTCCCTCTTCCTTAGCCAAATGCACTAACCACATATGAGATTTTGTCTCGCTGACATAAAAAAAAAACAGAAACATAATCATATGTACATGACCCTCCCCCCCAAGCTAATTGGATTTATTTCTTCTCTCCTCCATGACTGATGAGTGACCAGCTCCCCTCCTCCTCTCCCGCCACTGTCATAATCAGTAGGTCAAGTTTCACCGTTTCTGCAGTAAAAGTAACACATGTGATAGGCAGTGTCGTTGAGAAAAGGATGCTCAAAATCTCTTTCCATAAAACTGGGGGGAAGGGGGATGATAGGGAGGGAAGGGGGCTATAATATACAAGTTCAGCCAGGCCGAGAGAGAGAGAGACTTGTATGCACACATACATACATACATACACCCAACAGAAGGAAGAAAAGGGATGAGGAGGATAACAGAGGATGATGAAGTGATGCTGGCTTCTAAGGCAGAAGCTGCAAACATTTTTGGATTCAGGAACAAGGAGGAGAGAGAGAGAGATAAAAAGAAAAAAAAAAAGAAAAAGAAAAAAACAATCACTGAAATAAGGAATGAAGGGGGCATGGAGTGTTGGGGGGGGGTGTCATCAGCATAAGATCCATTATCCACAATTGCCTTGAATAATATTTGTGGCTCACTTAGATACGAAAATTGAGAAATCTGAAGGATACTTGTGCAAAAAGCAATAGAATAATAATGATAATGATACAGGTATAGATCTATCTCCAGTTTCTTTTCATAAGACAGGGATATGTGGGTAACAGTTAATTAGCATAAAATGTCAAAGTACAATTTCTTTATTTGTTTGGGTGAGAAGGAGTCAAGGGTTAATTATTGGAGAGCTGCCAGCTAAACATTCTCAAGATTCAAATATTCAGCCTCATTGTGTACAAGAGATTTTCTACGAGCAATTTGATATAATACTGAAGAATTCATTCCCTCCCAAAGAAAGTTAAATTTTTTTTTTTTGCGAGAACTGCACAAGGTTTGATTAAAATCAAATAATTCAGTCTGTCGAGAGAATTCCATCGTAATAATTGGGAAAATAAGTCTTGTGCAGATGCTGGGATTTTAGATTCGGACAACTTTGTACATTTGTGTTTTTAATTTTAAGTTTTTTATATTAAAAAATTTTTTTTTTTAATTTTGTATTTTAAATTTCAAATCATGGAAAATTAGATTGGATGGATGTAAGCTTTCTTCGAAAATCTCCGCCAATAAATCTCGGAACTTCCACTGCCGCAGACAGTAGGGAAACTTATTTTTGTTACATCAACCAAATGGAAAGATCAAACGGAAGCAGATCCGATTAAGTCGGCGCCAAACTAAAACTGTCCTCCAAGAAAGAGAACGGTTCTATTTTCAGGAGAGCAGGGAAAGGGGGTGCAGAGGGTTAAACTTTTTTCTTCTTTTTCATCAAAGAAAGATGGAAATTATTAATTTTGAATTCTTTCTGAGAATCAGAGAGAAAAAAAAAGAGAAAAAAAAACGGAAAGTGTTTTTGTATAGGTTAGGGTTAGTAGATTAGGGCGCCCAATATTATACATGCTTCCCCCTGCACTTCCACATCTCCCGCCCCCAATCCCTACATCCAGCAGTTAAATGGCTCCCTTCACAAAAAAAAACAACAAAAAACAAAAAAGAAAAAAGGGACCAGAACCAAAAGTTCCTGCTTTGCGTCAGAGCAGCTACATTGTGTGTGTGTGTGTGTGTGTGTGTGTGTATGTACACGTGTGCATCGAGACAACACCTCCTTGCAGTTGATGTGCATGTTGTCGTCATATGGAGGAGGAGTCCTATTGCACAAGAGATGCAAATAAATTCCCTAAGATGCTGATGATGCTGACTCTGCAAATGTCGACAGCGTTTACAAAGGGGGAAAGGGAAGGAGGAGAGGGGGCGAAGGGGGTACAAAACGTCAGACCAGAAAAAAAAACATGGTTTAAATAGAATGAAGGGTTTGTTTTGTCTTTTTTTGTTTGTTTTGTTTGTCCCGCAGGGATAAAGATTTTTAGCATCCCTTTAAAAGTCAGCAAATTCTTTCGCACACTTTTCCGTAGAGGAAATCCTCAAAGGCTCTTCTTCATAATCATCGAAGTTACTGGCATCACCAGGACCTTTGCATTTCGGAATAAAAGGAGCATCAACCTAAAGAAATGATAAAACAGGTAAAAATTAGCAAAAAGAAAAAAAATTGCAAAAATCCTATTTTAAATACAACATTACATCTATCCAACAGTGCCTTCATAATAGAGTTAACTGCACCATCGGAGCAAAACAGGGAGAAAGTGCATCAGCAAATGAAAAACACATGAACTGTTGAATGTGGACTGCATGAAAAAGAGATAGAGATGTCTTATGATGATCATTGGGCTCATGGGGTTTTAGTGAACTCTCATTTCCTTTCTCGTAAGAATACACAGCAGTGGCCATAGTTCACTTCACAATATCTTCAAACTACAGCTCAACATGCATCAAAGTGCATTAGGTCAAAATGTATGCAAAAAAAAAAAAATGACCATTTCCTGTGTTTAGCAGAGCTGCAGAGTTGAGAGTCATAAGAATGTTAGAAGTTGAAGTTGCATTTCTTAATCTCAGAAGAATCAATAGTCTGAACATTGCAAGACTTTAAAATATGGAGTCGGGGTCAGAATATTTGAAAATCTAGGCATTGGAGTCAGAGTTAAACCATCTATCTTCTAACTCAGCAATCCTCATGCTTATGTGACATCAAGTAGCAAGCATTAATAGAACAACAAAAACGTGCTTCGATAAGAAAGACATTATGAATCTGCAAAAATTAACCAACATTTTTTTTTATAACATGTTTGGTGGCAAAAGCACTGTGTTACCATTTCTGGTTGACGACCGAGAGAGATTGGGTAGCGTACTTTCTATTTACATATTGTACAAAAAAAAAAAAAAAAGCGGCTTCATCACCATAGGCCAGATGGAAAAAAGCACACATCTCTACAAGAAACTGTCTATTTGTCATGCTTAAGGATGCGCTAGATTTTTCATTGCTAAATGCACAGATTTAATGGATGCATTTTAAGAAATATTGCAGCTTTCAACAGAATCAAAAGACCTTCCCCTTCAAATGACGGAAAAAAAATGTCAAATTTAAATTTTCAACAATTCAGATGAATATAAATATTAAAGAATTCAATATAAAACAAATTCTGAACTTCATGACACCAGTGTCAAAAGTCAATTGGTGATATTAATTTAATTGAAATTAAGATTAACGATTAGAAATATATTTTAACAAAAATCACTTTGAAGTGTTTATTCTTAAAACCATTTTATTTAAGATCATATTTACATTTGTTAAACACTGCAAGATCAATTATTCGAAAATCAAGGTCATTTTAGAAAATATCTGTCATCAGAGGTCATTGAGTGTAGTTGGTCACAGCTTAAAACTTGTCACCAGGTGCAGGATAACAGCAGCTTTCATCTACATTGGTTGGCAAAAACTGAGCAATGTGGGTGGCACAAGGTCATTCGCAGCAGCGAAAGAAGGTTGAGGATGTTTCTTATTTCACCTGTGGATGAGGCACAAAGTCATTGGAATTTCTATTGTTCCCAAAGCAAGGTTTGCTAGTTCACACATTAAAACTGTCTTGCTGCTAAAGAAACAAACTCTTGTTGCATGTGATGCCTAAATCAAACTCCTGAACTCAACTGTCCATGTTGGAATTCTCACTACCCTCCCCCTTTCCTAGAAAGTAGAACAACTCTGAGCTGATTAGTGTTGCCTGACATGATCGACAGTCAACCTTTCGTTCTCAAATCAAGAGATCACATTTTACAAGATTTTCCTACTTTTTCAAATTCTTTTGTTTATGTACACATGAACTTCATCCAAGTCTGAATTTGATCTGTCATCGCCAACCAATGTCTAGTTGCTACAGGTCACAGCAAATAGTTCTCAGCTGCTCCAGATTAGTAAGTTTTCAGTTTGAAAGACAACGAAAGTCACATAATTGGATTGATCATCAAAAAAGTTTACAGTAGATTTCAGAATCTTCCACTATAATAAAGACTAATGTGTGTCATTTATATTCCATCATGCAAAAGAGACATTTTCTTTCGTCAACTTCATTGATCGTTATTTTCTATGAATATATAAACACATGAATTTTTTTTCTGTAATTTTTTTTACATGCATGTGCATGATAAAATAATATACAAGATGAAGAAAATGCTATTAATCATAGTTTTTAAATAGAAAATCTTTTTTGTTAAAAAATGTCGGACAAGTTAAAGTTACTGATGTTACACAGCCAGGACAGAAATAAATTCGAGCAAAGATTATGATGGATTTTCAACACGCTAGAAAGAATTGTAGAATGGCTTCTACAGATACGGCCTAATAAATGAGCAATCTTCAACACAGTCTTAGGGATAACCATGATAACGTGGGTGTAACACCTCCAATCCAGTTTGTTCCACAGAAACACATTCATGTAGAAATATTGGCAACTTTCACGTAGTCCCTCTCATAAGTACTTGATGTTTTTCTATAAAGAATTCTAATGAGAAAGATATCAGTGAAATGGATACTAACAATAATCATCTGATTCATTTCAAATGAGTGATGTTCAACAACGTCATCATAAAATTGTTATTGACGAGAAATGTTGCAGAGAAAATACTGAAATTCCTTTCTTTATAAATTTTGAACTATCTCAAGTAGCATATCAATGAAGGCAATAATAACTTCAACGATTACAATAGTTTAATATTGAAGTTTTTTTTTTGAAGCGATAAACTTCAGATCAACAACTATTTTCTTTAATTGCAAATTTGGCAACTATTGGTTATTTTGAGTTCAGCTTCATTTGACAATTCATCATGAACAAACACTCGAGCAGTGGTTACGAATTGCAAATGATACAAACAATTTACGGAGAGAAACATTTGATGAATAAATTTCATGAAATGAAACTGTCAACTTGTCGCCTCGGTCATGCGATTTAACCCCATTAGATTATTTTCTTTGGAGATATGCAAAGTCCCATGTCTATGCTGATAAACCAAACAATAGACCACTTGGAAGACAAAATTCAACACATTATTACTGAAATACAGCCTAATTTAATGCAAAGAGTTTGTGAAAATTAGATTATGCTATATATATGTGAGCCACGGGGGTCATATGCTAGAAATTGTATTTAAATTATAAATGCAAAAAATTAATCTGTTGGATAATCCCCAGCCACACCTCTCCTGAATCGGCACTGCTTGAGTCCAATGGCAAAGAGAAGTCCAGAATGACTGGAAAAAATGCCAAGATAAGCTGAGAGAAAATACAACACCTGGAATTCTCAAATGGTCATTCATTTTAATACTGAACAGGCTCCACCTTGCTTAACTTAAGGTTTTTCATATTTTTGTTTGTGTGCAATAATCCGCATATTTGTATAAGAACATACTTTCTGTGATTTCTTTAAAGTTCAACGCCTCAAAACAAAAAAAGACCCAGACCATTCTCCATATGAACTTGTACCTATTGCATTGTTCACCAACAGTAATAAAGTTTTTTTTATTTGTATGTTGGCTGCTTGAAAAAAAAAAAAAAAAAAAATTGTTTCTTTTTATTATTTCGACATCATGAAAATTTGTGTTACCTTCTTTTGATAGATGGCTATCCATTCTGTAATAGAAAACCATTTGTGATTTTTTATATCATTCACACCATTCTTCAGATTGCCGTATCGTTTGGTTAGATCTACTTGCAGTAAGTTGCGCAATAAATCCTTCAGATCTGAGCTGAAGTGGGATGGAAACCGCACCTGAAAAGAAATGAAAAGACGTACCTTTGTGATATGTGAGCAAAGGGTTATTTTAAAAAAAAAAAATAAAACTTATTCTAAGAATTTTCTCAATAAAGAAAATTTCAAATTTTGCAAATTACGTAACCATCATTGGTTTGACGTCAGTTTTTACATGTTGGCATATGTTGGATAGCTTTTAGAAATTGACTTTCATATTAATCTACATTTTAAAATAATCTATCTAGTTAGATATCTTCCAAGGAAACCTATCTCTTGCTCACAACTTCATCCTTCCTTGACCTTTTCCTGCTAACTAACTTTGCTATATCATAACTGTTCTATATCTGCTAACCTAAGATCTTCCATCTATTCTTTCAACGTGACCACACCGTCTGCATACATCTCCCTATACTGTCCAGATTTAAACTTCCTCTGAGGTCATCAGATCTAAGCCTGACTTACATTACACATCAATCATGTCATTCTCATCTCATTTGCTCTACATATCCAAGACTTAAAATTTAATTAAAAACAAGTCTGGAAATGCATCAAAATTGGATCATAGCTATCGATAGAATATGAAAAGTAATGACGTTACAGCATAACATCCAACAAATGACTGTATTGAAGTACTGAGGCAAATATAAGAAACTACTAGTGATACTACCTATCTACACTGGATACGAGATTTCAATTAAAATCAATTACAGATTATATC
Organism: Euprymna scolopes; assembly: GCF_053919585.1. NCBI lineage: Eukaryota > Metazoa > Mollusca > Cephalopoda > Sepiida > Sepiolidae > Euprymna > Euprymna scolopes. Next base: position 194,590,168 of record NC_136483.1, read on the forward strand.
TGTAAGAGTTATTTTTGTACAACTTTATCAAACTGTATTAAAATGAGCATCAAGAAAAAGTTATTAGAACACGTCTTACATTTCTCTACCCATTACCTTCTTCTCAAAGTCATATCCACTTAATTCTCCTTTATTCTCAAATGTATTAACTCCGACAAAAAGGTGACAAAAAAAGAAAGTTTCACTTTAATGATTTCAGAGCATGAATACTACGATTGATATACATTACATGTAAGCCAACATTTTTCAATGCACAAAAAGAATCAAATGTTGCATTGCAATTCATCAAATGAAGACAACCTCGCAACCATTTTAATTACAATCCACAAATATTGGTAATGTATCAGTTCATTTGTAATAATATAAAATTAATGTAAAAGAAAAAATTGGGAAATTATGGATCAATATTTTTTATGATAAAAATTCAAGATAAGAGAAAGTGACATTAAGCCTATCCTTCCATTGTCAGCGAAGGTATGCAGTTTTATTACTGACTTATATCGCTGTTCTTTGTTTTGTCAAAATGCATTTTATCAAAATCTAAAATTGAACTAAACTTGTTTGATACATTTGTAGCCAAGGAAAATAGTAAGAAACGCTTGATTACTAAGGTTGATCCTATTGTTATTTCGATTGTGCTTACGTATTTAAAAAATTTTTTGCATAAGATTTTGATTGTATTTGCTTATTACGCGTGAATGAAATAAAACTTACAATTTATGAGAGCAACCTGATATTTAAAGTTGTTTATATTTTAATCTTAACAGTCAGGGCATTTGTTTGGTTTTATTCATTTTTACCCCCGTCAATGAGGACGCTATATTTTCGATCAAATTTGTCATTATGTTTACGTACAACCACACGTCTTTATTGCTTGATCAATCATTACCAAACTTGGTTAAAATATCATTTATGGTCTAACTTGAAACTGATTTAATTTTGTAATATCTAGCTCGAGGTTATGGAAAGGTCACACTTGGTGATAACTTTAGTTCTAGTCATCATAGACTCACTACTTGGCCTATATTGTAGCCAATGAAGTCCTGCATTTTTTATGACATGAACTGTTGATTCTAAAATATTCAATCATGGTTGAAATTTTGACATAGTAAAATCTTTTGGATCTGATGCTTTTGATAACAACCATCACAAAAAACTTTAGTCTGATCAGATAAATAGATTTTTAATTGTCGATTCCAGCACATATTTTTGGCTTAAAGAAGTATGGCTGAGATAAGCCTATCCTTACGTTGTCAGGTGGAGGTATGCAGTTTCATGACCGATTTATGTCCTTGTTTTTTTATTTTGTCAAAATACATTTTATTCATTTAGCAAGTCACTGAAGGATCAGGACGGACAGTTTGAAAAATTCTGACATTAACCATTTTACGTTTCATTATGGTATGAATGAAAATAATTACAATCACAAGTTTGGCTTCACTTTGTTTTAATAACTGTTTGGTCATTTAGTGTCATAAAATAGTTTATGGATGCTTTATTTTTGTGAATGTAATTTTCAAGCATGGAATTTATTTTTGATATTCTTAATGTGAAAATGATTTGTTTTTTTATGAAAGTTATTTGTGCCAATCTTTTAAGAAAAGGTTTTTCATATTTTTGTTTGATAATATTTTAAGATTTTGTTAATATTTGTCTTATTCGTTTTACATAAAGATTAACCAACCACAGACTTATTTGTTGCTGTGAAATGTCAGAGTGATGGATGTACTTTACATTCAATCTCAGATAGTGAGTTAATACTGTTTTACAAAGGCTCAATTACATTGGCCTCATTTACCAGCTTATGCAAAGTGTCCCGCATGAAACATTTAGTTCAATACTGGAGCATGGACCTTCAATATTGGGTGTTGGGTCAAATAACATCCTTTGTATAATACGCCAGATATGCTACTCTACAGTTTGCAACTATCACCGTCAGGTTAGTTTATCTGGCTAACATCAATTAACAATAAGAATCTTCTCTTGTGGTGGGAAGATCTTAGGTGATTTTATGACAAGGATTTCAGCCTTATCAAATTGCAGCTTCTCCAGTTAAACTACCATTAGTAGTAGTGTGGTAGCAGCAGTAGTAGTAGTAGTAGTTGCCCCTTTCTCAGCGTGAAAGCCTATTTTGCTCCAGTGCTTATTTGAGGTATGATAGTCGATTGGATACTGAAATGGATATGAATATTGCAATCATCCGACTCATTCCTATCTCATCATAAGTGACTCAGATGTAACAGTTGGAGCCATCAACCTAATCTCGAGAGCAGATATATCTGGATTCTAATCACGACTTAGTGTTGGTTACAAGTCATCATGCGGATCACCCTGATTAGGGAACGGCACACCATATTCTGTGTGAGCATTTAAATGGTTCAAGTATCAAATACAGTTCAATAAATCAGGAGTCATGTTATGGAGAAAGAGGCGATGATTTATCTTAGAGTGAATATTTAAATGTGTGGAAATAAATTTATTCTGGACAAGCAGTGTATTCATTGTCAAATATTTAGAGTTTGAGAATGGGTTTCATCGAAAATAACAACATTAATAATGATAGAATAAGAAGAGAAATATCCTTCTAATGTTTGGTTGCATAATTAAGTCAACCAAAATGTGTTGTGGCATTATTCATACATGAACAAATTTTGGTAGCCATTTGCAAATGGTAATAAACTCAGTCATTTCATTAATGAAATGAAGCTGATTAGTTAAGTGAAAATTTCATATCTGGAATTTTCTACTCAAGGAAATATCAAGTCGGATAGAATATAATTGATGAAAGTAATTGGATTTTTAAAGAGATTTATGTGAAAAATAGACTGAAAATTTACATAAATGACTGGTTAGGCAGAATAAAATATTGATTTGTTAAATACAATGTTATTTAGGTCTAACTTCAAGAACATGACTAACTTCTTATATATTAATTGATTATTGATTGAAATAAAAAATACAATAGTGTAAAGTTAAACTTAAAAAAAAAAAAAAAATTTAAAAGATAAATTACAAAATTAAATCTACCAAAATGCACTTTCCTTCTAATCTTTTGTGTGAAAAAAAAAAAAAAAAAAAAATGAATTACTCTGCGACTGTTTAAAATTTGAAAGGTAATGTCAAATAAAAAATCATTTAAGTTGGCTTTAAATTTCTCAGCAAATCCTGATATATTAAAAGATTTTAAGTTTTGGAAACTTTTTACATTCAAAAAGATGGTTCTGAATTTTTGAAATGAGGATTGATATTTTACCAAACTCAGGAATCTGTCCAACTTGAAACTATTTATTTAATCCACGGGAGTAGCATGCTTTCATTCTGTCAGCCATGACAGGGTAGAAGTCTCATGTAATTGGTAATTGTATTTTGAATACTATCCGCATTGAAGATTAAATCTTTAACCCTCAGAAGAGGATCACTGAATTTTTACCTAGTACTTTAACTGTTATGCCATTGTTCCTTATGGATACACCTAAAGAAGGTCAGAGGTTACAATGATCAAACGATACTATAATAATTAAATGTACCTGTAACTTTCCAAATTTTTTTAAAAAATTAAAAACAAAAACAAAAAATTAAAACTAAATGGAAATAAGACTACTCCCAGGCAACGCTAGGTAGGGATATTTTATTTATTAAGGACAAGAATCAAAACTTTTCTTACCTTGCCTGATACAATTTTTTCATAGATCTGGATGGGCTGATCAGCAAAGAAAGGTGGATACCCTGCAGCCATTTCATATACTAACACGCCAAGTGCCCACCAGTCGACAGCTTTGTTATAGCCCTAAGCAGAAAACCGAGAAATCCAACATATTAGTTAAAAAAAGAAAAATGAAGAGAAACAATTTCTAAATTATTTGTAACTACTCTACAAGAAAAAAAAAAAAAAAAAGGATGAGAAAAAAAGTTTTGCTTAATTAATTGCTTAATCTGAAATATTTGAATTTTCAAATGGAATGTCGTCCCCCACTTCCCCGCCAAGTCTTTAAAATACTTAATGAAATGGAATATTTATGAACTGGTATCTCATTAAGATCAGGACAGAAATTTTTATGTGGGACCATAAGCAGCTTTGAGTATTGCTAATTGGCATATTTTTTTTTTTTTACATAGGCATCACCACTTATCAAGGCCAAGGGTTAAAGAGTGTACAGTAGAAATTGGACAATATAGTAATCGTTAGTAATGGAAATTCAGTAAATTTGTTAAGTGGAACGGCTCATCAAGAACTTGTTTACGTTAGAATTGAAAACAACCATATTGTAGTCAGTTGGAAAGCAGGAAAACGGAAGACAATTTTTTGAAAGAGTTTCTAATAAATTAATATTCTGTAATTTATATTGTCATATTTCCTTTTATATATATATCTATGTATAAGATACATTTGAAAGCCAAATTACAACGAAATATGAAAATATTTGTTTGTTTCAAATGTATTTCATACATATTTTAAAATTCAATCAACGCTTGTATCACAGAAAACACAACTGACTTTATATATGTGCAATAGTTTTATTGATAGTAAAATGGGATGCTGAGAATAGATAGTACACTTTAATCTTAACCAAAAGGCTCAAGAATTATCAAAAATTGTTTTTATATCTAAGCATTTAAAAAAAAAATATATATATATACCAGATTAAATCCATTATTGCATTATCATTTAATGGTATCGGCAGCATAGTTTCGGTTATCATAAGACTGTCCCCAGGAATTACCTCCTTTTTTAAGGAAGTGGAGCAAATCCTTTCAAATATTACATGCTTCTTTAAAGGAGAGAGTAATGTAGTATATGTTCCGCTACTATGAAACAATTTTCCCATGGGTTATCTTTAAGAGGAGGTGTGTGTGTATGTGGGGGGGGGGGGTAGTGTACTATCTCATCTGTTGTCATGATATCACCCTCCCAGGAATTATCTCTTCCCTAGAGGATCAGTGTTTAATGGTTTTTCACATGACATTTTCACAACCTAGCAAAAATGTGTTCCCTTCAGTCACATTTTTGTGTGTATGTACACATTTAGCTAACCAAAACAAAATATAAAGATTCTTTACAATTGTTTCAAAGTTTGTCATTAAATTTTTGTTTCTAAGAAAATTTGAAAAATGAAATATCAAAACTTCTCATTAATGATTAAAAAAAAAAAAAAAACAAACGAGAAAAACAAACTGGATTTTTTTAATGTTTGTAAAGACATTAAAAAATATTGGAGACTGATTGAATCAACAGAGTGAGAGAAACACAGTTAAGATGTGTGACTTGTTCAGTTAAAATTAAAACATTTCAAACATAAGTCAACCCCAGAACTAACATATTTTAACATGTATTTTGTGCAAATTAAAAGTATATAGCCCCCCCACCCCACAAAAAAATAAAAAAAGAAGAAAAACAATGTTCGAGTCAGCTTTAGTATATGTTTTCAGTTTCAAGCTTTTGTTTAAGATCAAAGTGTAGTATCTTCTAAACTGAAACAAATTTTTGTCACAATCTAAACGTGCATTTTTCTGAGAAGTTACACTTTCCTTACACCAAAAACCAACCATGTGTCTAACTCTGCCCTCGTGGAAAGGCAAGTAAAAAGAAACCTTGAATTTCAGTGTCGACACAATCCACATATCCTGAGATCTTCTTCCAAGCTTACCTTACTGAGGATAATTTCTGGAGCCAAGTATTCTGGTGTGCCACACAATGTCCAAGTTCTTCCTTTGACTCGTTTCGCAAAACCAAAATCTGTTACCTGATAGGAAGAAAGAAACAACATTTAAAACAAATTCAATTTGTTAAATAATAATTCAAGACAAATAATTTTATGATTGTCAATGTTGATTTTGTCGGGGTGAGGAGGGGAAATGATTGGAAGGGTGTATTTTGCACAAGTTTTTTTTTTGTTTTAAAAAAACAGAAATTACATTTGGCAAACCACCTTTTTGTGCTTTTACATTTTTAGTTTATTTTTATAGCAACAAACCAACGTGATCACTTCATTGCTTTTTTTTTTGCACTTCTTCAGCATAATAACAGCAAAGAACAAATGGATATGCAATGTTAAGATCAGACTCTGCATATAAACTGTTATTGTGTCGGCGAAGCTAAATACACCAAAACTTACTGAACTTTTGACAATCAGTCAGCAATATTAGTTTAAGTCATGTTGAGTGAAACGACTCTTGAGTTGAGAAAATGCAGAGAGATTTTGAGATAAAATGTCATAGTTGGATGACCAAAAAAAAAACTTGGATGTAGACCATCAGAAAAGATTCTAGACAGTGAAATTTGAATGAAATCAATATTCTAGATTTCTAAGCTAGGAAATTGAGATGGCAGGCTGTCAGAAAACCCCTGACGAAGAGAAATAAGATGATAAAATGGATGATAATGATAAAACATTGTCAATTTCTTACTCTTTAACAAAACGTTAACAGAAAAATTTTGAACTTGTACAAACAATATTTACCCAGTTAAATAGCTTGAACTCTTTTCGACTTTTTTGCTCTCAATAAATCATATTTATCAAATACAATTGTATATACAATTTGCATACACGGCCCTAGTTATTACACTGAAGTGCATCTAGTGCTAAGGCCTTAATTTTGGAGGAGCATAGATTCACACTCTAGTTACACTTACTCTCAGCTCCACTTGGATTGAAAATCATAGGTTAAATTAAATCGTTTACAGACTATTTGTTTATAAAATATCCACCTATAAAACAAATTATGAACCAATTATATACAAAACAATGTTTTTAAGATTAATATTTAGAAAACGTTATCTAATTCAGAAGTGGGTGACAATTTTATGTTAAATTTACATTTTTTCTATTTCTTTTAGAGACCCTTTTTTTTAAGCTGTTTACATGTAAGCAATTAAAAATGTAGAATCTCATTTCTTTTTGTTTGTGAATTAGCAAACCTATTTATGATTTTGGTATAAAATGACCCGTGATGGTTGACATGCCATAAAACCAAATCAACCATTTTTATATACAGAGAATTCTAAAACATTGTTTTCACAACCTAATAATTAGTTCCTGTGATATTTAAACCTCAAATGATATTGATTTGTTTGAAGGATTTTGCTTGATCCACAAGAGTTCTTAAGAAAAAAAGTCCTTAGAAGAAAAAAATAATTTTTACTTTTTGATTTTTTTCAGGTTCATTCATTATCGCAGAAGAACCCTTTAATGAAACTGAATGAAAAAGAAAACGAATTCAAATTTTTTTTCCGATATGAAGGTGTTTGAGTACATTTTATATTAAACACATAATTATTGGGAATGGAGACGGTGGTGGTGGGAGACCATTACAAATCAGTAACCAAGATTTTCAGCAAATTAAATACAATAATTAAAAGCAATCAGTTGATAATTTCTTTTGTAAAAATTAAAATCGAAAAACTGAAATAAAAGTCAATAATTTATAACTTGAAAATCAAAATTAAATAAGAAATTAAAATGAAAAAAAATGAAAGAAAACAATCAAAGAATAAAACAGGATTCGGGAAATATTTAGTTTAATTTTCTTTTTTTTTGACAAAACTGGTCTTCTACACCAAAAGACAATGGACAGCCCCTGAAAAGGTGTTTGCGCAATGAGGGGTTTATAGTGAAGCAAAAAATGCTCAATCTCCAACCACATTTGCTAGAATTCTGTGACAAGGGAGATTTCAAAACAACTCAAAGAAATGCTGGTGTTATTTCAGAATTTTCCTGCTCTTAAAGTCTATCTCATGACTTAACACATAGCTAGAGGGAGGTTGATTCATATCTTTTTCCAAAGGTACATTTACAAATGGTTGTAAAGACAAGGAACTTGATATTCTTGTACAGTACCTCCTTTAAGTACTGTCTAGCCTCAAAGTTGCTTAACTTCAGTGATCTGAAGAGAATCCACGTTTCAACATGATGCAATTGCAACATGATGTAATTTCAACATGATTGAAATCTGATAGAAAATGTTTTATAAGGATTTCAACTTTAGATTTTAAAGAATCAGATTTGCAGGAAGAAAGTTTTGTTTATTTCTTTCGATTTTAAGCCATCATTCACGTTCACTTGCTATGATGAGATAGAGTTTACAGCAGTTATCTCCACAGTGTAATGCTGCATGCGAATGAATGCTCATCTCCCATTCAGTCTGAAGATGCAAGGGAATGACTGGAATGAGGATTGTAATATTAATCTTAGCTACACACATAATTCTGACTCATCGCTACAGAGACTGTAATTGTCCAGATTAGAGTTGGCCATGTATTACACCTGTTTGTGGTCGTATAGGTATGTTAAACAAAGCTCTGGACTGATGAATAGATGAAATGTATCTCAGTTCATGAAGAAAAAGTCAGACCGAAGAAAACTTCAAGTGACTTAGTAAAAACCTTACATAAAACAATGCTGCATCAAAATTGGTACGATAGAATTTCTTGAAGATCATCATTTTGCCAATGTGCAATCCACATCAGATGTAGAAAAGACACATTAAACAAAGACAAAGATGTGAATTTGATGTGGACTGCAAGAAAATAACAGATGCAAAATTCCTACGTAGGATTTCAGATACAAAACAGTGGATTTGACCTTCCATCAGATTTGCAAATGTCAAGAACACCAAGAAACAAACGGAATTGAAAATATCACTCCTCTTTATTTTTTATTTTTTCTTGCAGTAAAGGGAATCAGTTCAAAGGAAAATATATTTGAAACAATCGTTGTAGAAATAAAAATAGACTTGAATGAGGAATTACTTGAATGAGGATATAAATTTAACATAAAATGATCACCCATTTCTGGGCCACCAGGCAGTAATTATCATCCACTTTCGAAACAGCATTTTTTAAGATGGTATTTAAAAAATACTGTCCGATTTTTGGGTGATCATTTTATGTGAAATTCTTATGCAAAACTGATCATCGATTGTAAAGGTTAAAACATTTTGCTTTTACTTTCTTTTTTCACGTCAACTTTTTTTTATATTGTTTACATGTAATCAATCACCTATAAAAGTAGACTCATTTCTTTTAGTGAATTAGTAATTCAAACATTTGATTCCAATCTTTAGAATATTTAATCAAACATAAAAAATATGTTAAACAAAGAGAGAAATACATTTATAAAAATAAAAACGACCCAAAAAGAGAAACTATTGTGATATAATAATTATCACAAGGATTAAAATTGTTCAAATCACATTGTGTGAATATTATATTTGCACCAATGCTAATATATCTAGGAAAGATGACCTTTTATTCCTGTTGGAGAAAGAAACCCCTAAACCTAAAATACATCGAAAGATGGTTATGATTGGTCATGTCAGATAAAGGCTAATTTTTTTTATCACTTCGTATACCAATGAAACATGGGTTAAATATGATGGCTAACCCCGGTTTGGGGATGGTAAATTTTTACCATTGAAACCATCACAAAAATTAGTATCACTTGGATTAGAGTGTCAGGGTTAGAGATTACAATAACTGACGATGATGATTATAACTTTAATTCGTTCACACTCCTAAATACATGCAGGTATAACACTGATTTCCCAACACCCTTGGTTCCAGTGTCAGAGTAACTCATTTGCTAGACAATCCGATTTCAGCTTAATTCATCAACAAACCCATTAATTATATACCTACTATGGCTTTAAACCACCAGGGATTGTTAAAAACTGGAACAATTAAACCGGAGAAGAGTTGCTTTCTCAATCAGGATCCTTAAACCATAGAATAGATTTCCAAGAGAAGTAATAAATGCACCAACAACACAACAATTCAGAATGAATTTGGACAAGTGCTGAGCTACTGCATCGATGTCTGTATAAATTTCTACCACCCTTTCCCTACATGGCAACTGAAACACGGTTGCTTTATTTTTTGCCAAATTACATGGAATTAAATGTTACTCAATGTTTTCTTTGCCGGAACTCAACCAACATTTATGTTTAACACCACAGCTGCTACCTGAATTTGACTGGAGTCTTAACTAGGGTTAAATTTAAACTTAATCTCAAATTTAGAAGAGACTACCACCAGCAGGTGCATAATAAGTAAATGGATGATATGCTACACATACAGCTATCAGTTCACTGCCCAGTAAACTAATCTGATGTCATTTGGATCATCAAATTTTCACACATGATTTTGTCTGGACTATCAGTTGCTAGAAAACAATATTTTATCAGTATTATTCTTCAAAGCAACTAATATTTTGCATATAGGATTTTTTAAAATGTAAAAACAATATGGAAAAGTAATGTTTTCATTTGGTATTTAATTCATGAATGAAATCACAAGTGATCGCTATGAAGAATAAATAAGATTAAAAACATTTTGGTTTGTTTTTCACGAATTTGAGATTTTCAGTTAATGAATAGTTGATTTGATTAATGATTATATTTGAAAATAAAAAGTGGCAAGTGTTATCAGCACAAACTGTGATCATGACATTCTGTGTTAGAGTTCTATTGAAGATATAGTATCACTTTTGCTAGCGTATCTTTTTTTATGGAAATAACTCCAGACATTGCAGGTAGCTATTTGATGTAGGAAGATTAAAAAAACAACAAAAAAAAACATTTCAAGGTCAAAAACTAAGCAGCAATAAGTGTTATGTGGATGAATTCTGCCTTAGAAAACAGCAATTCTTCCTCCTTTATCAACAACATCGCTCATGGAATGTGAGGACTAAAGGACAAAATAAGCGAAGCAAGAATTACAAAGTTGCCGAAAGTAAATCAAAAGTTTGCTTTTTGTTGGCAACATTTGCATGATCCTTCTAGTGAGTACATGATTCTTACAAGGAATCTCAAATTAATGCCAACATTTGAATGGAGCAAGTAAAAAGAATATTGTAACGTTTGTTTATTCACAGATATAGGTGTCACAAGATTTGCTAAATTCTCTTCTACAATGAAATTTTTGTGACTAGTTACCAAAAGGTCCTGAAAAAAAAAAAAAAAATAAAATAAATAAACAAAATAAATAAATAAATAAAAAAAACAGAATGATTAGTAGCATATTGAAGAAAAAGAGAAAAAAAGGATAAAAAATTTATTTTTTAATTTATTTTTAAAGATTAGAAACTGGAAGTGAACCAAATTCCAAAAGAAAAAGGTTTTTAGTTAAAAAATGTTTTTTTTTTTTTTTTTAATTATTTGCAGACACAATTGAAATCGTGGAGAGTTTAAGTAGAAAACCTCATTCCCAACAACAGTGCAGTGAACAATCTTCGAAAGAGTGGGTGTGTTTTTTAGTAAAGTTTGTCTAAAGTGGATTATTAAGTGAAAAAGTGAAAAACTCTGTCGCATCTATATGTATCTATTCAGGTGTCATGACCCATTCCGTGTGAGATTTTAGCTATTATTGCCTTGAGTCCCGCCAAGACGAGGAAGAGGAGGAGAAGGAAGAGGAGATTTGAAGGTGGAGAATGAAGTCATGATAGTGGTGGTGGTGGTGGTGGTGGTGATGATGGTGGGATTATCGTAGCATATGTTACCAAGTAAAAAAAAAAAAAAAAAAAAAAAAAAAAAAATGAAAAAGCAAACAGAAAGTGACATTTATGAAAATGATTATCAAATAGAGAAAAATAACAAAATCATGAGTGACTTTTAAAAGGCGATAATTTCACGTGTTTAAATAATTTGCAATCACGGTGCGCGTGCACAGTCACCTAGAGATGGGAAGCACATCGGGGACTATATAAAACTTACACTATTATTATTGAAAGTTTTATTTCATTTTTACACTCTTCATCCACATGCTAAGATATAACGTCGGAAGGAAAACAAGAACAGATCAACTATGATGCATCCATTAAATCTGTACACTTAATGATGAAAAATGCTGTTTCAAACTTAAGCGTGACAGACCAAAGAGGATCATATTTTTTTAACTTGCAAATTTTTTTTTTAAAATTAAAAATCTGCATGATTGACAAAATTAGATCCACATTAAATTTTAAGAGACTGTTTTTTTTTGTTTTGTTTTTATGTTACAAATTTATATAAAAAAAAAAATTTAAACATGAATAATTAACAATCAAAAGTAAAAGAAAAGTCTCAGATGTGATGAAAAATCTAAAAACAAAACAAAAAATTAAAAAATAAATTCAATCTGGACTACTATTATTCTAATTTGGGTTGTTAAGGATTTGTGGCGCAATGGTTAAAAGCATTGATTAATAATCAGTTCTAAGGTTCAAGTTTTACTACAGATAAATGACTAATAATTAATACTTCTATCTAATCATAGTTGATGGAACAAGAGTAAATTTACATTTGTAGATTAAATAAAATGTTTAGTTTGAAATTATGTATAGTTTTCCAAGCTTGAAACGAAGGTAGGATGCTACATTAACTAAAACGTAAAAAGAACAACCATGGTAAGAATAGTTTGAATAATGCCACCCCCCCTCTCCCAATAACCCTCTCAAATCACATTAGAATAGAAAGCAATTGAATATCTTGTGCAGATTGGAATGGAAATGGACGAACTTTGCCAGAGGACGATGGAGGAATAAGAAAACAAATGCAAAAGAGACATATGTGAAATCAAGAATGAATTTCGATTCAAAGCAAAAAAAAAAAAAAAAATTCAATAAGTTAAACTTTAAAATTATGCGAGTTTACATTCTAAAATTAAAGTCTTTATTTTATTTGAGAAATAAAATGCACCTTTTTTAAAAAATATTTTTAATCTTTAAAATTTTATTATTTTTATTTATTCATATAAATAATAAAAAAGAAAAAAAGTGACCCATTGGGTCACTCATTCAGCCTGTATTAGATTATTTGAATCTAGAAAAAGTAAGTTGGCATAGCTACTAATTTCTAAATAAAAATAAAAAAAATTAGTTTGTCATCATCTCTGATAGGGACAAGTTATCAGGTTTTTTTTCTCCATTAGTATAAAAAGTGAAGTAAAGAGGAGGAAAAGAGTTATTTGAAATTAGTTACATTTATTTTATGTAAATGAATTGAGTTTTAATTTTGTACATTTTTATTTAAAAAAGCAAAAGTTTTTCTGTAGATTAATTATTTAATGGAAATTGAAAATTGACTTGTAATAAAGTTGAAAGTGTAATCTAAAATATTGTTTCTTCAAACTAGTTATGGTGTTTGGAATAACTTCTTCAAAGAAAGATAGTACGATTATCCATTTGTTGAGGAGGTAGAAGTGGTAGGAGGAAGCAGAGTGGTGAGATAATGATTAACCTTTATTAAATAAATGCAAAACAGTTAGAGAGATGCTAGTAAGAGTGAAATCGTATGAAATAAAAGCAAGAGGTAAGCCACAACATACAGTGAGAGAGAGAGTTGGAGTGTGATAAAATTTTAGAGATGGATCACTTTATTAATTGCAAAATGTGGTGAATTAGAGGGATTAAAGTGGATTTTTTTCAAACATAACCTAATTATAGACTTCTGAAACATTGTGACATGCATTTTGTGGTATTGAAATATATAAAGGAGGGGAGGCCTTAGGAAAACAAATGGTGATTAACTCAACTTTAGCATATAGATAATGATTGACATTTTAAAAATAAATTTTGTCAATTTTTTAAATTTCAAAACATTTCAATTAAACCAGATCTACTTCAATGTAATAATGTAACTTCCCATGTGACAGTTATATTTTTGTGGTCAACATTTGGTTCTATAGCATGTTTAATATAGAAATTTTCTTATCAACCTTCTATAAACCTGAATCTTAACACCTGAGGGCTGGTGGATAGGTCACATAGCTCTAAAGTTATGGATCCCATTAACAAAAATATAATTTTTACTATAATAGAGACTTTGTGTATGTATGTTGTATTTACTTTCTTCCTATTGTAGGAAGATTTGGCACAAGGCCAGAAGGTGGTGAGAATAAGTTAGCATACCAGAGATGACGCACTCAAAAATTGACCTATCAGCATTCCCAGATGGCAGCACTTCAAGCAGTTTTAATAAACTAACTCCTTTCCAGAGCAAGAAGCTCGAGAAGGTGGACCTCCTAGAGCTGAACAGAACATATACAACCATCTGATAGACAAAAAAGTCACCACATTCATATTGGCCTCAGTCTCTGCTGTACTGATTCTTAAGATATCCCAACTGATATACTTAGCCATAAAAATTAGACAATGTTCGCCTGCTAGTTTGTGCGCATATGTTTGACTGACACTGAATATTATTGAAAAATATGCTGGAAACAAAACCAGTTTCGAAGAGAAATTTTAACAAATAATTATTATAAACAGATTTAATTTTCCCTTTCATATTTTGCTATTTTTTGTCTTCTTTTTGCATCAGCTATATTTTGGAAGATCAAATACATGTAGTAAAAGACTTCAATCGGCAACAGATAAACAAAATGTTCTGAAGAAAATCAGACATTGTTATATTAGCATTGTCTTTGTTTCATATACTGATGTTAGACATTTTGTGAATAAGTTTTAATTTTTGTCTACTGCCCATGAAGTACAGGTTGTCATCAACTGAGCCCCGCCATTTTTGTGATCTTGAACCATCAAAATTGATGTGAAACTGGAGGGTTTCAGATGACTAACTGCGGGTGACGTGACCATAGCAATTGCAACATTTTGAAATAAAGCTGATAAAAATATTAATTAAAATATAAGCTCAAGTTTGTTGATGGAATTTTTCGATTCATTTACTCAAATAGTACAGATTGTAAAAGACCTTATAAGTTTCAAATTCTTTTTCTTTTAAAGTTTATTTTTTTAAATCAAAACAAAAAAGAGGAGGATGACTAATTTACTCTTCCAATTAAATGTACATATACAGCATGTCAAGCATTAAATTTTCTTTTCATAAGCTTAAAAATAATATTTATTTTTTATGGTATTGTTTGATCAATAAATTTCTTAATTGAACCGAATTTTGATAAAACTATAATTTTGTAAAGATGTTTTAATATTCATGAAATTATTCAATGAAAAAAGTCTCCAAAACATTAACTCTTAATTAAATTAGGATTTTGCCAAGGATTTTAAATGATTTTTTTCTCTATTCAACAGAAAAAAAATCTTCCCAAATTTCTTTGGATAATAAAGTGATTCATCCTTTTTTTTTTATTCATTTGTTTCAATTATTAAAAAATGATTAAAATAGCTGACCTGGTGAAGTTAATTTTAAAATTTCTTTAAACATTTTCACATTTTTATTTCATTTTATGCTGTTGCATTTTTTATGTTAATAAATGTTTGAAAAACAGTAAATAAAAATTCATTGGGTAATCATAAAAGTCATGCGAGGAAAAACTTGCACACATAGACACACAAGAAATCATCATATAATTTTATTAGAGATTATAATAAATTTCATTATAACTAGTATTTTATTGCCAAACTATCTTACCCCCACCTCCCACTTCATCTAAACACACAAAAAGAAAATACTTTTTTTAATACTTTCCTAATTCAATTTTGGATTGTTTGACAAAATAATTTTAAATGTTTGACCAACACATTTATAAATGGAAAAAAATTAATTTGCTCAAAGTTTTGTGTGGGAAAAATTCAAAGATTTATGGATTACAAGTGAACTTGAGACATCTAATTGCACAATGGACTGACAAACAATGGCTTTAAACATTTTTCCTTTTCAAAACAAAGTTAAAAAAACATGAATTTATTTTAGCAAAAACTTAGATTTGATTTGACCTAAAATTTTTGTCTAAATGCAATTTTCATCATCCATGTCAATCGATTTTCTTGAAAAGCAAAAACCATATTTAAAAAAAAGAATGAGTAATGAAGCCTTAGCAGCAAGTATAATTTCATTCCTTATGAAACTGGAAGGAAACATCTTGGATTTTTAAAGATTTTATATTTATAGTTTTGTGCATGTATGAAGCTATTTACACGATTATAATGTCAAAATAGAAACCATACTACACAATCCATTGCTATAGATGACAAGAAATGATGACAATGAAACAATTTCAACATTAAGTGAAATAGACTGACAGAGGTTTATATAGAGATTTGTGGATTTATTTAATATGGAAGATTCAAACCTTGGACGTAACGGATCAACAAAAAAATTGCAGATTAAAAACTTGGGGTTGACAGACTGACAAAAATACAAATTCAAATTCTAGGATAAGAAACTGATAAAAAATGCAGATTTGAATTCAAATGATTAATTTCATTCCTCGGTAAGGATGCCTCAGGCGATTAGCAATAAACTAACCTCTTCTCATAGCCTAGGAGGGTGGACCTCCTAGAACTGCACAGAAACATTACACTGCAATCAACAGGGACCAGGTCATTAAAAGAATGATTTAATCGCTTAATTTGGGGGGGGGGGGTCGAGGATAATTGGATGATTTTTTTCATGTACAGCAAGCCACTTCCTGCATCAACTCAATAAAATGCATGGATATCTCAGATATGAGGGTACGTGGTCGACCAAAGACCTGGTTTGAGTGCATGAGAAATCATTGCATTGCATGCAACATGACTGATATCAATCTTTTGGGTCGGATTGCATGGAAAGTGTGAAATGTTGCCCACCTGGAGTCCAAGCCACTTCTAGCATTTTTAAATACCAAAACCTCATGATGATGCTGATGATGGGATCAACCCATTTGCATTGAATAACTAATTCTACAGTTTTGTGCATCCAGAAAATCTGGTTGGACTTGTTCACAAAGTAAAACTTATTTCACAAAACAAATATTAAATAAAATGAAAATTAAATCTAAAAGAAATCAACTGAATTTGAAAATATTATTAGCAGTCTAACACATGAAAATATACAAGAAATAAAAACCATATTCTTGAAGATGTTTAACTGATAATCATAATTATTTTTGGGTAAAATTATCCAGGCCTGAAAAAATCTTTCATATAAAAAAATTGAAATTTTTTGTTTTCTAGTCCTTTTCTTTGGATATTTCTGTCTTTATTAAAAGGTTATGAAGTATGAAGTTCTAAGTTTAATAATGGCCAGAAGAAATCATTGAC
>NC_136483.1:194607240-194642240 GCF_053919585.1 Euprymna scolopes
AGAGAGAGAGAGAGAGGGGGGGAAGAGAGAGAGAGGGGAAAGAGAGAGAGAGAGGGGGGAAAGAGAGAGAGAGAGGGGAAAGAGAGAGAGAGGGGAAAGAGAGAGAGAGGGGAAAGAGAGAGAGAGAGAGGGGAAAGAGAGAGAGAGAGGGGGGAAAGAGAGAGAGAGGGGAAAGAGAGAGAGAGAGAGGGGAAAGAGAGAGAGAGGGGAAAGAGAGAGAGAGGGGAAAGAGAGAGAGAGGGGAAAGAGAGAGAGAGGGGAAAGAGAGAGAGAGAGAGAGAAGGGAAAGAGAGAGAGAGAGGAAAGAGAGAGAGAGGAAAGAGAGAGAGAAGAAAGAGAGAGGGGAAAGAGAGAGAGAGAGAGAGAGAGGAGGGAAAGAGAGAGAGAGGGAAAGAGAGGGGAAAGAGAGAGAGAGGGAAAGAGAGGGGAAAGAGAGAGAGGGGGAAAGAAGAGAGAGAAAGAGAGAGAGGGGAGAGAGAGAGAGGAGAGAGAGAGAGAGAGAGAGAGAGCGAGAAAAAGAAAAGAGAAAAAAGTAAAATTAATCAGTTAATATAGGGATGGACGCAGAGCTGACAAAACGTGGAAGAACTTTACAATGGAATCGCGGCAAGCAAAGAATTGGAAGCACATTTGAAGGAATTGGAACAAGATGAGTGGACAAGATACGTGCACATCGAATGAACAACAGAAGGAAACACAAGAGAATATGAAAGATAAACCACTCAAAGATTTTCATATTTTAATATGGAATCAGTTTTTATTGTTTTTTTGACATTGCTACTTTATACTGATCACGTTGTCGTGTAAGTAAGGCTGCTCTGCACAATGTATTTTTCTGACGCAAAAGACACTCTTGAGTGCAAGAATGACATGTTGCCATAGAGACAAAAGAATGGGGTAGGAAGGAGGGGATGGGTGGTTACTTTATGAATGAAGGGATAAAAAATTGAAAAGAATCCTTTCTTATGTCTTAGTGAACCGAATTTTCGCTGAAAGAATTAAGGATTCAAAAATATAAAATTTTCTTTTGAATGTCAAAAACAAAAAAAAATTCATTGTAATACATGTAAATAAATGGCCTCAATAATCTTTTTTTAATTGAAATATTTTCAAAGTGGAAAAAAGGTTTTAGGCTTCTAATTTTTTTAGATTCGGATTCATACATATTCGCAACACCATTCTTACGTATAATTTGAACTGTTTAAACTGCTTTTCTTGTCTTGATTGTTATTCTCATAATGTTTTGGTCAATGTAACCTATAGCCTTCTCCAGGTACAGCTTTTTGGCGAATGAAGGAAATTTCTTTTTGCCAACGAACCATATGTTAGAATTCAAAATGCGTGAGGTGTTTATGAAATGGAAAGAGCATAAAGTAATTTCCATTTTGTAATAATTTGAATCTGTATCAAATTTTGACAAAATGTTTGTGAATTTTTGAGATGAGGATTAATAATATTGATCGTTTGAATTACTGTTCTAATCTTGTATGTTATTCAACGCTCTTTTCATTTCATAAACGCATTATGTATTTTGAATCCTAAAGACTATAGTTGTTGGGATGAAGAACAAAAACATCTTTTCCAGCATTCACAAAAAAGTCATTGCAAAGAAACACCTCAACAAAGTCAGTGGTCACATTAGCAAAAATGTTGTGAGAATAAAAACCAAGATGAGAAAAGCAATCCGAACGAACGATGGATCATCAATCCTCATCTCAAAAATTCAAAAACATACTATTCTCATCATAGTCATTTTCACAAAATTTCAACCGATGTAAACGTTCCTACATTTGAAAAGATGAACATTGAACGTTATATTGATGGAAATGATGTGAATATAACAATAAAGATATAAGAGTCGAATAATCCAAATGCAACACGTTTTTATTATGAAATATTTTTTATTTGTATTTACTCAAAAAACAACAGTGGCAGTAGTAGTAGTAGTAGTAAGAGGAGGCATTTCGTTTCTTAATAAAACTTTGTAAAAATTATTCTAACCTCAAAGTAGAATAGGACAACTAAAAACTGGCATCATTAAAGTCGCAAAAAATCAACAAGCCAAATATTTAAGTCGATTTAAAATGACAAAAATAAACATTTCAATTTTGTTTGTGCGAATAAAATACCACATTTCGTAAACAAAGATTCCGATTAAAACAAACTCAATCTGTTCAATTGAACAATTAATTCTTCACAAATTTATTTCAAGACCCAGGACGAACATCCCCAACCCGATCCCAAAGAAAAAAAACCTGCCACCCATGAAAATGTTAATAAAGCTCAATCTTTTCTGTCATTTTGATGTGATGGTACTCTTCAATTCAGGAAGAGATTAAGAATTGTTTTTATGGATATTACCTTTGAGATAAACTGGCCGTTAAAAATCTTAGGATCCAATGAATATAAAACTCATTTAAAATGACATCTACTAATGAGACGATTACCAAAGTGTCCTAGAATCAATCTGACCTTTGATGTCAGTTGAAGTGTTGGGAACTGAAATCAAAACCACCGTTCATCCCTCACCATAATTCTTAACGATCTTTAGCTTTCAGAATTGATCATGACTGACATTGAACAGCAATAAAACAAAAACTGTCAGACTTTTGTGACTAAAACTTGGTGGACAAGTCAATCATAAATTGAATTTTACTTGTACCAAATATAGTTGGATTAAAAAAAAGGGGGGGGGGGAGTTGTAAATTTTATTAGCTATTCCATAGGTAACATTTGGAGGAAGAGTAGATCATCCTTCATCATACTTTATCACCTTTGGGCAACATGAGAAAATAAAACATGAGATCCAATGAGTGTGAAACCCATTCAGGATCAAACCTCATACTGATGAGGCAATCACCAAAATGTCCCCTCACATATCATTGAATGGCGATAAAACAGACTGTTGGATATTCATGGCTGAAACTGGGACAAGTCAGGCATAGACTGAAATTTATTTTTGCCAAAATATGTTTGGATTGCAAAACAGATTGTGAATTTTATTAACGATTTCACAAGTGGCTTTTTTTTTGCTTTTTTTTTTTTTTTTGCAAAAGGAGGGCGAGATCATTTCATGCGTATTCATTTTAGATTGATGTGATAGAGACATATATATATATAGACATCTATTTTAGATTGATGTTATAAAGACATATACCCAGTGAGCCAAAGTGTTTTCATTTCATTCAAGCATTTATTGAATGAAGAAACAAGGATTAATAGAATGCTTCAACAATTAATAATTGTCATTTATTAACACTAAGGCATCCAACTGTTAAGATTTAATCAATTCATAATAAAAGTGCTCAACAGCTGACAAATTTGGATTAAAGAAAATAGCGATTAAAAAAGGGGGACGATTTCGTTTAGGCAAGAAACAGTTTTTCACATGAAAAAAGCAAGAAAATCAACAATTTAAACAGGGGGGGGGAAGAAAAGGGTGTTAAGAAATGGGGAAAAGAACGAGCAAATAAGGGGAGGAAATAAGAGGTCATACATAATACACCAAAACAAAACATTGAAGAGCACAAAATACATAAAATGTTAAAGAAAAACATTTGTTGGTAAAAGGGAGAGGAAGAGGAGGAGGAGGGGGTGGACAGTTGAGCAAATAAATAAGAAAATGGCCAAGAAATTTCAATGCAGACAAATCCAATGTAGACAAATGCATTAAATAGAAAACATTTCCAAATCAAAGCAAAAAAAAAAAAATATGGGAGGGGGGAAAGGATGAAATTTTCATGGCAAAAGGAATTCATATTAAAACAATAAAATCTTATATCAATGATTTTCTATGTGACTTATTTATTTACAAAAAATTAAATCTTTTATTAGAGATTAAGATTTTTCTCATTTAAATAAGAAATAAGAATAATAAGAAAAAGAATAATAAGAAATAAGCAATTTTTTAATTCAGCTTATGTGTTATGGTATCATCCCCATTTAGAGAAACAATGGACTCTTCCGACGAGTACATGATACTTCATTTTTACTGCAATTCACTCAGGAAGTCAAATACGAGAAGTTACACTAGCGACATTGTATTACTTTCATATAAGTTTATTATTCTTTTCCACATATGCACACGTTTCACTTGTATGTCTTGAATTACATAACATTTAGTAGGAAAGCCTTTTTTTACTTTAACAATGATTTTGCAATTTTTAATTTTTTTTTATTAAATTGTAGTAGATATGGTATATTGGTTTTACAGCACAAAAACAAATTCTGAGTTGTTAAATATAGAATTGTTTTATATATGTCAAAATGACTTAAATATAAAAAATGCTTGTTGTAAAAATCATGGATATTATTGTATAATTATTCCACCATCAAAGTAACCCTTTAACATAATATTAAATCCAAATGAAATATTGTAAAGTTAGTTTTTGTTGTTGCAAGATTTTAGTAACTTGTCTTTAACCAAGACATGTATTTTGTTGTTTAGAGTTTAAATATTAATGGATTATAGAATTAAAGAAATGTCGCTTCTTGCATTTGATTGACTAAATACGTTTCACCTTATACTTGAAAAGCAATTGGTAAAGTTTCAATGATTATACAATACTGTTTTCTACCAAAAAACACCCAACAACGAAGCACAACATCTCTTGTAAACAATTCATTGTATACTAGCATGACCTGTGTAAATTTCACAGTGGCATTTTTCATATGTAATATATTGTTGCTGGGCATTTTGTGGACATTCAGCATGAAAATACCCTGTGATATTATTGTAGCCCTTTCATTAAAACTGTAAATATATTTACCTAAGTAATCTGGTTAATGTAGTGTTAGAATATATTTGGTTATTACGGTTTATCTCCAATATCCTTATAGGAGTCTGTGACATATTTCCATTGTATAGACACCCAGTGTGAATGGAAACCCCACAATATCATTATACCATCTTTAGACAGAACAGATACTACCCTTGGATCCTACCAAGAAGGTATATTTTGGTTGGCCTAAAAAGTGACAACATTTTAAAATTTTTTCATTTTATTTTTTTTACATTGAGTCTTTGGTGATCAGGAGATCCTATTTATTAAAAAGGAGGATAGAAGGTGATAACATACTACGAACATTAAATTAATATATCTATGTGTATGTTATAATTTTCTGTCCTTTTTAATAAATCAGATTTTCCGATCAAATAATTTATAATCTGGAAACTGTGACACGCATAATACGTACATATGTTAAAGGTACTGCACTATTAATATATAAATTAATAATTGAATACAAAATGTTATTTTTGCCCATAGCTCAAACGTGCAGTTATGGGTTTATACCTTTTCCAATAGCATTAAGTATATGGAATCATAGATTAAAACAAAGCTTGAAGGGATATGATATTTAACTGCAGCAGTCAACTGTTAATCAATTTAATCTGTAGTTGATTACCAGTTTGTTTGGTTTTGTTAAAGTTTTGATCTTAATTTTATAAAGATACTAACAAAGCCCTGATCTTAACATTTGACCTTGACCTTGAAAAATAGTGTACACCCTCCTTAGATCAGAGACCATCATCATGGCAGGTTTGGTCATGATCAGTTCAATGGTTTGGGCTGTAGTAAAGTATATATACATAGGCTATAACCTTGACCTTTGACCTTAACCTTGAAAAATGGTATGCACCATCTCTAGGTGGGGGACCATCATCATGTCAGGTTTAGTCATGCTTGGTCCAGTGGCTTGAGCTGAAGAAGAGTTATACACACAGACACGAATGCTACAACAATTGTTATATATATATATATATATATATATATATATATTTAACAATTGTTTACAGTAAACATCTGGAACTGACTCTTCTCATGTAGTAAAGATTTTGCTTTTTATATTCTTCATCCGCAGCAGAGAAAGAATATGCATAATTTTCAAATTAATTTAACAATCATTGCAATAGAACACAAGTTTTTTTTTTTTGTTTCTTTATGAGGGTCATTTTATTCTATTTCTTTAAATGAATCAACATTGCCTGTAATTGGGATATTGTGGCTGTAATGGACCAAAGTTGAGAACCAAAGAAAATTTAGTAGAAGCTGTCAAATAGTGCAATATATTTTTGTTTTTTGTTTATTTTGAAAGTATGAAGAAAAGTTGGTTTTCAAATGCTGAGCATTATAGAATGAAGATAAAAAGAAATAGTGTCAAAAAGTTTATAATATCAGATACGGAACACATATGCATGTGAAAGAGAAAGAGATTGATTTAAAAGATATACTAAAAGTTGGTTTGTTAAAGTTTATGAGATCGAAGAGAAGAAAAAAAGAT
The DNA here is from genome assembly GCF_053919585.1 of Euprymna scolopes. Lineage (NCBI taxonomy): Eukaryota > Metazoa > Mollusca > Cephalopoda > Sepiida > Sepiolidae > Euprymna > Euprymna scolopes. Next base: position 194,613,523 of record NC_136483.1, read on the forward strand.
GGAGTCTGTTTCACGTTAATTGTGCAGAGTGAACGGGTGCAACATTGCATAAAAGCTTGAAAATAAAAGATGCAGCCTAGAATTCAGGAAACAATGGAATCTTTTAAAGCCACCCCCCTCCATCACCAAGGCATGACGTGAAGCGTGGTATGCAAAAATCCCACCATTTTGTGCGGGTGTATTGCAGAGATGCAGGATGATATAGAGAGCAGCGATGGCGGCGGCTTGGCGGGCAGGGCGTCCTAGAAAGCATCCCCCATACAACATCAGAGTGAGGTTATGACACCCTACCTTCAAGTAGCCCTGGGAGTCAATGAGTAAATTCTCGGGTTTTAAATCTCGGTACATAATATCCAAATGATGTAAGTATTCCAAGACCAATACAATTTGTGCTGCGTAAAATCTGGAATGCGGCTCACTGAAGAAAAGAAGGGCAAACAAAGCAGGGTTACATTTGGGGGTCGAACATCAAGAAAACACACCAGGTCAACAAGTGGAAAATGATATCACACGACAGCTTTTTATCTCTCTTATAATTATGCAACTGGTCCCCAAAACCTTTTTTTATGGCCAATGCCGAATGAAAATGGCTCAAGTTAAAAAAGAGATCATGATGAGGAAAGAATTTAACAACATTCAACTTGTTAATTGAAGGGAGTGAGGGTGTCATCAAGGTCAAGTGGAAAGATGTGCACAATTCAAGAGAAATAAAACCTCAATATCATTTTGTCCGAGCCTTGGTTTGCAATCTGTTGTCCTAGGTTTGGCTTTCTCTAGCAGTATTATCTACTTACTTTCAGATAACCCGACGAGTCAATAAGCAAATTCTCAGGCTTTAGATCTCTGTAAATTATATCCAAGTAATGAAGGTACTCAAATGCCAAAACGATTTGAGCAGCATAAAATCTGGAGTGTGGCTCACTGAAGCAGAAGAAATAAGACAGTTGTTATATAAAAAGCAGGATGACAGCCCGGATGATGAACGGATCAAAATGCATCGCAATTGAATCATGTTAAACACTGATGAGATCCAATGCACATGGTATGAAAAACAAACAAAAAGAAAATGATGATTATGTAAAAATGTTACGTAAACAATATAAAGAATCACACGAGTGAAATTAACGTCGCTTTTGGAGGCAGTTTGGTTTTGTTTAATGTTACAAAATAGTTTTGCTCAAAGTTTTGAAACGAGGATTGATAATTTGGTTTATTACGACTTCTATTCTCAATTTAGTTGTTGCATTTATGCTGTTGATTCGGTCGATGTAACTTTTGCCTTTAAAATCTTTTTGAATATTGAAACCTGGACGGAAGTTTGTACTCGACCTTTTACTGTCAATTAGGAATAATCCAAAAAATACAAATCATCAATCCTTCAAGTCTAATGAGAATGTTTCCGATTTTGAAAAGATGCAACTGGAAAAAACTAAAGTTTATGTGAATATAACAATCAAAACATGAACAGTAGACTGAATACAAATAAAGTTTTCAATCAGTTCATGTTGTTCTAACAATTCTTCATTATTATTAGATTCTCAACTGGCCACATCTTGCTATTTATTGATTCACACATGTTCATCGCACCGTGACAGAGGTTGAACATGTGTAGATTCATATTTTACAGCAATTTATTCTGCTGAGTTCAGAAACTCCAGGCATAGATTAAAATGATCCACCTGGATTATAGAAAGGTGGGGTGTGGACAGAAAGCTCAGTTTTTACATGTTTAGCTGGTTAAGGATGTCTTCTCTAATTTTTTAATGATCTGATGGTCATACAATTTCTGGTAACTTTTACACAATATTTTACTTCTTTAGGTTTGAGGTTTTCCTTAAATAGAATTCATTTCTTTTCCAATTAAAATGTTTGAAACATCAACATTTTGCTTCCACACAAATATTTCCTTATTTGGAAGTTCTACTCTAACAAATTAGAAATAAAATCTCATTCCAAGGAAACAACACATCCAGCAGGCGAATCAAAGAAACTGACAAGTTTATTTTCTTTTTTCTCAGTTTTCATTTTGTTTATTCAATGTTAGAAATAAATCTTTGTATTTTAACTTATTGACAGTCATTCTCATCTGGGCAGTTGAAGAAAAAATTGAAGGAAATAAAAATTGCCTTAATTTTTTTTTTAAACGTTTACAAAAAAAAAAAAAAAAAAAAAAAAAATGAACATTTATAGAATGAATACATTTTAATTTCTTACCTTTTTTGCTGGCGATTAAAAAATTAAAAAAAAAAAAAAATTATTCAACAAAGCATATAACCACTGCAAGGCAAAGAGCTACTGTGAATAGGGGTCAAATTTATAGGGACATCCTAAGTGAAGAGTTGTACAGCAAGATATTCGTTCACTTTACATTTATATGACTGCATGTTGGTGCAGTCAGGGAAACAAGAATAAAGGAGTGAATTCCAAAGATAAGCAGTCTGACGAAAGCTAATTGAAATTTAAAGTTGAGTCAGCAAATTTTTTGCAGGAGTTGTAATTTTTTTTTTTAGGCCTGAAATTGAAGATAATCGCATTATATATATATATATATATATATATATATATATATACATACATTTCAATTCAAACAAAATGCTCCGTTCTTAATAATGGGCACACATTTATCGCAATGTGAACCCCTTCGTGATACATTTGAAAATCATACACACACACATACGCACACACCACACTAGTTGATTGCATCCCAATGACTAAGGCAAAGAATTAGTCCACAATCAATATTTATTTTGGCAAAATGCCTATCATTTTTTCTTTACCACCTTATGCACGTTTCGCAACCCATAATGAAAACTATCTTTGGTTTATTTGGCTGCTCTTCAGAAACGAACAAATACAAAAAAAGAAAAGATTATTCCAATAAAAGATAAAAAGATAGATTATTAAAATGGGAAGAATGTCAAGTCAAAAACATGAAAAACTCAATTGAAAGATGACAATTAGAGCCCCTCTCCTATTGGAAAATTTACAAGCCGTCATTTATATATATATATATATATATATATTAGTGTGTATTAAGGCAATATTCTGGCATTTGAAGTAAACATTAGAATTCCTTTGCTTATATCTTTTGGATTTTCCTAATAATCATTTAAGTTTCCAAATCAAAAAAATTATTAAATGTTTTATATTTGCTGAAAGGAAATTCCTAAGACATATTGGAACTTGGTAAACAAAGATGATGCTCCAAAATAATTTAGGGGAGAGTTTAAAAACAAACCTAGCTGCATAACTTTTCATCACATGCCTGAAGCTGATGCAACTGCTTTGAAACATTAACATAGAAATATTCTAAAAAAGGAGAAATTGATGAGCCGACAAAGCAATTGTGATCAGAACTTATCGTACAAATCAGAGACAAATTAGTGGAAAATTCTCTTAAACTGTATTTAACCAACAACTACATTTTCCAACTTTCAATAAAACTTGAAGACAAATTTCTTTTGTCCAAAGATTACATATTGCTTCCATCATTTTTTAAAAAAAGTATTAAAGTTTACAAACGAAATACATATTATCAGCTGATAAAACATACAATTTATTTTTTTAATTTTCTGCTGCCAACACATCAGCCATGTCTATATTTCTCATGAATAAAAAAATGTGCCAAATTTAAAACATTGCATATTTTTTAATGGTATACAGGATAACTAAACTAAACGCATACCAGATAATAAATTTCTTTTGGCCTCAAAATCTGAACTGGATAGTATCAAATTTTTTTTTTCTTTTTCTTTTCTCATATTTACCAGAACTCTTTATCAGAACAACTTATTTATTTAGAAAAAAAAAATACACAGAACAGAAGCAAACATTATATATATAAGAAATAAATAATGATAAAAAATAAAATTCATCATAAAAGCAAATAAAAAAACAAAATGAAATAGATAAAAAATATATGAATGAAATAAAGAATAAAACATAATAAAAATGAAATAAAATTAGAATATTAAATTTAAAAAACGAAAATAAAACAATATTAAATGTTGATAAAAATAAAATACAAATAAAACACCTCAGATTAATTCAATTTTGTTCACAACTCAAAATCATAAAAGTTACAATCTAAAAAGAAATGTTGATTTTGTTTTCCTGGCATCATAAAAATTTGCTCTACTTCATCCACAGCCAGCTTTCCATTTGCCAATATGCTGTTTAATACACGGTTATTACTATATTTTGACATTAAACACGGAATTCCAAACAAAAAATCTTCAGCTTATATAACGAGCAGATAAAATACATAATATTTTATAAAATGAAATGCCATGGAGACAGGATATGAAAAAAAGACAAGAAAAAAATTAAACACAGAAATAAATAAAAAATGAGAGCTTTACCGGTTTCATTCAGTTCAACAAAGAATTTTCTGAAAATGTTCATTAGCCTGAATAAGATCAGTAAAGCTGTCATTTAAAACATTACATATTAATCATATGTGTTTTTAAGAGTAAGCTTTGAAAATTTAACCTCAGTATATAAAAATATGAGGTGTATTAATAGGACAATCGTTGTCAATCTTTCAGAAGATGACAGTTTCACTTACAGACATAAAATCTATTTTATAATAAGATTATATCTGTTATAAAATGTCATAATAAACTATGTAGGGATTGCTGTTATTAGTATGAAGATGATCTTTCTGAATATAATCCTTTCTTGGCATGGAGAGCGAGAGAAAGATAAAGATAGAGAAACCTAAGATTAATTATAATCTAAAATGCAAAAATTGTTGCATTGTTCCATTCTTCAGTTGGTATAACAAAAATTCTGCACACTTTATATCCTTATGACTAAATTTTATGTTGATATAAAATACTTAGCATAGTCTTGGCAAAAAGAACACCCTTTTCTTCATTTGTGGCCATTTTGAACAATTTTTTCACACACACAAATAATGTACCATATAATATTTACTATTGAGGATTTTTCCTTTCTCAAAATAATTGATGAACAAAATATCTTGCACATCATAAAATAAGCCTCCTATTGTTTGCGTCTTTTCTCATTTTGGATTGCTTTCACCTGAATGCCAATTTGACTCCAGAGTGAAGTGGATTCACGTTTAACTAATATTGTTGGTTATTGTTAAAAATGCCTCTGAACTTTAAACTAATACCAAGTTAAATATCAATCATTTTAGATAATAAAATCTAAATGATATACATTGAAAGATATTCTAATTAAATAAGGACTTTTATCTTTTTTTTTTTTTTTTTTTAACAAAATAGGAGCACTTAAAGAATATTTTTTTATAATCTTCAAAAATACAGAAATTAAGGCATAATAATGTTGTAATTTCTCTATAAATTTTAAAATAAAATTAAATTTTGAGCTTCCATAGAAATTCTATGAGTCACCTTGTTTATTTTGAGGGAACAAAGGTCGGTTTCGGTTATTAAACTCACTTTTTGGGGAATAATTAAGCAATGTTTTTTTTTTTTAATTCGGCATCGTAAGACTTTACTAATTAACTTTGAAATACTTCAAGAAAACTAATATTTATTCTTCAAGGAATTTTTACAATTTATCTAACTTTCAAATTCAGTGAATTTTCGAGTTTCTGTAGCCACTGTGAAAACATATCATTACAATTTTTTTTCATGTGTAAAAATATATTTTTTCCTTTAAAAGATTGACTTTAAGCTTTAATCTTTCAAACACAATCCAAAAGTAATCAAAAACTTATAAGCCGGGTTTCATAATGATGGGCCTATCAGTTTTCACTATTAGATTGCACATACCTAATATACACTCATCCGTTAGCACTAGTTAACGGATGGCAAAGTTATTGAACATAATTTTGTTTGTAGATTCAAATTCATAGTTAATGGAGGTAAATGTTTTTCCTTTTTACATAGGCATCACCACATTATCAAGGCCAAGAGGCCACTCAAGGATAAGGGTTAAAGAGTGTACAGTAGAAATTGGACAATAGAGTAATCATTAGTAATGAAAATTTGGTAAATTTGATAACTTATATGGAACGGCTCATCAAGAACTTATTTACGTTAGACTTGAACACAACCATATTGTAGTCAGCCGGAAAGCAGGAAAACGGAAGACAATTCCACAGGCGTGCAGTTCTAAGAAAGAAGCTTTGTTCATGGAATCTACGTTTAGGTTTAGGCACAGATAAAGAGTGGGGGGAATTATTGATAGTGTTTACAGCTAGACGAGTGTTTCTTGTGAAAGTTTGGCGAGGGGGGACCATAGATTGAAGCTCAGTCGAACACTTTCCATGAAAATAACGATACATCAGAGACAAACTCGCAACATCTCTTCTGTGAGATAGAGGTTGCAAGGAGGAGAAAAGGACATCTCCTACGAGGCTACGAAGTCTATTTTGAACTTTATCAAGGCAGGACAAGTCCTTTCTAGCAGCTCCTGCCCAGATTTGGCAACAGTATTCCATCCTTGGACGTACCTGGCTCTTATATAGATAGAGAATAGCATCAGCAGTGAGATATTTACCGGATCGATAGAAAGATCCCACCATTTTTCCAGCTGCCTTGGCAACAGATTTGATGTACGTGTTCCATTTAAGATCAGGAGTAAAGGTCAAGCCCAGAAGCTTGTCAAAACTTGAGGCCTCCTGAAGACGAGAGCCATTCATTTCAATTCATGCCAGATGTGGATTAGAATGTTGATGATGTAAAGAGAGAAGCTTGGTTTTAGATGCATTAAAAGTAACCAGCCACTCCTTTCCCCATTGTACTACGTGCTCAAGATCAGAGGAAAGAGAATTGGAGAGAACTTGGTCGTTCCTAATTTATATTGAGTTGTTCTATTACTTATCTAAAACATACCAACATGTACACTGTATATCATTTAAATGAGTTGATGTATAATGCCGATGATGTCCATATTACCATACTTTACTGAGAGCTCAACAAGGCATGCATGAGGATTACTGGCAACCTGAAATTGACCAACCTGTCTTTCTATAGAATGTCCAGAATCACTACCGCAGATCTGTCGAAGCGAACACCAGTATCTTTCCGTCTGTGTTGGTAGAATTAATCAGAAACACAACAACAACAAGGCTCTTCCGGCACCAAAAGACGACCTCTCAGCAGGCTCTGAAATCTTCCGGTAAGAGTGAGTAACACTCAACTGGGCCCAAGTGAAGGTTGTCAAAACATGGAACAACCTGTACAAGTCGGGTTATGTACAGCATGTTCGGGGTTTCTGCAGCGCTGACATGCACACATTTTCACAGACTGCCCTCTAAGCTAGGCATGCTCAGTGCTCAGATGTGAACTTGACGGATGCTTCGGACACTGTGTGATGATGGATTTTGCGGTGGAGTAGAATGCTATGATACTTTAAGGAACTAAAAATGGTAAAAGTTTGTGTTACATATTTAAATTAAGAGGAAATGAGAGAATTTGGTGCATAAAATTACAAAAGATTGACCACCCCTGGACTAATTGAAAAATATAAGTATATAATCAGGTGCAATACAATTTATGATAATGTTTGGATTATATGGAACCTACACAGATTTTGCATTTTTACACTAATACAAACTAAGAAATGTATTGCAATCAAAACATTTAAATTTTGCACACAAGAACCTAAAAGATTAAATGTACTAAGTTGTGTGAGAATTTTCTTGGAATTTTATCTTGAATTTTATCGGATTATGAAAAAAAAAAAAAAAAAAAAAAAAAAAAAGAAAAAATGCAAAGCCAAAAGTTAGTCTTTAAGTTTAACTTTGGTGCTGTGAAACTTACCTAAATCTGCCTATGCGTCTAAGATGAGAGAACATCTCACCTCCTGTGACAAACTCTAGAACCATGTAAAGATTCGAATTATCCTGGAAAGAACAAAAAACGTTCAAGAATCAATGTTTGAAAAATACAATGAAAGATTTTTATTTAGAGTTTTAAAAAGTAAACTTGTAGTGGAAAAAGAGGGTAATCCATTAAAAAAAAAAATCATTTGTTATTCTAATTAAATACATTTTGAAAATTTTTAATAAATCAGTTGCTAAATGAGGAACATTCTTTATAATGTACCTATTTACTTGCCTCTGAATGAGGGTATAGTAAAATACAAAGTCGATTTTTAATGTGGGGACAATCCAGCTCCCAAAAAGTGGCACTCTGGATAGGAACAAAAATAAAAATTGCCTCAGTCATGAAGGATTTCTCCTCCACTGATCAAAAACAGAAAAGGCACAGTGTAGCATCAGAACGGATACTACATTGTCATCTTGGCCCTAAGGACAATGTAGTCAAATTGAATCTTACATGAAAACCCGATTATTAACACAACACAAATATAGTGTAACTAGATCTCCCGACCTGGTGTTGCCCGGTAGTGTATTTACTTGCAATTTGTTTTCCTCTTTTCTTAATTATAATTTTTTGTTTCCAAAAAACAATATTTTTTTAGTTTTAATCCTCAAAATTAACTATATGGACGAATACAGAGTTACATATTAAATCTAATTGCATTTTATTCTTAACATGCTGCAATGATTGACAAGAAAAATTAACGACCAGAATTAAATGAACAGTTTTTATAAGCGGAAAACTATCAATAACAAAGAAATGAAACTAGATGAAATGTATTAGATGTAATTAAAAACAAGAATATTTTGTAATAAATTATTGTGATGTATTGTTTAACTTAAGCCATTCAATATTTTGAATGACTATGGTATGCTGAACCAATATCAGGTACAACAGAGTCACTGACTAATGTTCACCATGTTTAATAACAAAGGATAAAATGTTTTGTTGATTTTTTTTTTAATGATTCAGACATTTTCATTTTGTCTTGGTGTGGTATTCACCCAGCTTGAAATGTCTTTCTCCTTTGCCTGCATCATGTATCTGATCATAATAGTCCACACATGGCAGTCCTGTGCAAACTAAGATGGTAAGTCAATCTCTATTCTATCAACAAAGACCAACAATTTGCACAGGTCTTGCAGTTTTTTAGTTCAACATGTTTGCAGCAATTTGTGAAACCAAGAGGAGAATTCTTCTAATCAATTTTCCTGCTTTATGACGAGCTGCACAAATGATGCCGCTGCCACAGCACAGAGAAGAGTTATTGTAGATTCAGTTGTCAACGCAGGCAAGTTACAGACATGAAATCCATACAATAGGAGTGTAAAATGCTATAGAGAGAGCCGTTGTCAAATCCTTCAGTTTTTGCTGGTTGGCAGCCCTCATAGGCTAGGTTGCATAGCCATAGAGGATAATCCATCCCAGGTAGATATGATCTTTAGCAGCAACAAGATTTCTGTCCCACAGGCATCAGTGCAGATTAGATTTTGCCTAAGTCAGTCAATAAAGACATGTACAAGTTTTAACTATGCATTAAAAAGTCATTTAAAGTGTTACTTATCTTTAATTTAAAGAACCATATCATGAACATTAGATGTTAAAAAAAAAAAAAATTTAATACATTATTTGGATTCTTCCGACTACTGCTCTCATCTTGAGCATTATTTTCACGTTCTGGTTGATGTAACTTCTGACTCATGTGTATCTGTCGAACTTGTGAATTTGCATGGAATTTCAAACGGAACCATTTATTTAATCCATGGCGGTAGCAAGCTCTTGCCGAACATACATGAAAAACACTTGTTTAGCTGAAAACACTATCAATTTCCCCCAATCTTTATTTGTGCCTAAACCAAAACATAGATTCTATGAACAAAGCTTCTTTCTTAGAACTGCACACCTGTGGAAATCTCTTCCGTTTACCTGCTTTCATGCTGACTACAATATGGCAGCCTTCAAGTCCAATGTAAACAAGTTCTTGATGAGCCATTCCCCTTAAGTAATCCTATTTATCAAATTTACACTTCTAATATTATCCTTTTGACTACTGTACACTCTTTTAACCTTATCCTCGATTGGCCTATGGGCCTTGATAAGTGGTGATTCCTTTGTAAAAAAAAAAAAAGGCTAATAGTAATAGTTCCAGTAATTCGCAATTGTATTTTGAGTGTCACCTGCACTGAGGATTGAACCTTCAATCTCCTCCAGCAAAGTGTCACTTACAACTGAATTTACCAAGTACTTTATCCACTACGCCATGGGTCTTTGCTTTAATAAATTTTACATTGAAAATTTACATTGTGAAAATAACACTGAAGATGAGAACTGTAGTTCAAAGAATCCAAATATGAATAATCAATCCTCATCTCAAAACTTCAGAAACAATTTTTTTTTTTTTAAAAGACTTTGAAAGGGTTAATGAGCTTAACAACAAAGTCTGTTATTGGGATCCATTTTTATGACAGTAAAAGAAATTCAGACAAAGCACAGAGAGACATATGAAACCAATAAAAAAAAAACAACAATAAAAAACAAAAAAAAAACAATATAGTGATAAGGGTGGGGAAATGGTGGTCGGCAGGTTCCATTTCCTGGCTGTTGCATCATCAATTGGACATTCAGTGAGAACACCATTCATTTCTGTTTTTCAAAAGAGGTCATCACTCTCTCTTTACTTACTGTGATGATATAAAGAGACCCTGTGTGTCGTAGTCGTCAGGTCTGACTTTCAAGGACATGTAGGATGTCATCAGCCACCAGTGTCTCTAATCGGATCAGCAAGAAGATCCAATTAATCGGTTCAAATAACAAACAGAAAACATTTGCACACTCAAGTCGAATTTCAATGGTGATATCCCAGCAGCAAGTCGAATTATGCAAGTGATAAGTCTATGATATGTTAAACTTCGTATCCCTGAAAATTTAAACTGCATTTTTAATTTATTATTATTTATTTTATTTAAAAGTAAATGGATAAATTTTTGTTTCAGCCAAAGTTTTGTCAATGAAAATATGTCAGTGCTGAACCAATCTTCAGTAAAAAAATAAATAAATAAAAAATAAACGATTTATACAAGAAGAGAAACCAATTTTTACCTTGTAATGATATTCTAGGCTCACAAGAAATGGAAAAGAAACTGCTTGTAAAATTCTTTTTTCATTTAATGTATGTTCCACTTGTTTTAGTTTGACCACCTGGAAAATTGTAAAAAGAAAAACCAGTTTTAATAAAAAGTAAAGAAACATGGGATTTAGATTGAGGGAGATATTCCGTAGAGAAAATTATTTTGAAGTAAGAAAATTCTTAAAAGATAATATTGATATCTCCTTTTCTTAATGCATGAGGTCCAGATCACATGACTATCAGCTGATGAACAATTAGTCGATTAAGCCATGTCAATATCATTGATATAAATAATACCACTCATAAACCCACTTTGTCTTATCTACCTTTCAGGGCTGACTATTGAAAAGGCAACATGTTTACCAACATTTTCCCTTCTCCCTCCTTTCGAGTTCAGTCATCAACCTAATAGGCCCTGCACTATCAATCAAACTCCAACCTTTGTCTTATTGCTGAAATGTTGCATCCCTGGGACTATTTTACAAATACTTTAATGGAAAGTGTTCCAACGAACTCCAAGCACTTGTACCCCTAAATGTAAATACCCTCCTCCTCCCCGCCAGACTAACCTGACAAGCAATAAAATCTCACTCTTACAAGGTTGAGATCCCTAGATGCCAAAAAGCATTTTATAATAGTTTCTTCTCTCAAACTTTGTGATTCCCTTAAATCCCTACTTCCCTGATTGTACTGACATGCAGAAATTCAAGTGTAAGATTAACAGACATCTTGCTGCTCAACTCCCTACATAGCATCACTGTCTAATTAGTCCCAAATAGTAGCCTCTTATATCAAAGTGGCACAGTAACTTTGTTTGGGATGGAAAAAAAAAAGGGTGGGTGGGGGGAAACATTGGTTTGTCTGCTCTTCCTGTTCTTGTCTAGAATAATTCTTGGACATGCAATCGTGTCTTCGCCACCAGACGACATCTGTTGCGATGCTTTTCAGCTATTCACACAAGCAGTTGTTACCACAGTCAAACCAATTTTGTTTCTATGTTGCCCCTGCACAAGTACACCATTTCAACGCATTAAGAATTTGACATTTGTTTATATATTATTTATGATCGTAAATAAATCCACATTTTTATATACACGGGTTTAGTTTTTATTTTCTAGGTGTCGTGTAAAGCCTATTTAGAGAACAATCCATGATTTATTGTAATTTGTAGCTGATAAACAAGTTGGTTGTTGGGTTTTGCCCCAGGTCAATCGTTGTTGCGTCATTTTATGTTGAACCTGCATGTCTTTGTATATTCATTTGTTTTGAAGGCATCAATTGCGTAAGTAATGTCGTTAAACGATAGATACGGCTCTGGCACTTCAGGGCAGAATGTACCTGAGAGTAATGCTAACTAAGGATGATTCCACAATAAAAAAAAAGTTCCTAAATTAGGGCACCGTCCTTCAAATATAGTTGAAGGCCAAATACTGAACCACAGGGAAAAAGCAGATGTCACAGAAGAGTTTTTCTTTTTTTGAACTGAATGTTTTCACAATTTTTTTTTTCCACTGATCAATAAGAATTTGATCAGTCTAAATGATGCTCTTACAATTGCAGGAATGAATTATTGGACAGGTTCTACAGGTTGAGCAGAAAATAGTCACCCCCACCTCTGCCTAATTTTCAACAACAAAAAAGACAGGTTTTATATGGAAGTAGCAGCTTGTATAAACTTCTTTGCTCTATTTAAATGCCAACTGAACACATCAATCATTATCTATTTATAAAAGTGAGAATGTGTGTGTGTGTGTGTGTGTGTGTGTGTGTGTGTGTGTGTGTGAGAACACTTTTCAGCACATACTCAATGAATTTTTCATCTACAGACTTGAAATTTGGTACATAGGATATTCAGACACGTGGAAAATTTTAATTGGTTTTCATCCGGAAAAAAGAGCTGCTAAGGGGTCAAAATTGCAAAATTGGTACTTAAGGGTTGTAGAATTTTGATCTATTTGTCAACTGTTTCATGACTGCGCATGCATGAATCGTTCACATTATGTTAAGAATAAGTATGTTTGAAAACATTTTTTAAAAATCGTGTCAATGTGGCCTAATGGTTATCATATTTGATTCACTGTCTTTAGGTTTTTCTTTCGATCTCAGCTGGAGTATTTTTTTCTTACAAAAAAATGAACAGTTTAGAAAAAACATAATTGCATGCACACGTCTCAGTTTCTTTCCATTTATTTTTTTTACAGAATTTAATGTTACATTTAATACCAAGCAATGCCGAGCACATCTAGTACATCTATATAATAAAGTCAGTCAAATTCTTAAGTTGTCATTGAAAAGTTCTTTCCAACAAAATCAATATTTCATTCTGAATAGCCCGTTTTCATTGTGGATCATGCCAGCATCTTCACGACAAACTGTTATTCAATTTAATTTCTTTCAGAAAATACTTGATCCAGTTAGAAAGATTTGGAAAATGGACACATTTGTCAATAATGACTGAAATATTAGGTTGGTGCAAAAACAATATCGTTTTCGCACATGTTACTTTCATATATGATTTCTGAATTAACTCATTGATATATATACATAGCCATGTTATATATCATTTTGAAGCGTGTTTTTCACACTATTGGATCATGTTATTCGTTACCGTTCTCAATCATTCATTTTTTTTTTTCAGGTTTTTCGACAGCATGGACAAAATTCAAATCTGCAGGATTTTCTTGTTTCTGTTCAAATTGGGCCAAAAAGCTGCCGAGACAAAAGCTTGTGATACTAATGATGCATTTGGCCCAAGAACCACTAATGAACATGTGACAAAACAGCGGTAAAAGAAATTTTGTAATGGTGACGAGAGCTTCAAAAGATGAAGATGGTCACGGCCAGCCAACTGCAGTTGATAATGAACATTTGAAAGTCTTAATTGAAGTTGATCCTCACAAAACCACACGAGAAATTGCTGTTGAATTCGAGATCGACCAGTTGACAGTCGTTCGGCATTTAAAGCAAAGAGGAAAATGAAAAAAGTTGGATAAATGGGTGCCGCAAAAAAAAAAATCATCATTTTGAAGTGTCTTCTAGGCTCCTTCTGTGCAACAAAAACGACCTATTTCTCAAGCGGATTGTGACATGTGATGAGAAGTGAATCCTCTACGACAACCAGCGACAGTGGTTGGATGCTGGAGAAGCTCCACAACATTTCCCGAAACTGAAATTTCACAAAAAAAAAAAAAAAAAAAAAAAAAAGGTTATGGTGACTGTTTGGTGGTCTACGGCTGGTCTCATCCATTACAGCCTCTTGAATCCAGGCAAAACAATTATGGCGGAGACATACTGCCGACAAATTGATGAAATGCACCAGAAGCTCCTATGTGATTGATCAATATGAAGAGACCAATTCTCCTCTATAACAACACTAGCATGCATGTTGCTTAACTGACCCTGCAGAAGCTGAACGAATTGGGCTACGAGACTCTGCCCCATCCGTCATATTCACCAGACCTCTTGCCCACTGATTACCACTTTTTCAAGCATCTTGACAACTTTCTGCACAAAATGTTTCAAAAGTAGCGATGATACTGAAATCAACCTTCAATGACTTCATCGTTTCCAGAATTCTGGATTTCTATGCTAATGGGATAAATAAACTTATTTCTTGTTGTCAAAAATATGTTGATTCTAATGGTTCTTATTTCGATTAATAAAGTTTATTAGGAAAGGAGTTATGATCTTTTAAAGTTGAATGTAAAAAACAAATGAGGACATTATTTTTGCACCGACCTAATAGCAGCATTGGTTTATGACATTAATTCTACATTGCTTTATTTCAGCTTTCAAATAAACAATTACATATTTCAAATAAACAATTACATATTTCAAATAAACAATTACAAAGGTTTAAAATAAATACTAAACTTTCTTTCAATTATTTATAAGCATGAAATATTCTATAATCTTTCAAAACATGAACAGGATTTGGAAGCATTTAAACTATCAAATAAAAAGTTGTTTAAACTGATTTTAAAATTCTTAGCAAATTTTTAATTAAAAGATTAAAAGTTTTCAAAACGCTACATCCAATAATTTTATAAAGATTAAAACAAAATTACAGCTTCATAAAAATTGAAATGATTTTGTAATTTCTGTTTACTAATAAAATGAATGGCAACTGCAATGGTCACCAACTGTGAACTGTGCAAAATTTTGATAGCCAACCAGACTTGTGACATCATTTTATAACCATTTCTCTTCATGGACATAGACATCCGTTTTATAGATTTCTTTATATATAAGGGAATTCCTTAATTAAAAAAGAGTTACTTCCCTTTATTTAGTACACAAAAAAAAACAAAACAAAAAAAACAAAAAAAAAACAAAAAAAAAAAACAGACCACGATCCTCAACGAAATGTGCACCAGTTTAGGATCAAAGAATGAATAATTTTTTTTAAATTTTAGATATTCTGGGCAATGTCAATCAATAATATACCAACTTTATAGGTCTTTGTTTTGTAGTTTTAGCTGGACATACATAAGTAACTTCATTACCTATTAAAGGCAACAAAGTAATGTATTTTTATTAATAAAAAGCTTTCTTCTTATTATTATTATGTAAATGTATTTAGCCTTTTTTTCTAAATTCATATTAGTGGTCCACAAAACTCAAAATTATACATTAAGTGGTCCATGACGTTCAAATGGTTGGCGACCGCTTGTTTATAGATTTTCTTTTGTTTTCTTGTGAAATTTTTTATATAAAAGCGAAAAATGTACTATTTTTTATTGTTCTCATAAAACTTGTGAATTCAGTAAAGAAGAAGAAATTTTCAAGAAATCTTTTTCACAATAAAAGTGCGTTTATGAAAAAGGCAAAATAAAAGTTTTTAAAAGTTGTGGATAAAAAAGTGACAGATTTCACATTTCTGTTGGATTAATTCTGCTTTTCTAAATAAAGTTTCCAAATGTTATTGCTTAAAAAGCAGAAGAACAAAATAAACATTTGTGAACACACATCAGAAAAAAACATTTTTGAGTTATTTAATACTGAATCAAGATTCATTGTAGAATATTCATATTTTACTAGTGGGGCCTGTAGAAATTCGACAGTGGCATCTTTAATATGTAGTATATTGCTTTAATATGTAGTATATTGCTTTAATATGTAGTATATTGCTGTTAGGCATTCTGTAGATGTTTAGTGTAAATGGAGACTTGGCAATATTATTGTAACCCTTTTGTTAGAACTAAAAGTATTTATCAAAGTAATTTTGTTAATGTAGTGTCAGAAATATATCTGGTTATTACGGTTTTTCTCCAATGTCCTTATAGGAGTCTGTGACATATTTCCATTGTATGGACGCTCTTCCCAGATGAAAACCATTTTTAAACAGAACAGATACTACCTTTGGATGGGAGAAGACCAAGAAGGTATATTTTAGTTTCATGTACGGCTCAAAAGCGACATTATCATTTATTTTTTTTTACACATTGATTCTTGGGTGATTATTTATTGGGTGGAAGGTGGTAGCAAGCTGCAAACCTTAGTGCATCTATATACTAATTTAATGTTTGTCTTCTGTCCTCCTTTTTAATAAATAGGACCTTCCGATCGAATAATTTATAATATGGAAACCATGACACACGTACATACGTTCAAGATGCTACAGTATTAATATATAACTTGTATCGGCTATCACCTTTTAAGTTGTAAGCCATTTTAGTTTTAGAAAAGAAATGTTGTTGCAAACAAAATGGCAGCATCAATCCAGAGAAGCTTTGGATTGTGTAAAAGCTTGCAGAGGAAGATGAAGAATAGCGTTTCCGGTAGGTAGCCGAAATGAAAAGTCACGCAGAGTTTGGGTTTGTTTACCCAAATTTGACTGTTTTTTTCCCCCCAACAGATGTTGGGGAGGGGGAAAACAGCTCCCAGATTGAATAGCAACTGTCTGATATACAAGATTGATCTAAGCTGATTGCTTCTGGACATTTCCCGGTGCGATTGCCGGGAACAGTGGTGCTTAGCTTTGGATTAGTTTCACTTTTTATACGAAAAAGCTGAACGAACACAAGACGGGCTGAAATAACAATAATTTTGTAAAAATCGACATAAATAAATCTAGACGCTACACGCATTCTCAAATCCTAGATATTATTATATAGGTGGTATATAAACAGTTCTAAGTATTAGTAACCCTCCCGGAGCGTGTGCGAAAGAAGCCTTTGCGAGACGTACACGAAATGGTCACACACATTTTGCCTTTTATATATATAGAAGATGGGTAGATTTTTCTCATTCCATCAGCCATGACTAGATAGAAATGTTAATTATTTTAAAAGGTTTTACTTAGTTATTACCTTCAGTACGAATTGAACCTTCAATGAAATGTAATAAGTCTTCAGACGTACCTCTCCACTGTACTGTATATCGATACTCTATGGCTGACTGGGATAGCTTCCGTACATTCATATCTGACCTACCTCTGCATTCCATGTTTAAAAAGGATGTGTCCTCTATAGTATCAGACCTGACTGAATGGTTAATTGTAGGCATAGACCGATTCATACCATCCAAAAAATTCCAACAAAAACCTAACAGCCAGCCATGGTTCTCCTCTGAATGTGCTGCTGCGATCGTGCACAGAAATCACTTTTTCCATAGCTACCAGCATAATAGATGTACTGAGACTAAAGCTGCTTTCAGGACTGCCAGCAACCACTGTAAAAGAGTAATAAAACATGCAAGAGCTATATGCTCAGTTCGTTAAATCCAAAGTAGCTGAGCAGCGGCTTGGTTCCCACCAGTTTTGGCAAATAGCAAACAGGATCTTGAACAGAAGTGTGCGTTCTCATCAATGGACCTGAGGTCATCTTGTCAGCATCAGACAAGGCCAGACTATTTGCCAAGAAATTTGCAGCTAATTCTACCCTATGCGACAATGGCCATCAACTCCCTGTATTTCCTCCTATAACAGACAATACGCTATGCAACATACAAATATCTGTGCGTGAGGTTGCCAAGCTAATCAAGAACCTTGATTCCAGTAAAGCAACTGACGGCATTCCAGTTATAGTTCTGAAAAAGCTCTAACCAGAAGTTGCCGCTATACTTACAAAACTGTTTAAGCGTTGCCTTAAGGAGAAGTGCTTTCCAACACCCTAGAAAACCTCATCAGTATGCCCTGTATTTAAGTATTCAGGTGAAAAGTCATCTCCCTCTCAGTACAGACCAATAAGTCTACTGTGTATCAGAGTAAGTTGTTGGAATCCATATTAAATAAAGAAGTAGTCAACCACCTCAACAGAAACAACCTTCTTAGTGACATGCAATATGGTTTCTGCTCTGCAAGATCTACAGCAGATGTGCTAATGGTTATATCAGATAGGATTAGTGAATCTCTTGACAAAGGTTTCCTTTCCAGGGCAATTGCTCTTGACATATCAAAGGCCTTCGATAAGGTATGGCATAAGGGCCTACTTCACAAGATTTCCAGCTATGGTATTACTGAAATGTTTTCTCAATCATTAAATCATTTCTCTCTGATAGGTTCATAAGAGTAGTGGTTGATGGGCAGAAATCAGAGGCCCACAGTATTAATGCTGGAGTCCCTCAGGGGTCAATCCTGGGCTCAACTCTCTTCCTGATCTACATCAATGATCTCCCAAAACACATACTTAAATCATTCGTTGACATTTATGCTGATGACATGACCATCTATGGCAACACATCAAAGGCCGTAAATGACAAAGTTTTCTTTAATTCTCTCTCCTCTGATCTTGAGCACGTGGTACAATGGGTGAAGAGGTGGCTGGTCATTTTTAATGCATCCAAAACCAAGCTTCTATCTTTACATCATCAACGCTCTGATCCCCATCTGGCATCAATTGAAATCGATGGCTCTCATCTTGGGGAGGCTCCATGTTCTGACAAGCTTCTGGGTTTGACCTTTACTCCCAATCTGAAATGGAACACGTACATCAAATCTGTTGCCAGGGACGCTGGGAAAATGGTGGGATCCTTCTACTGCTCCAGAAGATATCTCACTACTGATGCAATTCTCTATCTTTTTAAAGCCAAGTACGTCCAAGGATGGAGTACTGCTGCTACATCTGGACAGGAGCTGCTAAAAACAGCCTATCCTACCTTGACAGAGTACAAAATAGACTTTGTAGCTTAGTGGGGGATGCCCTTTTCTCTTCCCTGCAGCCTCTCTCCCACAGAAGAGACATTGTGAGCCTGTCTTTGTTTTATTGTTATTTCCATGGCAAGTGCTCGTCTGAGCTCCAATCTCTCATCCCCCCTTGCCAATCTTTCATGAGAAACACCCGTCTGGCTGAAACTACTGTCAACAATTTTCCCCACTCTTTATCTGTGCCTAAATCCAAACGTAGATTTCATGAGCAAAGCTTCTTTCTCAGAAGTGCACGATTGTGGAACTCTCTTCCGTTCGCCTGTTTCCCACCTGACTACAACTTGGATGTCTTCAAATCCAACAAATTCCTGACAAACCGCCCCCTTAAGTAAGACACTATAAAATCTCCAATACTAATGATTACTACAATATTATCTCATTGATTACTGTACACACAATAACCGTTATCCCTGAGTGGCCTCCGGGCCTTGATAAGTGGCGACCCCCATGTAAAAAAAAAAAACCCTCCAAAAGATTGTTACTTAGAACTGATTATTAACCAACATCTTTAATCATTACAGCACATGGTACAATAATAACTAAAACTTACAAAAATTCTTAATACTTCTACCTGATCATGGCTGATGGAATGAGAACAATCTACCCAATGGAATAAATAAAGGGTTCAGTTCAAAATTCTATAAAGATTTCTCGAATTAGACAAAGATTCCCAAATTCCAAAGACGTTGTCTAGTGTTACCTCTTGGAGTTTGGCACACTCACAACATCCTAAATACCAAAACCAGATAAAGAAAAGGAAGAACTTACATTATCCCCTCCCTTCCTACTCAGGAGAGAGTGAAAACAAGAGAAAGAGAGGGCCATTTCTCTAAACAAAATTATATCTGACATTACCCAACAAGTGAAGAATTTGTTTATTCCAATGAAATGATCCGCTCCTCCTCCGCCCCCAATCAGAATAAAGGGGCATTTTTCAATCATTTATGAACTCCTTCATTTGTACTTATGTAAACGGAAGGCAGGATTCTCTAAAGGGGAGGAGGTGGAAGAGACGTGCCTGCTTTCAATTGCATAGAGCGTACAAGTCTTTTACAGAGAGAAAAATTCAATGAAAAAAAGAAGCATTCACTCTCCAAATTTGCTAATTCATGCATTGTATCTCCGGTGACTGGTTGAAGAGGGGGAGGGGTGGATGAAGCAGGAGACAATAATCTAAAGTGGGGGCGTCTCATGGTCCACTGTGAAGAAAGAAACGGTTGTTGTTGTTGTTGTTGTTCCAGATATATCCATAGTCTCTTCTCTCGGTTTTTACAGGTGCAGATGTCCTTGACATCATGAACAAAATGGGAGGGTGGAGAAGAGACACTATGCAATTATCAAGACAAACAAGTCAAATGACCTGATATGAGAGAGGGGAGATGAGTCAAGCGGTCCTAATTGATATGGCCCTTCTCTGTTGGACAATGATAATAATAATGATAAAGTCGTCGAATGACTGGGGAGGTTGTGAAGACAAAAAAAAAGAGCACAAATATCTGAACGGACTTTTAAATTAAAATGAAAACCGAAAACAAAATGGATGGGAAGAACAAAATAGTATCCGTAGTGTCGGTCAATTATTCTAAAAAGACATGAAGGGAGTAAGGAAGGGGGGAAGGGTCATTTCCTTTTCTTATGCTCCAAGTCCAATTAGTGCGTAATAAATTGAATATATATATATACATTATACATACAGGCATTCTCATGTATCTCATCTGCTAAATATATAAATGTTGACCAAACATATGAAATGGTTGAGGTTGAGTCAGCAACCATAAAATAGTAATTAAGCTCTGTTAAGTTGAGCACTTTACAGGGAAATTAAAATTGAAGATTCAAATGTAGTTACATTACAAAATTATTTCCCTTTAAGAGATTTGAACGCCGTCTCCATTTCATTAATTGTGTTTGAAAAAATAGATACAACATTTACTCCATCCACATTTGAAAAAGTGATAGTTATGAAGATCTAAAAAGCCAGGGCTCAAAATACTTGGATTCGGAGGTTCAAATCGCCTCATAACAGTATAGTTACGTCATCCATACTGGCAATATGCAACATTCTAACTTTCAGTCATAGAATGATCTCTGACTGTTTACTATGTTATGCCCACATTTTGGCATTTATTTAGTTAATAATTTAATTTCTCTTAATTCTAGTGAAAATTGCCATTGGCCCAAAGGTAACATTCTAGCCTACAGAGTCAGGGTAACTTTGTAACTGGAGGTCGAATATCCCAATGAACAGTAATTATCACTTCCTACATTGATGATTGCAAAAGTATTCAACACTAGTGTGTAGGTATTAAAATAACTATTAATATATAGTCTTAGAAGTTTCTTTAAAACTATAAAAAAAAAAAAAAAATCTGTCCTAATATTATTATGTCAGTAAGTCAATTAATCTCATGTATCGCTGAATACATGAAAATAAACAAATAGTATCAATGTTCTTAAATGGATCATCAGCTGTTTACCATGAAACACTGTTTTGGGGATTTAAATTATATATGAGAGATAGATAATATAAAATATATTTATAGCAACTAAGCTATACAGAAATGCTTGTGTTTCATTCCACCAAAGAATTTTTCAGGCCAACTGTGGAAATTTACATTTTTAACAGACATACTACTGATCTGGCTATGCTCCTACCAAGAAATGCTTTGTTACTATCAGACGGAATCTTCTGTTGAGCTTAAAATGTCTAAATTCTATACAAACTGTTTTAAAATTCAATCCTGGGCATTAAGACGGTTGTAGATCATCACAATTTCAACATATGTATCAATCATAAAAGTGCAAAAGCTTTTTTGTCAGTTGTGTAGAAGAGACATTTTAAAGCATTGATATTTATTTCGTGCATATTGTTATTACTTAAACATATCAACATGATTAATTTATAACTTTTCCTTTAAGATTATTAAAGCATCATATTTTTCTGCAATATCCTCACCCATGTTAATCCAAAAATGATCTTATTTAGTCAACAGAAAGGTGGTCATCTCCCATCATGATAATGCTCGTTCTCACAAAGCATTACTGACCAATAATCCCCAAAGAGAATTTGGGAAGGAAATCTTACCTCATCCAGCATGTTCTCCTGACCTCGCTCCCTTGAATTATCACTTATTTTAGGGATTACAAAACCATTTAAATAGTTTTAAGTCATCATGATGAGATTGAACACGTGTTGGATTCACATTTCACATTAAAACCTAAAGAATTTTACAAGTGAAGCATTTATAAACTTGTTAACAGATGGAACAAAGTTATGGAGAGCAAAGGTCGTTATGGTTATAAATCAAGATTTTTAAAAACAGTTTTTCGTTTTCAAGATGGAATTTTAGGTTGACAAAAACATTTTCATCATATTCAAGTCCAATATAAACCGGTTCTTGATGAGCAGTCCCCCTTAAGTAATCGAATTTACCAAATTTCCACTACTAATAATTACTACGATATTGTCTCTTTCACTACCATACACGCCTTAACTCTTATCCTTGAGTGGAATCCGGGCCTTGACAAGTGGTGACAACTTTGTAGAAAAAAAATCCTGATAAGATTATCAGATTAATGTGTTTATCAAGACAGTCAAGTTAACAATGGAAAAAATGCATAAAAATTTAGTAAATATTAAAATTATCGAAGGTTCCTGATATTATCGACCATAAGTATTTTTTTAAATAGAAATCGCTCCAGACAAGGCATAAAGCCATTTGATGTAAGGAGTTAAAAAAGAAAAAAAAAAATACCATTTCAAGATATTTTTTAACCAGTCATAAATGAAAGAAGAGTTATTTTATCTGGCAATAAAACAATCATCTGCATTTTTTCCTAAGTTTTTTTTAAGGTTATTTTTCGTTATTTTCCATTTCTTAGAATTAAGAATATGAATTCATCTTGTTACATTCTTCTGGAGGAGGAGGAGGGGGGCATTTCTAATGATTCTACTTTCCCCAGGTATAAGAAACCGGATGCCACAGTTACATCAACACCCCATGCATCCCAGAAATCAGCCACTTGGATTATTCACATTAAGACACACCCAAGGCATTATTCTTGCCAAGTGTTAAGTTTGTAAGTCTTAGATTATTTTGAGGTGACAGACTAGTCCTTATACTAAAAAAATATCTAATATCAAAATTAAAAATGATAAAAAGTAAAAACTAAAATTAGAAAAGGTAATATTCAGTTCAAAATTACAAAATAGGTTCTTTATTTATTCCCAGCCAGTGTAACATATTTTTACTACCTTAATATGAAATATCATCACCATATTCGGTTTGATGTTCGTTTTATATGCTGCATTTGTTAGATGGCTTTCAGAAATCGACATTTTTAGGCATAATTTAGCCGGGAAGCATAATAAAGATAAATAATTAAAAAACAAATAAACAAAACAAATGTATAATATTTTAAAACGTATTTAATGTGAAATTCAAAATCTCAAAACTAGTTAAGGAACCTCTTTAAAAAAATAAATCATTTATCTTTAAAAATTATACTAAGCTTTCTTTTCAAACATTTTCATTTTTACTTTTTTTTTTGAAAAGAAGAAATCTGCAAAAAAATTAATATCAAACAAAATTAGATTTCTTTTCAAAAGAAATTTGCTTTAACAATGATTTTGTTTTTTATTGTCATGTCATTCTCCAAGACAACATAATGAAACATGAATGAATCCATTCTTAAGACATGGGAGAGACACTCTCCTCGATTGTCTAAGGTCTCTCTGTACAAGGGTTTGTCAGAACAACCTGGCATGAGGATACTTTTCCCTAGAAGTAAACCCTGACCAAATATTCAAAATCACATTTCGTATTCACAGCCCAAATAAGATCTTTCTATGGCTAACACATATTAGCTTTTACGAGGAATGGTGCACCTTTTCCAAGTGATGTTACCTCAGGTAATAACACAAAGCTGGATCCTCCACCAGACTAGATAAATTCTTGTCCTGGATTCCAGTAAGACCCAGAGACCAAAACAAAAGACATACTACAACATATGAAAATGGGTAATTGGGGAGAGGGAAATTATGTTCTAAATTTCTTTACTCAGTGTTTTAGAGATAAAGAACTTTAATGAAACATTCGAATATCTATGTATCTCATATAGAGTTCAAGTGTTAGCCCCAGGCAGTGGGCCCCTTGATTTCTGAGAACTTTGACCGAAGTAAAATAAAACAAAAAAGATATGTCCTTTCAATTTGTACATTCAACAATGAAAATGTGATTTCAAATTTAAATGTAACAGACCAACGGACAGAGCATCTTACAAAGAAACGTAAACTTGTACAAATCAGCACGTTTAATGGTGAAAATGATATTTTTCAAATGCGAGTGTGTGATGCCAACTGACAAAGGTGCTCATAGGGATGCATTTTAAGATGGGAAAGGATTCTGATTGGTTGATAGTTATGAAGGTGAGATCTGTGGTGGCATTTACAACGATCTTTCATGGGTCATCTGGATAATGTGAATTTCACATTGTTGTAACACATACCCTTTGCGATAAACATTTCCCCGGCAGCAAAAACATTTGCAGCTTCCGTATTGTCATAAGCATTTGCACCCTTGCCAAATGAACTTGATTTCGAGGTCATGCTAACATTTAGCTAACACTTTTCATTATGATAGTAGTGATGATGATCATAGCACATCCTACTGTGCATACATTTCACTAGCACATGGGAAGAGCTGGCATTGGACAGATTGACATGGCATAACATGGTAGTGTATAGCAGAGGGTAGGAGGAGGGTAGTCTATGCTCAAGTTAAGCTGACTGCAAAAAAAAAAAAAAAAAGATGTGGATGGCTGATATTTCAGCATTTGCATTTCCAGATAAAAAAAAAAAAAATAAAAAGATACCAAAAATGTAAATGTGCCTAAATGGCAAGGGCAAAAAAACCCCCCAAAAAAAACCCATTGTCAAATACACAATTAACGTGGAGTACTACTGCCACATTCGAGGTGGTATCACTTAGAGCACTCTCATCTTGACAAAGTAGAAAATCGACTTCACAATCTTGTGGGAATGATGTCTTCTCTGCAACCCGTTTTTTCTCACAGAAAAGAGGTTACTAGTCTTTCCATACTCTATCGCTATTCCCATCGAAAATGCTGGACTGAGCTCCAATCTCTGCTTACTCCTTGTATGACATTCACAGCAAAAACTTGTTTATTTACCACAACTACAAAGAACTTTCCTTCATTTGTGTTCCTAAAATCAAACAGAATTTCAATGAACAGAGTTTCTTTCTAAGAATTTCCTATCTACTTCTCTGGGGAATACAACATGGTCATTTTCAAATTTAATGTCACATGCTCGTCATAATCAAATTGTGTTCCATTCCCTTAATTTCCAATCCTTTCATAATATTCTTCATCATGCAATTCAAAATCTTTCAATTTTAACTTTGATAAATGGTGAAATTAGAAACAAACAAAAACTTTTGTCAGAAAGTGTAGACAAATCAGAGAAACAATGGCAACCATAAAACAATCTATTTTCCTGCAGATTTTTATACTGATACAAATTCTTCCTCATTCCTTCCTAGATGCAGGAATTTCTCTGTAGGAGACGTTGCCTTTCTGATGTCTGAGAAAATTGGATGGATCCAGTTTGTTTATTTAATAATGCACCCAACTTTTCTACAAATATTCCAATGCTGAAACAATGCCAAATGGAAATAATTCTTTGACACCTATTCATCCATATCTTTGGGAAGAGTTGAAAGAGAAGGAGAATTCATACTTTTTCTAATGCAGGGTATTACGGACAAATTTTTCTTTAGTTGGCCTTTGACAAATAAATATTTTTGTTTACTAGCCAAATAGAAAAGTTACTAGCCAAACCCACATGATTTTTAGAATATGACATCTTCGTTTTATGACGAGTATGTACATCAAAGATTTTTATGTATTTTTTTTAATAAGTGTAATTCTAGATATATAGCGAATTTTATGCTGATACTTGAACGTATAAACATTCTAATTTCTTCAGATGTTTTTTTTTAAACAGCTTTTGCTAAAAAAGAAAAAAGTATATTGTTTTGTTAAACCTTTTGTTGTTTAAATAATTTGATTTTGCTCTTTTTATTAACAAAAAAAAAAAAAAAAGTTGAAAAGATATTTTTCACTCAATAGTGAGCTTTGCAAGATTGTCAGTGAAACACAATTACCAAAAGATAAGCGTTTCATTATTTCTAGTCGCCACTTTGAAAAATCACTCGCAATGTAGAGCCCTGTAATGGTATCAGAGTGTTTAATGCATCCAACTGAATTGGAACTCATGATTTGTAACCAGTTGGAGACTTGCAATAACCCCACTCCTATCACTGTATGAGTTGAGTGAAATTATTTAAAATGAAATCATCAATTGTAAAAGTTCAGAGATTTTTTGCATGGAGACTTCAAGATTTTTGTCTTGGAACTTTCATATTTCTTTTCTGACAACAAAGGCTAATTTTAAGTAAAACATTGGAAATCGATATAAGGAACTGAAGACGGAAAAAAATTTAAGCCTGATTGGCCAAAGAGAAAATCTAAATTCGGACTTTCTGATCAGATCCTTTCAGAGCTTGGCTTACAGAAAACTGGGAACAAACCAAAACCTTTAGATATTCAGACACAGACAACAGGAATAACAAATGTGAAAAACAAAAACAACAGGAAACACAAAGAGGAGGTTATCAGAGTGAATAGCCAGTTTGTCAACAGAACAATGCAGTATATTAGTGTCTTAAATATTTCCGAAAAAAAAAAAAAAGAAAAAAAAAGCCTTTCAAATTTTTCATTGAAAATTAGATTGTACTTGGAATACCTTAAGAGTCCTTTTCTTTTAGATCTTGTGTTTTTTTTTATTTCTATAATTTTTAAGGCCATTTAATTATCACTGTATCATTTGGTCAACAATAAGTTGTTTTAATTTATTTATAAAATTATTGGGTGCATGAAGCTTCCAATTAAATGGGGGATTTGCTTATAGTGTCAAGAATTCAACAGTTTAAATGCGCCCAAATTCCTTTCAAATTTCAAAGGATTACAAAATAATTTGAAAAATATTAAAATCATGCAAATACAATTTTTTAGTCCTTTATTTTGCAAATAGATAAACATTTACAACAATAATTCCATCTTTTCTTTTTTCTTATAAACTAAATTTTCCATAAGATAGATAAAGTAAGAGTGGAAAATTCTTTTAGAATTTTAGAATGAGGACTATCTAGAGAGGAGGGAGTATGTGGCAGAAAATCTACAGAATTCTTGCTTCTAGGAAATTAGGAGTCAAAGTTATTAGACATGTTTTCTTGTCCAGCTCCATCCTATGGTGGCTGGTAGGCAAAAATGTAGTTCATCTTGATGTATTTATTGCAAATTACTGTTTATAAAGCAACTTAAACCCCAGAGCAATTAATGGAGTTATTTGTTGTTTTAATTGCTTCTATTATTCTACCTACCAAGAGAATAAAAAAAAGGAAGAAGACACCAACAACTACTTCCATGTCAACTGGAGAACAGCCGTTTCCCTCAATGAGATAGAAGAACTCCCTATATAACATAAGGAGAATGAATTCCAGCTGTTTCTAAAGAAGTTCTCAACACACGTTGCCTCCTTTTGTCATTCTCATAATAGATTCAACTTATCCAGACAAAAAGAAAATCACGATTCATTATATATAAAAAACACACACACAAAAAAAAAACAAGTTGTTTAAGGCTTGGCAAAGAAAAACTAGGAGAAATTACAAGTGGTTAGAGTTCCTTGCCAATGTTTCTATGTCGTATGATAACAGGTGATAACGCAGAGAGGAAGTTGCCAATTCAGAAGAAACAAAATTTGATTTATGGCATATCAGCCCTTTTCGAGTTTAATGATTAATCGAGTAATTTTAAAAAAAATTCTTTTCAAGCTGTTTATATCTTCAAATATTTACTGTTTGGTTTGACTGTTTAATGAAGGAAAATTGTTTTTATTTTTTTTTTACTTTGCAGGGCATGATTGAGTTTTGCATAGGGGAAAAAACAAAAAAAACAATTGCATCAACGTTTGGTGCCAGTATCTTCAGAGAGTCTGATCTGGTAACACCAGGAGAAGAAAGCAATGGAAAAAATCACATTGGGTAAAAATATGAAATGAAATTTAAAACTGAACTCTTTGTTTAATCCACAGAGATTGATTGTTCTCATTCAATCAGCTACGACCGGTTATAATTGTTGATTTATTATTCTTAGTAAATAACGCCTATAATAAGGATTGAACCTGAAACATCCAGAAGACTATCAAAGATTGTTAAATACTTCTAACCATTAGGACAGATGTTCATGTTGTTCAAGAGATTGTCAAAGATTCAAAGTTTGGAAAGATTTTATAGGAATGAAACGTGTAATTTATTTGAATAAAATAAAAAAATTGTTGAATACCGCATATAATTAAAACAAAAAAATGTTAACATTTAAATAAAAACTGGTTTAACTTGCATCCAAACAGAAAAGTGACGAAAGAAAATGTTCCAAAGGTCTTTTTTATCTATATAAATAAATCGAAATTGTTGGAAAAGTTTACAATTGGAGTTGTACCAACTGAAATAAGAAACCGTTTTTATCTTATAGCACC